>NC_080539.1:219917700-220228295 GCF_028640845.1 Ahaetulla prasina
TTACAATAGTTGCATTTATAGGTATTCAAGTGTAAATACTGAGGATTTTTTTTAAATCCCCAATTACTATGCAAAGTTATTACTTTGACTTAAAACATCATCCAACCTGGTTTTCATTCTATAATTAGGGAAAGGGTCCCTGGGTTTGTATGGAGAGTACCTTTCAGATTGAAAAATAGTTTAGGTAGGAACATTTCCATGTTCCCATTAGACCAGAGCTAAGTTATGTCATATTAAGCTTGATGGATAAGTTTTATTTGTCATACAGAGTTAACGAATGCATTGCATGGATAAAACATATTTTATCTATCTTTGATTTGACTTGCTGAAGACTTTTTTTGAGTTACGAAATGAATTACTTCAACGTTTGCGTGACGATGAGTGACGATGTTTGCATGTTTTGTTTTCTTTGGCTTTCCCAAAATGTTTTAAAGTAAAATGATTCCAAACATCGTTTTATGTGTCTTTGACATAAAGGCTCATATGCAACTGAAGTTTAATTTGAGAGAACATTTTCTCTGATGGAGTGGACATCAGCATTTTTGAGCAGAAAATAGGCACCGAATGGGTGCACAACAGTGAACCTCTGACCCACATTATTATCTTTGCAGAGAGCAATTTATTTTCTTGAACTCTCCTGGAATTACTTATACCTTCACAGTAAGCCCCAAGAGTCTATCACCTAATCAGGTTTGTTATCCCTTAGCAGCAAATGGACTAAGTTTTCCTTAACATTTCTTATCAATTCTTGGGTACACCTTCAATTCTTAAGAGTAAAGTCTCTTGTGATTCAATTTTGATTCACAGTGACTTTATGCATATGTTCATACAATTTTCTAGGCAATAGTAAATAATTGAATTATCTAACCCTCCTTAACATTTTGAGATTAACCAAGGTCAGCTAGGCACTGCCACCTAGCTGGGCAATCAATTCTTACTGCTACAAATAGCTCCACTGTGTCCATTTACTCCTAAGAATTTGCATTTCATTCGGGATATGCTATTTAGGAAACTTGGCTTTGGGTAAAGTGTCAGAACAAAATACTGAATTTAGTTCATGGCCGTCCTGAAAATGTATCAACTATTATTATTATTACTCTAAAATTAACCTTCATTCAAAGATACCACAACAGGGTAAAAAATAAGGATACAATTGTTGGGAATGACAGACATGGGGTATGACAGATGGTAGATCATGATATTCGGGTACTCTTTTTTAAACTGTTTACATTAAGTAAATAGCCTCTCAAATTAAAGCCCCTCACAAACTATGTGTAAACAGGTTTCACTTTAACATTGAACAGAAGAGTGGGCAATCTGTCAATTTTGTCCTCACCCAATTGTCCAAATTGTTAATCGAACAGAGCAAGTTTTCTTTAGGTGCTGTTTGAGAATGTGCCAGAAAAAGGTGAAGGTGAAAATATTTTTGCTTATGCTTGTGACGAAGATCAGAAGTCATTTTTTAAAATATTTTTTCCCTTATTTTTCCCTTTCCCTTTTTTCTCGCACCTTTTATTCTTTCTATCTCTCTTTTTCACCTTCAGTTTTATTCTGCCCTTGCTTTTAGGATTGCAAACAAAATTTTCAGTGTGAACTATCAAAAGGAGGAGTTTGCCAGAAAGAATGTGCACATTTGCACGTTTCTTTATGGTAAAAAAAAAAAGAACTCTGTAATTAATAATTAGTGCAAACCAAAACCAAGCCACCTCTCTTGACGCAGGATTCAGAAATGAAAGACAAACTGAACTACAATTGACCTTATTCTATAAAAGCTGTCTGAATGGATGATGTGACTCTGTTAGGCAAAAAAGCGTGTTTCTTACATTAGCAGAGGAGTTGCTGATCTCTACTTTAGATGCAGCGGCCTGGTACAAAGCCATTCTTTCTTTTAAGGAGATGGCCTCCTGGATCTCCAAAGGCCCGTGGTCACTTTCTTTAATGCCTCCTGAAAGCCCACCAGCAGACTTTTTACCGCCCGTAGCACCTTGAAACAACAACAGAACACAGTCAAAATTTTCTAAGATGAACATGTATGGCAATTGCTTATTTTACAGGTAGACATCAAATATTTTCTATTTTTGTCTAGAGGTCATTCAAGCAGCATTGCGTAATGAAGTATGATTGCTATTACATGCATGTACAAGTCCTTTGAGTGGAACGTTTAAAAAGAAACACAAAAATAGCACCGTGGACCATCGCAAGTGACTGATTATATTTTTATATGTGCACGCATGCACCACAAAATCGCCACCTAGAATGGAGGGTTACAATTCGGAATCCATCAATATTCAAGTCATCCAAAGGGTAGCCAAAGGTTGTGTTTCTCTTTTTCCAGCAGCTTGTTAGAGTTACTGGGCATTTCTTTCTAAATAATTTAAAATTATCCCATACTTTTAAAAAGTTTTTTTGCCTCACATCTTTCTCCATAACTTCTTATTCTCAGGTCTCTCCCCCTTTGCCACCATTTTTCTTGTTGGAGAGAAAAGTTATCATATAAAGTTGCTCTTCATTCTATTCTAAACAAATAATTCCCTCAACACTGTCAAACTAGTTACTAAGTCCGCATTACTATTATTCTTCTCATTGTTCCTATCACCCATCTCTTCCCACTTATGACTGTGTGACTGTAACCTTGTTACTGGTATCCTTAAGATTTATATTGACTGTTCTCCTATGACTATCATTAAGTGTTGTACCTTATGATTCTTGATGAACGTAAGGGACGTGCATAAGAGCACAAACGTGCTTACCGTTCCTGTCCTACTGTTTCCTTTCATTATATCCAATTTATATAGTTATTACATGCTTATATTCATATATATTCTTATATGTTGTAGTTGCTTCATGCTTATGCTTATGTATGCTGTTGTGACAAATAAAATAAAATAAAAAATAAAAAAACCTATCTTTTCTTTTATGTACACTGAGAGCATATGCACCAAAGACAAATTACTTGTGTGTCCAATCACACTTGGCCAATAAAGAATTCTATTCTATTCTATTCTATTCTATTCTATTCTATTCTATTCTATTCTATTCTATTCTATTCTTGAATTTTTACAGTGCGCAAAAATAAGGTGATTTCTTTAATAAGTTGAACACTTTCTTCTTTCTTCTACTGGCACCACGGTGCATTCAAGTGAATGGCTTCATTGATACACCACACAGTTAAATTTCTACTACTCGAAAAAAAGGTTAGATTCAGAGTCATCTCAAATTGGCACTCTATGGTAAATACCTATTAAGAAGAAAATGGAAACATTGCTGTATGTCTATCTCCCATTCAGCCACACCAAATTGTTTTGAGGTATACTGGGAACTTTTCAGATTTCATTTGCTTACCACCAACTTTTGTCTTTGCCCCACCGTAATGAAAGCTTTACAATAATTGGTTATTTTGATCTAATTTGAAAAATTGAAAGATGAAGTCATCCTGCAAGAGCTGAATTCTCCAGAGGCCAGAGCTTGTTATTTAACACCATAAAAAAAATGGCTTTTAAAAATGTAAAATGTACATTATTTTCTCCGTTAACTTTACAACCAAGTTGGCCATTTTCTTTAGCCTAGCAATTAATAAAACAATTCCTGCCATTTTTCTGTCATGATATTTTTTTAATTGACAGTTTAATGAACTTCTTAAATGTTTTATTAACTTCACAGCTGTGCTAAGATATAACCTTTCCCACAAGAGCGATCCAAACAATCATTAGACAATTTATATGACTGATGTTTTTCTATGTTCGTTAACATGGTCTTTTTCTTCAGATTAAAATGTATGTCACAAGAATCACAAAGTAAAAAAAAACAAGTTTAGAATCAGGCTTAGTTTGGAACTCCAATTGTGCTATGAAGAATAAATCCTCTTTACATACAGTTCCCATTCATTTCTTTAAGGCTTACTATATTGAACCGTCATGATGATTTGTGCCCAACGCTCAGTTCTTTTGTCTTGAATGT
Source organism: Ahaetulla prasina (assembly GCF_028640845.1). Classification (NCBI taxonomy): domain Eukaryota; kingdom Metazoa; phylum Chordata; class Lepidosauria; order Squamata; family Colubridae; genus Ahaetulla; species Ahaetulla prasina. Next base: position 219,921,658 of record NC_080539.1, read on the forward strand.
TGTTCCTTCCATCCTCAAACTGCTTTTATCACAGCTGGGAATGGGCTGCCTAGAAATTATTTTTAGTTCTCCATGGCTTATAACATTCATGAGATTACCAGAGGCCTGAGTAATTTTCAACTTCACTTAACTCTGACTTTCAGGGGTTATGAACCAAAACCTTCTCCGTAAAACACAAACTTGCAATAGCTAGAGAAATCTTCCAGTTCAAGATAACCACCATTTTCAGAATCAAATGCCAAGGGTGCTGCTATGAGTAGATTTCTCGAACCTGGCACCCACCAGATGTGAGGTGAATCCAGCATCCCCGAATTCTCTGACAGAAGGCTGCCTTCCGACAAGGTCTTTGCAGCTGTCAGTTTGGCATACCAAATATGGAATTTCACAATGTAGTATGACTGAAACTAATGAACATGGAAAGGTCTGACTTGGTTCATATTAAACATAGATTGAAAAGCTGGAAAAACCTGAGGGACCCTGATATAGGCAGTGCATATCGTTCTCCACCCTCCGCGTGGCTTCGGCTTTCTTCACAGCTTGTTTGATTATCAACTGGTTGGGTTGACCCATATTAGACTAAGGAAGCTGTCTCAGATGGAAAATTATTTGGGGCAGGAATGACAGGAAAGTGTTAGAGGGGAAGAAGAGCATTATGTATCCTGTGCTCTGCCTATGAATCCTCTAAATCAATATTTCTTAAACGTTTTGCTCTCAGGATCCCTTCCCACCTTTAAAAGTTATGGAGGACCCCCAAAAGAGCTTTTGTGACTAAGGGTAATATTGATCAATACTGACAGCATTAAAAAATAAAATGGATGCATCCATTGAATATCTATTTATGGAATCACGTAAAAATAACAATATTAAACCAAGTAGAGAGCAACATAAATACGATCTTTTTCATGAAAAAAAAACCTATATTTTTAACAAGCAAAAAATAACGAAAAGGGTGTCATTGTTTTAAATCTTTGCAAATATCTTCAATATATGACCAATAGTTTTGATTTCAAGGACCCTTGAGAGGGTCTTGGTGGGGAAGGGGCACATTTGAAGAAACACTTTGGTTACCATTACCTATGTAGTCTGCTCTTGCTGATAGTACCACATATCCAGTAATAAATCTGGTCACAATTTCATAACATCACTGCTACTAACTACCCACTATGAAAATTTAGCATAAATGTATCAAATATTACTTTGTAATATTTTTTTTTCATTTCATGCTAATTCAAATAGCGGCCAGATTCTTTTTTTCCCCTCTAGTCCCCTTTTTACATAGATCAGCATCAAGATACAGTATATCTGCTACAAAATCAAAGACTGGCTTGATATAAACTATTTCTATAAGGAATTAGGATGTCAGTACTTTTTTACATACATACAGTAGTGGCCAAAATTGTGGAAACCTTTTGGGAAAAGTGTATTTTCTAAAACTAGCTAATAACACCACTTTTTTTGGAGTAGTATCAATGGAAAGATAATTTAATCAAGAATGTAATGCAATAACTTTTATGAAAATTATTACCATGTCAGCTAATACTTAGTTGGGTAACCTTTAGCATGAATTACGGCCTTACAACGTCTTCCCATGGAGTGAACCAAGTCTTTTAACAGTTCTTAACAGTAACAGAGTTGGAAAGGACCTTGGAGGTCATCTAGTCCAACCCCCTGCTCACGCAGGAGACCTGTACTAGGGATTCAAACCGCCAAACTGTCAACCTTTCTAATTGACAAGTTCAGTGTCTTAGCCGTTGAGCCACCTAGTCAGGCTGTAGCCATCTAGTTTTTAGTTCTGCAGCTGTTATAATGTGAAACCAGGATTGAATGATTGCTTCTATTAACTGGGTTTTATTGCTGGGTCGCTTCTGACTAACAAGTTTCTTTAGTCGGCTCCATAGATTTACAATTGGGTGAAAGTCTGAGCTATTCCCAGGCCATTCCAGCAGTGGAATATGATTATCTTGAAACCCCCCCTCCCCAAAAAAGTGGTGTTTTAGCCATCAAACCTCTAAAATACACTTTTCCCAAAAGGTTTCCACAGTTTTGGCCATGACTGTAGCTGAAAGAGGAGTTTTTATTAAGGCTGTGAGCTTAATTTGACTAGTGGCTGAAATATATATTTTTTGACAGGTGAGCATGGTACACAAATGAATGTAGACATTAAAATAAGAGAGGAAATGCTAAGCTTAAGGACAGGTCTCCAAGATTTCTCAGGAAACAAAAAATAATGTGCTAATTTTACTTGGGTAAGCAGTCACATAGCATGTAAGCTCCATCAACCTCACTTCAACAGAGAATACAGGAAATATCATATCCAAAAGACATATCTCTCATACACAGTAAGGGAACTTGATTTTTAAATGTGGCATGATGGATGTCATTTATTTTTTGATCAGGGCATTCTTTTTCTTAGAGATAGAGGATGTATGGATTCCACTCCCTTGGTTCATCAACCACAGGCAGTATAGATTTTGTGCAGTAAATCTAGGAACGATTCAATAAGTGGAACAGAACAATTTGTATAAACTGTCTCTTGGGTTCTTTTTATGTGAACAGAACATAAACAAAATGCGCACAGTGTATTTCCTTAAACACTCTTTTGATGTATTCATCCATGGGAAGGTGAACTGAAGATTTGTCTCATCGTTTCTCTCTATATAGAATAAAATAGATAGAATAGAATTTATTATTGGCCAAGTGTTGCTGGACACACAAGGAATTTATCTTGGTGCGTATGGTCTCAGTGTACATAAAAGAAAAGATAATTCATCAAGAAAATATATGAAAATATCTAGCAATTCTAGATTACACTGATGAATAAAAAATATTCTAATGAGTAAATACATGAAAACAGCTTTTACTCCAGCTCGTATGTACATACATGCATACATACATACATACACACACACACACACACACACTTCCAAATCTGAATGGTCACTGCATAGTACCAGCTATAATATTTGTTACAAGATTCTTTTTATATATTGTATAACTCCTCAGCATCTTCCAAATTGGGCCTGACTGAACATCAGGAAAAATATTCTAAATGGTAACAAAGACTTGGACAATGGAACCAACGGCCAAAAGAAATGGTCTCCTCTGAAGGTCCCCAGGTTTTCCCCACCCAAATTAAACATTAAAGTTCTTTCCTCCAGTCCACATGTCCATCACATGGTCCAATCAGGTCACAGTCCCAACTCCAGTTGGTTTCAGTCCACGCCTCCCTGGTGAGAACGTCCTTGGTTCCTGGGAAAAAGACTCTGATTTTGGCTACAAGTCCCCAGTTATCTCTTCTACCCCTCCCATTCCCACAGCTCCAAACAGCATTGCTGTGGCAGCCCTTTGGCTTCAGGGTTGACACTCTGCTGGATAGGTTTGAGCATTGGCTGGTCATCCCTCGGTTGGAAATGTATGGAGGTTAGACTCGATGGAATGGTCTCTGTCAATTCTTCAGTTCAATAATTTCATGTGCATATATTTTAAACTCTTGAAAAAATGTATTGTGGAGTCAGAAGTTCAAGAGTTAGCAGGGTAATTCAAATCAAAACTCTAATTTAGTCTCATGATCATACCTATTGCTTTGTGACCATCAGCTTCTTAAGATTCCTATGGGTACTTATTGTAAGAGGCAACGGTTGTAAGTCATATCTCTAGAACCCACCCCAGTGTCACACAGTTCCTCTAATCTCTGCTATTATGTTAGAAAGAGGTCTTGACTTCAATAAATAGAGGCTTCTCCAAATCCTGGAGCCCTAATTATGCACAGTTAAGTTCTTGGAGAAGTCTCCACTCAAAAACGTATTCATTAAACCTTCCATGCTCTAATTGTGCTTGATGCCAAGAGGTGACATGTGAGCATCATACACATACACAGATAATTTCAGTAATACAGTAGTAGAAGTCACAATTGATAGAAATTCATACTCATGGTTCAATTAGAATGTGGATTGGTTATATCAAAGAGTATTGTTTCTGTAGCCACTTCCATCTGCCTCTTTTTGGAAAAAAAATCGAAATGTGTCCAATAGTCCCTAAATATTGCTTACCTATGCTATAGAAATTATATTAGTGTCCTTCCACACATGTCCATTTTCATGTATACTCCTTATCTATATTGCCTGCGTGTTTTAAAAAATAATTGAAGAGGACTTTCTCTCGATTTCATTTCTTTAACTTCCAACATAAGTTCTTACTCCTTAGTTACCCCATTTCGATTTTAATCCCAGTTAAAATTAATAAGTCCCTCTTCACAGAAGTTTCTGCAAGATGCTTCTGTGAAAAACTGAATAACTATCATAAAAAATCCATCTCTGAAATTTTATCACCATTGCCAGTGTAACACAGCATAGATGCTGCCTTAATACCAGTTTCGTTGGTATTTGCCATTCCGATAAAACTTGAAAAAAAAAGCTAAAGAAGGATTTTGTTTGTTTCAGATATATATATCTATTCATTCTTTCACTTTGCTTTTTAAACTTAATTCTCTTCCAATCCAATTTGATCTATGATTGGAGAAAGAGTTGTCTCAGGTCCTTTTGAAAGAACCGAGTGTTAACATTTGCTATCGGTAGCTCAAAAGACTCCTGAATTAGCAAAGCTCTTGAGAGCTGCATTATATCAAAATAGCTTTTTTTAAAAAAAAGAAAGAGTGGCCATAGTCTGAATCCACCACTAGGTGGAGTGTCTCCAATAGCTATCTGGAAAATATGCTATTCTAATAGCCCGTAAAATAATACACATACAGCTATTTCCATTTAGCAATGTTATAATTATGATAAGAATAAGTGATCTGCCTGCGTACTTTTATCATTTCTTTCATATTACATCTAAAGATAATCTAAACATTATTTCAAAAGATAATGCATTCCAAACAGAGAACTTCCATGGTGCTAAATAGCTGTGCACAAATTACTGTCCTCTGCTCTTTATCTTTTGTGACGTTCTTCTTAAACTGTATATATTTAAAAGATCAAGGAGGAAAAAAAAGCAAAATTTGGTCAAAATTGAGGAAAACTAGAGGATGGATCTTTTTGATCAGCTCTCACTTTGTGATCGTTCTCCTATTCCTCTTTAGTGTTTTGATAAAAATACATATTCAGATAGTTTTGTGGGATATTGGCTGTGCCTCTCAGTTAGTTAAGCAGGACAAATAAAGTAGAACTCTGCTCAATTGTATCTTTTGATGTATATGTACAGTATATATAAATACATTCAAAGACACACATACCCCAATCATTTTTTCCCAAGGTAATCAACATTGTGCAGAGCAAGGAAAGGAATAAGAAACAATAAGCCAGAGGATTTAAAGACATGAGTGAGAAAAAAACCCCAAGAAAATCTAGCTAAAACTGGCTTACATCAAACCAGGGATTTGCAAACTTGGCTCTTTTAAGACTTGTGGACTTCAAGTCCCAGAGTTCCTCAGCTTTGCTGGTTGAGGAACTCTGAGAATTGAAGTCCACAAGTCTTAAAAGAGCCAAGTTTGCAGACCCCTGGATCAAACCATTCACAACACTTTTCCTTAGCCTTCTAACTTTGCATGGCATCTTTGCATCTATACTGAGAAATGGATTCATACTTTGCCATTTCTTCTTTAAATTTCTCACTTCTCTCTTTTTGACCATCTCATCAACTTCTAACCATGTCTTTTTGGTTTCCCCTTCCTCTTGACTTATTCTTCTTTCCCTCATATTTTAGATTTGGTTTTAAATTGGGGTTTTATTATTTATATGTCTATTTTAAATATTTGGCCTATTTAATAAGTTTTTTAGACTAATGTTTTACTTTGTATATTTATGTTGTTTTTAGATGGCTGTCCACCGCCCTGAGTCCCTAGGGAGATAGGGCAGTATAAAAATATGAATAAATAAATAAATAAATAAATAAATATACAGGTAGTCTGCGACTTACAACAGTTCATTTAATGACTGTTCAACGTTACAATGGCACTGAACAAAGTGACTTATGACTGTTTTTCACACTAACGGCTATTGCAGAATCCCCGTGGTCACATGATCAAAATTCGGATGCTTGACAATTGATTCATATTTATGCTTGCAGCGTCCCAGGATCATGTGATCACCTCTTCTGACAAGCAATATCAATGGGAAAGCCAGATTCACTTAACAACCAGGTTGCTAACTTAACAACTGCAATGATTCACTTAACAACTGTGGCAAGACAAGTCGTAAAATAGGGCAAAACTCACTTAACAAATGTTTCATTTAGAAACATAAATTTTGGGCTCAGATGTGGTTGTAAGTTGAGGACTACCTGTATTAGTTTTGAAATTCGATGCTCATTTATTCTCTATGATTATAGACTATAGACCAGGGGTGTCAGACTAAATTTCATTGAGGGCCGCATCAGGGTTGTGTTTGATCTCGGAGGGCCGGGTGTGTGTTTGTGTGTGTGGTTGGGGGCGTGGCCATGTTGGGCGTGACATGGGACTCGTGTCGGGTACACATGTGGTAGCCAAGTGCTAAGGCAGGACTTTCCTGAGACCCTCACTCACTCTCATTATAATTTCCTCCCTCCCTCCCTTTTTCCTTCCCTCTTCATTCTTTCTTCTTCCTTCCCATCTTTCCTTATTTTTCCTCCGTTGCTCTCTTCCCATCTTCCCTTCTTTTTCTTTTTCTTTGTCTTTCCTCTTTCCCTTTCTCCTTTCCTTCTCTTCTTGCATGCTCAAATCAAAAGGGGAAACATTTCTCCTTTTGTTTTGGTTTTAATCTGTTTTGACAGCCCGCTACCAATGAAAATAGTGCTCAGGAGGGTGAGGCCTAGATGGCCTCCTGCAGCCCTCTGCTAGCAAAAATGGAGTGCTCCATTTTTGCTGGCAGAGGCACTGCGGTCTGGTCCTATGCTGTTTCCAGACTGGCCCTATAGGCCAGATCTAAGCAACCTGCGGGCCAGATCCGGCCCACAGGCCTTGAGGTTGACACCCCTGCTATAGACTATATGATTAAACTAAATACTTCTTTTGTGATGGTCATTTTTCTCTATATTCCATTCAATCTGATTAATCACCCACTCAACATGACCCTAAATCTTCTTGTTACACTTCACACAGTTCTTAAGGACTCCATTCCTGTTATATTCAACTTATTTTTATGCAGTGTTTGTATTGACACAACAATTCACATTAGAAATGCGTTAGAGGCATGTTCGTAAGCATAGCCATTTTCATTCCTTTAACATGCGCACATACATTTTTGCTCCAAATGACATACTATTATTCTACTACTATTTGTATCTTAAACACTATCCCTCCATGTCATTGTATGTGGTAATCATTCCACCAGGAGACAAAAAATTGAATTGTTTGCTCTATTTTTTGACAAATTATGAGTAAATTGCAATCATTCACGCTGTTTTCTCTGACAAATGCAGCTAGTTTGATTTTTATATGTTATTATCAGATAATACTTTTCATTCTGTCATACTATTTCCAGCATGCCATTCTGGTTGTCAACTAACAACATGACATTGGATATATATCCATGTCCTGCCTAATACACACCTCAAATGAAATTCCTTATGCATCCATCCATTAAAGAATCAAGGACATCAACATGCCTGTCTTACTCTCTTTTCAACGTTCAACCGTTTGCAATTATATTCTATTTATTCTCACCCGTGCTTTACTTCCCAGACTACCACCCCAGTCTTAACACATTCAGCAAATGGTAATCAATTCAATAATCATGCAGAGCATTCCATAATCTACACCTATGCATTTTATCTCATGTTTCCTCTAAATCAACAAATGTACAAACCACAAACTTTTTCAAAGGGAGCACAATGGCTCAGGGGTTAAAGATGCCGTGCTTGTCAGCTGGAAAGCTGACAGTCGAGACCCGAGTGCTGCGCGACGGAGTGAGCCCCAGTTACTTGCCCCAGCTCCTACCTACCTCTCAATTCGAAAGCATGCAAATGCAAGTAGATAAATTGGTACTACTTCAGTTGGAAGGTAACTGCATTCTGTGCACTTCAGCATATAATCATGTTGGCCAAATGGCCACGGAAATGCCTTCAGGCAACGCTAGCTCCTAAGAAACAAACATGAGTACTGCCCCCTAGAGTTGGAATCAACTGGACATGGGAAAACCTTTACCTTTACAAACATTTTCAAATTTATATATTTCTCACTGACCTGCTGAACATTAAATCTATTCTTAGATCTAACCCCTGCCTAGCATACAAGCTATAATATACTTCTCAAATTTTGTTTACTGTCCTCTCTAATACAATTTCAATCAGAAATTTGCCAAATATCTTCCCAAACACATTTAGAAACTTATCTTCCTGATAATTTTGCACTCAATTTTTCTTATTTTTCTCTTGTACATCCCTAAAATACAGCTTCCAATATTGCCTTTCTTCACTTTCATCCCAATTCCTTAATCATTATTTTTTAATTTTTATTTCTGTTCGCTCTGCTAAAGGCTTGTTTACTGCCTTTTATCCACTTCCAAAACAAGTTTTATTTCCATCACAATTGCTGAAAATTAGTTCTCACACATTCTGTAAGAAACATGATAGCAAATCTGACAGTTGCAAAATAAAGGACAGATGGAAACCGTCCAACCTACTCAAAAGTGGGGCCCAATAAGTAACTTTACTATTATTTGTTGGAAATTCTTGAATTTCTTGTGAGCTTGAGAAATTGTCTTGTTTGTGGGATGAAGCTTGATAATTGCTCTGCATTTGATCTTCTTCTTTTATCTTGTCTGGCCTTTGTTCACTTTGACTATATTTCTTGCAAACTATCTTTTCCTATTTAGACACATTATACAATATATTTTTCTCATTGTGATTTTTGCAGCAATAATTCTTATACACTTGCACTTTCTTATTCAAAGCCACTTTTACTTGATTCTTTCAAACTGTATAATTAAGCCTTGGAAGACAATTTTCTGTACCCTTCTTTAGGCAAGCGGAACGAATTGTCTAAACAGTGGAATGGGTTGCCTTCAGAAGTTTTGAATGTTCCGTCACTGAAGGTTTTTAAGAAGAGCCTGGACAGCCACTTATCTGGAATGATATAGGATCTCCTGCTTTGAGTGTTGGACCTCCAAGATCCCTTGCAACTCTGTTATTCTGTTAATTGAGAGATTAATTTATCATCTAACACTTCATGCAGTATAAACCATTTTTCCCCTGTTCTTATAGTTCTATTTTCACTTTTGTTACTTTGTTCTCTTTCAGGTCCTGTTTTCTGAGGATCCACTCTTGACTTTACCAAAACTAACCTCAAGATTAGCCTTGTATTTTTCACACGTATTCTTTCATAAACAATTGCGCTTCTTTATACATTCCCATGAAAATTTAAAAACAGGCTTATGATTAAACCAGATCTTTTTCTAGTCATACGCCATAAACAGTCACTGTTCTCATTTATTCTTGTAACTGAATGGTCCAATGACTTTTTCAGTTCTATATCATCTCATACCTAATTTTCATTGCATGAAAAAAAAAAACAATCATTCAGAATATTAGTCAATTTTCCCAAAAGACATATTGGTTCTTCTATTATCACCATGCCCAGGAGCTATTGCTATCACTAAATATATAGCAACTATCACTAAGCTATTACTTCACTGCTTTCCTTATGCAGCTACAAAATCCAGTTCAACTTCTCTATTTTCCCCCTCTTATATTTTATTCATTAATTCATGCTCTTATTTCTCTTATTTTTGCCTTGCAAATTTTCTTTTTTTAATATATGTTTATATATACATGTATTTACTCCCCGTAGAGGTGCGATATTTGTTTTCTGAGGTTTTCGCGGGTGTTTGTATGTAGGTCTTTGATTATTCGGGTTTTCTCCCGCGTAAAATTGGAAGTGTCTTGGCGACGTTTCGACGAAGTTCCATTTGTCATCTTCAGGCTGGGTGTTTACAGCTTCGTGCTTCTAGGAGAAAGGTGTGATCGCAGCTGTTTCTTTCTTTTAACTGCTAGTGGGGGTTTGAACTGATTGGTTGGGAGCTTGGCTGTGTTCCACTATAGGGAGGAAATCCACCATCTGACCAGGACCTACTGCCACCGATCGCCTCCCACCGACCCGTACGCAGAAAGGGACTCCTTAGGGTGCCGTCCGCCAGGCAGTGCCGACTGGCAACACCCAGAGGAAGGGCTTTCTCTGTGGGGGCTCCCACCCTCTGGAACGAGCTTCCCCCAGGGCTTCGTCAACTTCCTGACCTCCGAACCTTCCGCCGCGAGCTTAAGACACATCTATTTATTTGCGCAGGGCTAGCCTAGGGTTTTAGTTTTTAAATTTAGTTTTTAATGGGGTTTTATATTATTTTATTCTAGTGATATTTTTAATTCGGCCTAATTAATAAGTTTTTTAATTGTTGTTTTTACCTGTATTATTTGCATGTTTTTATCTGGCTGTGAACCACCCTGAGTCCTTCGGGAGATAGGGCGGTATAAAAATTCAAATAAATAAATAAATAAATAAATAAATAAATAAATAAATAAATAAATAAATAAATAAATAAATAAATAAATATGAAAAACTAGAAGTCCAGAGAGCTTCCATTTTATGTGACCTCGCATTCCTACGCAACTGCCGAGATCAAAATTTAATCCCCACATGCTTCCAATTGAAATTCCACTCCAACTCTGCAGCCACCAAACGCATAGAACAGAATTGGCCCTAATCAGAAATTAACTTCACACAAAAAAATTCCTCCTAGATCGAATCAAGGGGCCTGATATAAGAGCACAATAGTGCCTACCGTTCCTGTCCTATTGTTCCCTTCATTATATCAAATTAATATAGTTGATGCATATTTTTTACTTACATGTTTTCTTCAAGACATGTTGTTTTATCTATGACAATTGTTTGTGTATACTGTTGTGACAAAAGAAATAAAAAAAACAAAAAACAACAACAACAAAGATCTCCTCACACTTCACCTCAAACCCAGCAACAAGATCCACCCCGCATTTTGGGTCAAATCCAAACAACTCACCGTCTGGAAAGCTGAAATACAGACCACCCTCAAGACAGAGACACACACCTGCAGTCTGGCTTCTGGTCCGTGGTCGTGCTTCATCATTGGTGTGGGTTTGAGTCTGCTTTCCACATGGATGTGTGGTGGTGACATGCTGTTTTCAAATCCGCATATAATGGTTTCAGTGGGGATGTGTTTGGGAGTGACTGCAAAGTGAATCCTTTGGAAAGGACATCGGTTTCAGCTTTGGTGAGGATCCTATTTGAGATGTTATGCACTGTTTGTTTCATGTGTGGCTGTGAGGGGGAAGGGGTTTGTTTCTGTTGTTCTTGTAGTCTTCGGAGTTTGTTGTTGTGTGTGTCTGTCTTGAAGGTGGTCTGTGTTTCGGCTCTCCTGACGGCGAGTTGTTTGGATTTGTCCCAAAGTGCGGGGTGGATCTTGTTGCTGAGTTTGAGGTGAAGTGTGAGGAGATCTTTGTTGATTTGATCTAGGAGAAATCCTTTTGTCTGTGGGACTCAGGACAACACACAATGCCACCACCAATCATCCTCACCAGATTCAAACCCAAACCCATCCCACAGAAAAAACACAGCCACTATCCAGAAGCCAGACCATGCTGACACCACTGGCTGCTGCGCCCCCCTCTGATCCCCACAAAAAGCAGGCTGACACACACCAGAAACAAATGACAGGACCTCGGACTTGGAGCCAAACCAGGGCCCGGGATGCGGCATCACAGCCATCTGCTCAAGACATCACATCACAGAACTTCAGAGGACACAACACCAAAGCTCAGGAACAAAAGACCAGGACCACACCCACACAGGATGCTACGAAACAGCCGACCAATTTGCAAACTCCCACTCCATCTACCAATCAGGATGCAACCACACAGCCAATCAACCCGCTCACAGCAACACTCCCCACCTCCCCACCAGTATTTATAGAGAGACGGCAGCTCCGACCACTCTTTGCTCGAGAAGCACGAAGCCGAAGACACCAGCCTGAAGATGATGAGTGAAACCTCGTTGAAACGTTGCCAAGATACTCTCAACCTTACACAGGAAAGGACCCCAAAATGCCAAGACTTACATACATACATACATACATACATCACACACACACACACACACACACACACACACACACTTTTGATGACTTTTTTCATAGTACATACATAAATGACTGAGAATACTGAGGCAGACTCTCTGCAGATAATATTCTGTGAGCTAGATATGCCAAGAACATGCACAAAATCAATCTATGTACCTCTAGCATCTTAGACGTAGAGGTATTCACATACAGCAGTGAGCAATCTCTTCTTGCCATTTTCCCTATCTCCCCAATATACCCAAAGAAACATTTTTAATTCATAAGATATCTTAAAAGTGTTATCATAAAGATCTGGACTCTTGGTTATGATGGAAATAAGGAAAATAAATTGTGAACACCCCTTAGTTTATTTATAATCTCTTTGTTGATAATCAACTCCCTACCTCCTGAGGTTCACTCTCATGAAAATTCATCAATCACCCAGAGGTGGTATTCAGCTGGTTCTGACCAGTTCTGTACAACCGGTAGTGGAAATTTTGAGTAGTTCAGAGAATCGGTAAATATCACCTCTGACTGGTCCTGCCCTCCCCCATCTATTCTCTGCCTCCTGCGTCCCAGCTGATCGGGAGGACATGGGGATTTTGCAGTAACCTTCCCCTGCCACGCCCACCATGCCATGCCATGCCATGCCCACCAAGCCACGCCCACAGAACCGGTAGTAAAAAAAAATGAATCCCACCACTGCAACCATCTCTTGGAAAGCTTAGATAAAAAGTTTTGACAGAACATGGAAACTTTTATTCAGTTAATATTCAGTTCCTGTAAGAAGAATGTTTCCTCCAGAAGTGAGAAAAAGTTCAACCTGCAATCTGTATTTATTGGAATATTCCTTATGCAGCAACAGAACCTAGCTACTTCCCCCAAAGGATACAGCAAAGTAATATCTGTATATCCTTCTGAGGACAAAAACAACTTTAAATTTTCCAGCTGAGTACACTGTTCAAGGAATACAGATGTTGATTGAATCTTATAAACCTCAACTGGTTATAACAGCGTCTCTCTACTGACAAAAAGCTGCTTAATCCAGTGGAGAATTCCAGTGACAGAAAGGAAAGGCAGCTATGCTGAAAATAAACAACAAACACAGGTCTTTCGTGATTCCTTTTCCCTACTCTCACTCCTATCTGATGTCTGCCCATTATAGATAGAATTATCTATTAGTATAAGCTGGTAGCAGTGAGAAATTGCGTATGTGTATTCCTCAAGCTAATACTTAAGATTTTCTGCTTACCATATTATTGTACAAAAAAAAGATTCAATTAACTCAGAAAATTTACATTCTAAAGCTTCAGCATCAATCTTCTCACTGAAGATGGAAAGAAGCAGGGAAAAACGAATTAAAACTTTACACAAAAAGAGGGATGAGAAAGAGGGAATAGCCAAAGAAAATTGCATTGCTTTTCTTCTAATGTTTTAAGAAGTATAATTAGTGGTACATGCATCTAGAGCTATGGCATTTATTTGGAGGCAGTTCCAAATACTTTCTGATTTACATAATTTCAAAGCAAACCTAATCATAATGTTTCTGTGTCATCTAGCACAATCAAACATACTTAAATCTATGCCATACTTCAAGGAATTCATCTTCACTAGTATCCAATTTCTTATGTCCTCTATCTTTATCACCCCATTCCTTGTTGTTATTCAGCTTCAAGAATAGGAAAGATTTTGGTGAACTCGATTCATTATAGTTTGCGATATTTTCAGTATTTGAACTTAAAAAAATATCCTATTATTTTTCCCCTTACTATAACATCACAACAATCTACATTTTTTTAAAAATAGCTGTGATTGAGAGTATAACTATAAATAATAATAATGCCATCATCAATCTCATCATTTTAAAATATTAATGTAAATGGCACCTGCAACATCTCCTGATGGTGTCTGCAGAATTAAGTAAAAATTAATTTCAAAAATTAAATGTCAGAAAACTCATATTCGAACCAAATCCTGTAAAATTTTAGGTTAGAACCTCACCATTGCATAAGATTTTGAGTGAGAATGTTCATCTCTTTGTTGATCTTGCAAGTTTAATTGCTGTATGTTTTATATTTTAATTATTTTGTATCGTCAATCAGAAAAGGTTTATCTCCTTGCATTAATATCAGGAAGCACAGAAGAGGCAGAACAAAATATAAGAAGAATGGTTTTAGTTTAAACTTGTTTCTCAATCTCAGTTAAAGTACAGAGATTTCTAGGTGGAGAAATTTTATACAACTTCTTGCCACATTTAAAATACGCAGCATGGATGGGAACAGGGCCTCTGGTGGCTCAACAGGCTAATGCAGCCTGTTATTAACAGCAACTGCCTGCAATATTGCAGGTTCAAGTCCCACCAGGCCCAAGGTTGACTCAGCCTTCCATCCTTTATAAGGTAGGTAAAATGAGGACCCAGATTGTTGGGGGGCAATAAGTTGACTTTGTATATAGTATACAAATGGATGAAGACTATTGCCTGACATAGTGTAAGCCGCCCTGAGTCTTCGGAGAAGGGCGGGATATAAATGCAAATAAAAAACAACAACAACTATTTCTCCTTTTTGCACCTGGTTTCTGTTTAAATGAAATAAATTTCTAATCATATCTTTTATACTGCATGTGTTAGGCCTCAAATCTTACAATTTTCTTGTAGACTTTCTGGAGGTGAAACATGAAATAATAACTCGGCAAGTTATAATTTAACTAATTTGCCTGGTTTTGCCACTCAGCCTAGGTCCTGTCTTTGTTGTTGTTGTTGTTAAACATCATCATCGCACAGTCAACCAGATTTTCAGACTGGCTTTGGCATTTTTATCTACCTATCGAGTCCTTACCAAGGACCTGGGATAGGCAAATCCGGATGTTCGATGGTGTTACAGATATCGTTGCAGGATGAAAGCAGTTCCAAGTAAAGCCGCCTTCTGCAATTGACTGATGGCAAATTTGTCAATGCCAACGGTGTTCAAGTGGTGCTCCAGTTGTTTTGGGCTTGCACCCAAGGCGCCTATTGCTATTGGTACTAGCCTTGCTTGCCTTTGCCATAGTCATTCTATTTCTATTTGTAGGTCTTTGTATTTTGTTATCTTCAGTTCTTTCTCTTCTATTCTGCTGTCTCCAGGCACTGCCACATCCACTATACAGACTTTCTTTATCTTTCTTATCGAGAATAAGTCCGGGGTGCCTGTCTGTCTGAATTCTGAAGTTTACATAGCAATTTAAATTCTTCATTTTCTATGTATTGTTGTTGTTGTTGTTGTTCTAACCAAATTGACCTTTCATTCTCTTCACAGGGTTTGCATAGTCAACATTCTGTTGCTGATTAATTTCTTTTAGGACATACAAGGCTTTGGAGCACTACTCTAAGAGATGGTCTTCAGGGTTTTCAGCTAAGAGATGGTCACAGAGAGATTTCAGTGGAACATTAGTCCAATCCAGACCTCTACTGTCCTGAATATGTGAGAATGCAAATGTATGTCCAAGTGACAAGAGGGGGCTTGTCCAACATCTTTAAATATAAAACCCCATCCACACTTGACTTTAGTACATTTAGCTCATCAAAAATTAAAAAATTAAATGAGAAAAAATAGGAAACCAGTAAAACCAAATGCAGTCATACACATACAACAAAAGCTAGGTGTACCATCCCGCATCTCTCCCAAATTGTGTTTTTTTTTTTAGTCCATATGTTGGCTTCTTGGAGAGAATAGAATAGAATAGAATTTTTTATTAAGTGTGATTGGACACACAAGGAATTTGTCTTGGTGCATACGCTCTCAGTGTACATCAAAGAAAAGATACCTTCATCAAGGTACAACATTTACAACACAAATGATGGTCAATATATCAATATAAATCATAAGGATTACCAGCAACAAAGTTACAGTCATACAGTCATAAGTGGGAAGAGATGGGTGATGGGAACGATGAGAAGATTAATAGTAGTGCAGATTTAGTAACTAGTTTGACAGTGTTGAGGGAATTATTTGTTTAGCAGAGTGATGGCCTTCGGGGAAAAACTGTTCTTGTGTCTGGAGGATCACAGGTGGCAATGAAAACACAGGGTTTCAGACTCTGGGCATCTTCTCTCTAAATTTCAGAGATACAATCTCACAACATTAGGTAGCGTAAATGAAGTGCTTGAGGAGTTCCCATGTTACATGGGCATTGCTTAGTACAACTAAATATGCTTAGCAGTCCTTTCAGTAGGGAACTGAGCAGGCAAGACTGAGGTACACAATTATGATAAGTAGCGAGGGCTGGCTTCTATATTTCCCCACATTCAGGCTGATAAATATGTCAACAAAAACAGCGACATCAAACAGCAAGCACAAGCTCTACCAATGTGTTCAAGAAGATTCTGCCTTCTTTAAATTAGCTCGAAGTTGAGAATATAGAGAGAGAAGATGTTATACCTCCCAAATTATTATATTGTTGTTCTCAAGAAAAAAAAAGTATGTACTATGAAAAAAGTCATCAAAAATGTGTGTGTGTGTGTGCGTGTGTAGGTCTTGGCATTTTTGGGTCTTTTCCCGTGTAAGGTTGAGAGTATCTTGGCGACGTTTCAACGAGGTCTCACTCATCATCTTCAGGCTGGTGTCTTCGGCTTCGTGCTTCTCGAGCAAAGAGTGGTTGGAGCTGCTGTCTCTGTATAAATACTGGTGGGGAGGTGGGGAGTGTTGCTGTGAGCAGGTTGGTTGGCTGTGTGGTTGCATCCTGATTGGTAGATGGAGTGGGTGTTTGCAGATTGGTATATACATATACATATACATATACATATACATATACATATACATATACATATACATATACATATACATATACATATACATACATACATACATACATACATACATATATATATATATATATATATATATATATATATATATATATATGTAGGTCTTTGGTTGTTCGGATTTTCTCCCGTGTAAAATTGGAAATGTCTTGGCAACGTTTCGATGAAGTCTCATTCGTCATCTTCAGGCTTCAGCTTCGTGCTTCTGGGAGCAATGTGTGATCGCAGCTGTTTCTTCCTTTTAACTGCTAGTGGGGGTTTGAACTGATTGGGTGGGAGCTTGGCTGTGTTCTGATTGGATGGAGTTTTTTTTTGTGCTCTGGCTGGGGGTGTGTCCTGTTTGGGTGGGGGCTTGGTTGTGCTCAATTTAGTCTGTGTTGCAGGGGGATTTGAGCTGGTGAGCTGCATAGCTGTTGTTTGGCTTTGTGGTGGTGCTACATCTTCATAGTAGGTGTCAGTCTGTTGCATGTATGGATTGGAGGGGTTTGAAATGGCTAATGTTGCAGCTGTCATGGCTAATGTATGGCTCATATATATGGCTCATATATATATATATATATGTTTTCTGAGGTTTTCGTGGGTGTTTGTATGTAGGTCTTTGGTTATTCGGGTTTTCTCCCATGTAAAGTTGGAGGTGTCTTGGCGAGGTTTCGGCAAAGTCTCATTCGTCATCTTCAGGCTGGTGTTTACAGCTTTGTGCTTCTAAGAGCAATGTGTGATTGCAGTTGTTTCTTCCTTTTATCTGCTGGTGGGGGTTTGAACTGATTGGTTGGGAGCTTGGCTGTGTTCTGATTAGTTGGGGGTTTGGCTGTGCTCTGATTGGATGGTGGGATTGGCTGTGCTCTGATTGGATGGGGGTGTGTTCTGTTTTTGGGGGTTTGGTTGTGCTCAGGTTAGTCTGCTCCCCTGCAACTCAGACTAATCTGAGCATAACCAAGCCCCAAAAACAGAACACCCCCCCATCCAATCAGAGCACAGCCAACCACACCATCCAATCAGAGCACAGCCAAACCCCCAACCAATCAGAACACAGCCAAGCTCCCAACCAATCAGTTCAAACCCCCACCAGCAGTTAAAAGGAAGAAACAACTGCAATCACACATTGCTCCTAGAAGCACGAAGCTGTAAACACCAGCCTGAAGATGACAAATGAGACTTCGTCGAAACGTCGCCAAAACACTTCCAATTTTACGCGGGAGAAAACCCGAATAACCAAAGACCTACATACAAACACCCGCGAAAACCTCAGAAAACAAATATCGCACCTCTAGGGGAGGAAATCCACCATCTGACCAGGACCTATGAAAAACTAGAAGTCCAAAGAGCTTCCATTTTATGTGACCTCGCATTCCTACGCAACTTCCGAGATCAAAATTTAATCCCCACATGCTTCCAATTGAAATTCCACTCCAACTCTGCAGCCACCAAACGCATCCTAAAAAGAACTGAATTGGCCCTGATCAGAAATGAACTTCACACAAAAAGATTCCTCCGAGATCGAATCAACAAAGATCTCCTTACACTTCACCTCAAACTCAGCAACAAGATCCACCCCGCACTTTGGGACAAATCCAAACAACTCGCCATCAGGAGAGCCGAAACACAGACCACCTTCAAGACAGACACACACACCAACAAACTCCAAAGACTACAAGAACAACAGAAACAAACCCCTTCCCCCTCACAGCCACACATGAAACAAACTGCATAACATCTCAGATAGGATCCTCACCAAAGCCGAAACCGATGTCCTTTCCAAAGGATTCACCTTTGCAGTCGCTCCCAAACACATCCCCACTGAAACCATTATATGCGGAGTTGAAACCAGCCTGACCAAAATCAACCCTGATGACGCTAACAGAATCAGACTCGAAATCACCAACATCCTCTGCACCACAAGCCACCCAAAAGCAACTTACCCAAAGAGAAAAAGACAGCACTACTTAACCTGAATGAAGACACCAGCATAATAATCCTACCAGCAGACAAGGGCAACGCCACAGTGGTTATGAACACATCTGACTACAAACCAAATTAACCAACCTACTCCAAGACTCCACATACAAACCCCTAAACACAGACCCCACCACCTACCTAGAAAAAACCACTAGATCCAAAATAAAAGCCTCCCCCATCAGCAAAGAAATCCAGCAAAGAATCATTCCCAAAGAGAAATCATCCAGATGCCCTAAGCTCTTTGGTCTCCCCAAGATACACAAAGAAGGAATCCCACTTAAACCCATAGTCAGCTCCATAGGCTCACCTCTACAAAGCCTAGCCAAATTTCTCGCTAAACAATTACAGCCCTATGCAGAATCCATCACCTCACATGTAAAAAACTCATTCCAGTTCATAGAGATCATAAAGAAACAAAACTTACAGCCCAGCGATCTACTCGTGAGCTTCGATGTCACATCCCTCTTCACCCAAGTGCCAATCAAAGAAGCCTTAACAGCCATCCAAAACAAATATAACACCCCCCAGCACATCCTAGATCTGACCAATCACTGCCTATCCAACACATACTTCATCTATAATGGACAAAAATACAAACAAACAGAAGGAGCACCCATGGGATCACCCCTCTCACCTGTCATTGCAAATCTCTACATGGAACACTTTGAAACCCAAGCTCTAGAAAAATCTGACCACAAACCCAAACTCTGGCTCAGATATGTAGACGACACCTTCATAATCTGGCCACACGGGAAAGAAAAACTGGACAACTTCCTCATACACCTCAACAGCCTACACCCCAAAATACAATTCACCATGGAAACAGAAGCCAACAACCAACTTCCCTTCCTGGATGTCTTAGTCTATAGGAAATCCAATGGCTCCCTAGGACACACCATCTACCAGAAGAAAACACACACAAACCGCTATCTGCACGCATTCTCACACCACCACCCAGCACAGATCAACTCCGTAGCCAAGACACTCATCTCCAGATCAAAACGCTTAGCTGACGAACAACACCTAAAAACCTAACTACACACTCTCACTAACGTACTAACATCCAATGGATTCCAAAGAAATAAGATTACCAAACTAATCCATAAAGAAACCCCCACTAAAATCCAAGACAGAGAACAAGAAAACGGCAAAGCTCTCCTCCCATATATAAAAGGTACCACAGACAGAATAAGCAAGATCCTCCACAAACACAACATCAAGACAGCATTCTGCACAAACCCAAAAATATCCACCATCCTAAGAAACTCCAAAGACAAAATTGAGTTAGAAAATCAAGGAGTATATGAAATCCCATGCACCGCCTGCAGCACCACATACATCGGACAAACCAACAGAAGAATATGTACGCATTGAAGAACATAAGAACTCAGGCAGAAAAGAGGAACCAACTTATTCCCTGGTCCAACAACTTAAAGCCACAGGACATAAAATTGACTTTAAAAATACCAGAACTATCACCAAAACTGAACACTTTAATAACAGAATAATCAGAGAAGCCATCGAGATAAAAAAACGCCCATACTGCATGAATAAATGAGATGATACTTCCTGCCTACCAGCCATTTGGAAACCCGCCCTTATTGACAAACGAGTCCCTAACTTGAAGAATGATGCAAGACCAACACTCACGAGTGCCACACAGCATGTCACCACCACACATCCACACGGAAAGCAGGCTCAAACCCACACTGATGATGAAGCACGACCTTGGACCAGAAGCCAGACTGCAACTGCATCATTAGCCATTTCAAACCCCTCTAATCCATACATGCAGCAGACTGACACCCACCATGAAGATGTAGCACAACCACGAACGCGAAGCCAAACAACAGCAATGCAGCTCACCAACTCAAATCCCCCTGCAACTCAGACTAACCTGAGCACAACCAAGCCCCCCCCACCCAAACAGAACACACCCCCATCCAATCAGAGCACAGCCAATTCCACCATCTAATCAGAGCACAGCCAAGCTCCCAACCAATCAGAACACACCTCCACCCAATCAGAACACAGCCAAGCTCCCAATCAATCAGTTCAAACCCCCACTAGCAGTTAAAAGGAAGAAACAGCTGCGATCACACATTGCTCCTAGAAGCACGAAGCTGTAAACACCAGCCTGAAGATGACGAATGAGACTTCATCGAAATGTTGCCAAGACACTTCCAACTTTACGTGGGAGAATACCCGAATAAACAAAGACATATATATATAGATAAAAAGGAATTGATATATGCTTAGCCAAATCAGGATTCCACTTTCCGTCCTGAATTCCACTCCAATCTATTCTAGAGAATTCACAAATCTGTACAGCAGATTGGAGGCACACACAGGAAGTGGCACACTGAAGTGTCAAGGTTCCAAGTAACACCCCCAACAAAAGAAAACTCCAAGGCTTTAGGATCCTCAAAATTCCTTTTTATTGAAGAGGTCATTTTGGCACATCTGGGAAAACCCAAATCTGAAAGTTTCCAGGTTTTCCCCACTCAAGTGAAAGTCCAAGTCCCTGCCCAGCACCCTCATGTCCATCACATGGTCCAATTATCCACCATCCAAACTGGAGACATCTCCCAGTCATCTGACTCCAGGTGCCAGGGCAATGCGTCCTTGACTCTCTGAGAAAGGAATGTTATTTTGACTACATACCACATATCACCCATACTCTATGCAATCCCCCCTCCCATTTTCCCACAGAAGAATACGTGGCAGGCCTGAAGGCCCAAAGGTAAAAGATGGCTTCCAGGTCTGACATGAAGTGGAATATAATCCACCCTCTCTGTGCAATCCATATTTCCATTTTTTAATAATTTAATAATTTTTAATAATTTCAGTGTATTATATGGTTGTGTATCTTTGGAGAAGGAAACTGAACTTCAGCCTAATCTCCAGCCTTCTTCAGGCATTAAAGCTGAGAGTTTAAATACTAGATATAATGCAATCATTTCCCTGTGAAATAGAGTGCCCAGAAAGCTGAATTCCAAATGGAAATATCCAATAATCTGCATTTACAATCTCAGAGATACAGAATCTCAGAGGTCTATTTAAGAAACAATATTCTTCATGAATAATTGCTAAGTTCTAGACTTGGCCATGGGCAGTTTTGCTAAATCCCCAGTGCTTATTTCGGGTCCAAATTTTATATGCTGGAAGCAACATTGCTCACCTGCTTTTATATTACCATAGAATCTATACCCATTTTAATAAGTGAACTGTCTTTGAACTCTACTGTTGCGCCATCATTCTGCCTGGTTTGGAATAGGGGAGTTGGGATGTACCTGAACTCTTGTCATAATCCTAGATGTTCTTTCTGAAAAGTACCTTGGGTCTCACTTGGCATTTAGACCATCTGTGTATGTATTTAAAATTACGTAACAACCCAGCTGTACCTCTGCATCCCTCCGGGTGACCTGCTCTGGAAAGGATATTGAGCTTCATTCGATGGGCTGCTGAATTTGAAAAATATTTGGATGCAAATGCTGTGACATACATATTTACCTGAGTGTATAGCACATCCTAAATAACTGCATAGAATTTTTATTGTAAATAAAGGCATGATTTCATGTGTTGCTGAAAACAGCACATTGAACAGAAGCAGTGGAATAACCTTGGGAAAATATTTAAATAAGTAAAAAAAAAAAACCCCACAATATCCTACTAATAAATATGCAGTGATTCATCTTTAATATGTAAATTGTGCTTATGATTTTCAAGCATTTGATTTCTATGCTTCATAAGAACAATAACCATCCTTAGCTTAATGAGGGGTGATTGTTATTATAAATGCAACCCCTGAAAACTGGATGTAATAGATAAACCCAAAATATGAAATTATCCTGTTTTCTTTTCCCCTAGTGAACCTATGCCGTCTCTTAGTCCTATATTAAAGATATTGGAATTAGGCAGCTCTAAATTCCAAAAAGAGATGATGTCCCAAACCAAAACAAGGGTTCGCCAAGGCAATAGAAGTCTCTCCTGCCTTAATAATCTCCTATTTTAAGCCCTGTAATCATATTACCTCTTTTCTCTCTCTCTCTCCCTCCCTCCCTCCCTTCCTCCTTCATAATTTAAACCTGGCGAAGTAACAGAATCTGACAAAAGAACTACTGGGTTAAAAGAAGCAGTTGCACTCAAATTTCATATATAGAAATATTCAATTTCATGGCTATTCATCCTGCACAGTATGTGCACCTAGAAATATAGTTTAATGCATATGGAAGAAAGGAGGGTGAAGGAAACCAGGGGCCACATGTGTTTTCTTGTAGATGAAATGTCATTATTTCTTTTAAACCCCTGTCCAATTTTGAAATCCTGCTGGTTCACTTTGAAACTAGGTCCCTGCATTACAACATTTTCTTAATACTGAAGACGATTTCAAGTTAATCAAGGACATGCATACAACAGTTGCAATAGTAATAACATAATATACTGTTTCCTAGTGCTTCGCAACACTCTCTAAGCAAGTCAGCATATTTTCCCAACAATCTGGGTCCTCATTTTACCCGTCTTAGAAGGATGGAAGGCTGAGTCAACCTTGAGCTGGTCAGGATCAAACTCCTAGCAGTGAGCAGAGTCAGCCTGCATTCTAACTGGGCTTATGACAATTCACTACAGCCAATTCGCCATGGCCAACTTCTCATGGCCAACTCACTGTGGCTAACTTGTCACAGCCAGGTTGCCACAGTCAACTTGCTGCAGGACAAGTTGCCACGGCCATCTCACCACAGGAAAGCTCACTGCAGGACAAGAGTTACACTAATATCAAAGAAATGGTGGGATAGAATCATTAAAAAAAGGCTGCAAAGGAAGGGACAGACTGACATGTGAATGGCAAAAATTAAAATACTTTTTATTTATTTTAAATAATTAAATAGAATTGTTAAATTGTCCCATGGCAATTGGGTTGTCCCGCATCGAATTGGCCATGGCGAGCTGGTCTGCAGTGAGTTGGCTGTGGTGAGTGACTATGGTGAGTTCACCGCAGCAAGTTGGCCGTGGCAAGTTGTCCCATTCCCATTCTAACCACTGTATCACCATGGCAGTGGTGGTATTCAGCTGGTTCTATCCGGTTCGGGAGAACCGGTAACAGCAGCTGTGGGAGGCTCTGCCCACCCACCCCGACGTCATCACGTCCCATTTATTGATGTTTTTGATGCTCTGCACATGCGCGGAAGACCCTGCACATGCACGGAGGTGGCACATGCGAGCAGAGCGCACGCTCACATTTGCGAACTGGTAGCAAAGGTAAGTGAGTATCATCCCTGCACCACGGCTCTTAAATAGACTAAGAATACTGAACCAGGCTATCGGGTTCATCATCTGAGATTAAACCAGTTGAGCAAGAAAGGCACGTTGTGAGGATATTGTTCATGATTAAACAGTACTGATTATTCAAATTTCCAGATATTTAAATTGTTTCATTTAAGGTCCCAGGACAGAGAGAAAAGCAAAGATATACTCACCGTAGTGTCATCATAAATTGTATGGATGAGAAATAGTTCACTTGCTGACTCTTTTCAGAGCATTGGATCTATGGTCTCTCGGCCCCAGGTCACATGTACTTCCTTGAAGCCCTTACTACAACCTGCTACAGGTATCCAAGCTTCTAATCCACCTGTGCTATTCTATCATTTGGCTAATTAGCTGGCTACAGGAGAACAATGAAGTTGCATGAGAATTCCCCTCACCAGCACATCATATATAGAATAGAATAGAATAGATTTTTTTATTGGCCAAGTGTGATTGGACACACGAGGAATTTGTCTTGGTGCATATGCTCTCAGTGTACATAAAGGAAAAGATACCTTCATCAAGGTACAACACTTACAACACTTAATGAAGGTTATAGGGTACAAATTTAACACTTAATGATACAACACTTAATGATAATCATAGGGTACAAATAAGCAATCAGGAAACAATCAATATCAATATAAATAATAAGGATTACCAGCAACAAAGTTACAGTCGTACAGTCATAAGTGGAAAGAGATTGGTGATGGGAACGATGAGAAGATTAATAGTAGTGCAGATTTAGTAAATAGTTTGACAATGTTGAGGGAATTATTTGTTTAGCAGAGTGATGAGGTTCAGGGAAAAAACTGTTCTTGTGTCTAGTTGTTCTGGTGTGCAGTGCTCTTAGCATCGTTTTGAGGGTAGGAGTTGAAACAGTTTATGTCTAGGATGCGAGGGGTCTGTAAATATTTTCACGGCCCTCTTCTTGATTCGTGTAGTATACAGGTCCTCAATGGAAGGCAGGTTGGTAGTAATTATTTTTTCTGCAGTTCTAATTATTCTCTGATAATTATACATTTATAAATTATACTCTGATATAATCTGATTTATACATTATACTCTGATAATTATACATATATACATTAGATATAGCTTGAAAAAAAAAACAATGGTAGGGAACATTGGCAAGCTAATCTTGGTATGAGGTACAAACAACTGGGTGACCTTGGACCAGCCCTTCTTTCTCAGTGCTAGGAAGCAGGCAATGGCGCAAGATTTTCAAAATCTTGCCAAGAAAACTGCACAGGTAATTGCCAGAAGCCAGTGCTGACTTGAACGCCCTACCCCCAAATAAAATTTCTCGGTGTGCTTTCCTCCTCACCTAAATCAGAATTTTCAACATGTATACTAGCCCGGGGGGGGGGAGTGGGGAGACTGGAATGGAGATGAACACACATGAAGGTTGTCATCCCTTCCTCCACAGCACAATTGTACTCTTTGGCATTTGTGATTGGAGACTGCAATTTAAATGGGGAGGAGAACCCAGGGAAAATCATTAAACTCCATTCGTCTCATCCATCTGTTCTCATCTTACTTATGTGGGTAAAGTGCCAACGAGGAAAGAAAGAAAAAAACACCTAGTAGATATTAAATCTTCTCTCTGCACAATATGTCATGAAAGAGAGGAGGGGGAGCACTTTTGTGAAAGTGATGGGACGGGGATTCAGATCCACCTGTCTCCTTAACTACCTCATTTAAAGTGTTCTACCCTATAAGCAACTAATGCAGCATTGTAGAGCCAAGAGGTCCAGTGACAAGAGCTAAAATCCACCGTTCTTCTTTGAATATGTCACTCAACTTGAATTAATGTATAATTCATCTCAAGGTGAAAAAGCCCTTGTATTTGTCACAAGTCTCTGTCAGTCTCTCTCTATCTGCAGGTGAAAATGATAGACACTGATATTTTCATGACAGTATAACTCATACAGTAATGGAAAAAGGTTTTAGGTTGTTTTTCCCATCCTGAATTTATTTGTTTATTATTTATTTTATTGAAAGAACATTTATAGGACTGCCCAACTCCCCCTCAGTTACTCTTACAAAGATTAAAAACTCAATATAAAAACAATAAAAAAGCAATAAACCCCCCACCCTCTAGCAACAACAGTCGATGAATGAATTATCTTTGATGAACATGTTCACTAGAAGAAAAATATTAGGAAGGAGTTTCCTGGATTTTAATATAAAAAAAAAATGTTATTTTTCCCAAATTCAGAGAAATCTGTATTTTATTTATATATTTATTGATACTTATTTTTAGATTTATTTGCCATTCCTTTCATTTCCAATGACTTTGGGTGGCTTGCAACATAATAAACATTAAAAATATTAAAACCAACAAATATAAAATGACAGAGTAGACAAAGTAAAATCATTAACACAAGATGGAGAAGGAAGGAGCTGGATACACGTGGAGGAGGAGCGATCAACTTTTAATTAGTCAACCACTTCCAGTATGGAACTCCCCAAGTCATTTGGAACCCCAAGACATTTGGCAGAACCAGGTTTTAAAGCTCTTATGAAAAGTCAAGAGGTTAGGAGCCAATCTCACCTTAGGGGCTAAGATGTTCCAAAGGACAGGAGCCATGGCAGAGAAGACTCTTCTCTTTGATCCTGCCAGTTGAAATTCCTTGACTGACAGGATCCACAGTATACCCTCTCTGCCAGCGTGGATGGGGCAGGTCAGTCCCACCCAGGTGAGACAGTTCCTAAAGTAACCTGGATCATGAGGGATTTTATAGCTGATTACCAACATCTTGAATTGCACCCAGAAACAAACTGGCAAGTGGGATCCATTCTATGACTGCCTTGGTCCACCTGCCATCAGTTCTTCTTGCTATGTGACCAGCCCATTTCCATTTCAATTCTTTTAGTCTCTTGATGATATTGTATACTTTTGTTTGTTCTCTAATCCACGTGCAGGTCTTTCTAGCTTGGCTTGTTATGCTGAGCAGGTATCTTCCCATGGCTAGCTCTTTTAGCTCAATACTGTAATATATATATATAAAATGCCAAGACGTACGTACATATACATATACATATACATATACATATACATATACATATACATATACATATACATATACATATACATATACATATACATATACATATACATATACATACATACATACATACATATATATGTAGGTCTTTGGTTATTCGGGTTTTCTTGCGCGTAAAATTGGAAGTGTCTTGGCTTCCAATTTATACGTGGGAGAAAACCCGAATAACCAAAGACCTACATACAAACACCCGCGAAAACCTCAGAAAACAAATATATATATATACATACATACATACATACATACATACATACATACATACATACATACATACACAGGTATAGGTCTTGGTGTATTCGGGTCTTTTTCCATGTAAGGTTGAGAGTATCTTGGCAACATTTTGACGAGGTCTCACTCGTCATCTTCAGGCTGGTGCTACAACGTTATGAAACATCGCCAAGATACTCTCAACCTTACACGGGAAAAGACCCAAATATGCCAAGACCTACACACCTATACCCGTGAAAACCTATGAAAACAAATACACACACAAACACACATTATGGCAAATATAAAGGAATGGCAAATAAATCTAATAATAAATCTAATACATATTTCATAATTTTTTTATTGGTTTTCCTCAATCCTAGCATCACCCTGTATTTCAATGGTGGTATTCAGCCAGTTCACACTGGTTTGGACAAACTGATAGTGGCAACCTGTGGGTGGGCCCAACCACCCACCCCGATGCTATGCCGTCCTATTTAGCCATGTTTTCTAAGCCGCACACATCAGTGGTGGGTTTCAAATTTTTTTACTACCGGTTCTGTGGGCGTGGCTTGGTGGGCATGGCATGGCTTGGTGGGCGTGGCTTGGTGGGCATGGCAGGGAAAGGATACTGTAAAATCTCCATTCCCTCCCCACTCCGTAATATAGGGGCCGTAATAGCTCAGGCTGTAAATAAATAAAAAAAAAACTCCAGGGGAAGGAGACTGCAAAAATCCCCATTTCCTCCCAATCAGCTGGGACTTGGGAGGCAGAGAATAGATGGGGGCGGGGCCAGTCAGAATTTTTACTAACGGTTCTCCGAACTACTCAAAATTTCCGCTACCGGTTCTCCAGAACTGGTCAGAACCTGCTGAAACCCACCTCTGGCACGCATGTATGCAAGCCGCGTGTGCAAGCAAAGCATGTGCCCATTTTTGGCGCGTGGCGAACCGGTGGTAAAATTATGTGAAACCCACCTCTGCTGTATGCTAATATCAATGAACCAAACTTTCTTCTTTTCAATAACTCTTATATCAGGTATACTATGAACAAAGTGCCTATTTGTTTGGATTTTGAAGTCCCATAAGATCATCTGAACCCGCTAATTTTCCAAAATGTCTCAACCTGATGGTCCCAGTGGTTCTTGGTACATTCAAATCCAAACCTCTGGCAATAAATAACTCTGGCAACTTGATATTATAATTATTGCCACCATGTTCAGGAGTCAAGAACTTGTGCGCCATGATGTCCCGCTGTAACTAAATTCTCCGTCTCCTCCTTCGTAAACAGGTTTTATTTAGAAATAAATGCTATGAATCTCATACCACATGACTCTGAGCTGCGGTTGAGCTAAATTATTGAAAATAACTCTACATGTTTGTAAGTTTTGACAGCACTTTGCATCGTATGTGTTGCACATTCTGCTTGTCCTCTCTAAGCAACGTGTAAAAACATCCATCAAGGACATTTCAAGTAATTGTCATTGTACCACTCATAAGGAGTGACGAACGGGAATAAAACTCCCAGGGTAGATTAAAAATAGAAAACAACTTTGAACCGGTGAATCTCCATAATGCAATCAAGCTTATTGCCAGAATTCTTCAAAAGGTGCCACAAGAGAACATGAAAATTAAAGTACAAAATAGTTTGTGCGGAAAGTAAAATAAGCACAGCTTGGGCTTTTGCCAATTCTGCTTTCTGCCAAAAATTGAATGTTTCCATTAATGCAGTCTAGGGAAAAATAGTCGGTGTTTTCAAAAACTTGGTTTCCTGCATCAACAAAGATTGCTGCCCCACCTGCCCCCGAAATATCCAAATCAACAGAGGCCACATAAGGTTTACTTATGTAGCTGTGAGATTAAGGCACTGACCTAGAAGCTGGGAGACGGTGAGTTCTAGTTCATTTTCAGCTATGGAAGCTCATTGTGGAAGTTTAGGCCACCTTTTCTATGCCCAACCCAACTCACAGTTGGGTGTTGTGGGAAAAGAAGGGGAATGAATCTTGTAAAGATAAATACATCAATATCCAACCACTGCTCTCAGGGTTCTATAGTATTAGACATAAGATTGGGTGATTGCAAATTGTATACTTTGCTGCCATTATCTTCTTCCTTTTAATTCAGTTACAATGTAGTAAAAGTCTTTAATTCCTACATCGGAATAAACTACACAACACAAATACAGTATAGAAGAGATCTGTCCTTAGGGCAAGAATGAAGAGCCTTTTGTGAGCAAGGGCCTGCAATTCTCATCTGGTGTGTTAACATTTCAGACACTGCAGTGGGCAGAATTATTTAAAAAGTGGGCAGAGCCATATTACACAGATTGGGAGAACCAAGATTTCCTGGCTTTGTCCTTCTCAACTGCTTTGCAAAGATTAATGTATGGTTATCATCTTTATGATATGAGCCAGCAATGTGATGCACCTGCCAAAAAAGCCAATGCAGTCCTGGGCTGCATTAATAGAGGGATAGTGTTGTGTCTGCACCCCCCGAGCCGGGCCTCCTGCCAGAAAGTGACTTGGAAAGTGAGGGGGAAGGGCCGTCAGGACTTACCTCGGGAGCACCGGCTTCCCTGGCTCAGCTCCAGGAGCCAGAGGCAGGCCAGGTGGAAGAGATAACAAGGCCTCCATCCCCTGACTCTTTCCCCCCCCCAGGCCATGCCTACAGACTCAGCTGATGGCAATCAGGCCTGGCTGGACTCTAGGTTTCATAGGCAGGAGAGGAGGGAACAACAGAAGCAGGGGTGGGGCAGGCCTAGGAAGTGCTGAGTCATGGAGCCACACCCCACAGGATATAAAGGCAGCAAGAGCTGCTGTGCCTCTTGTCTAGCAGACAAATTAACTGCTTAACTAAGAGCTGAAGTACTGTTTGTTCCCGGGTGATTCATCGGTGTCGAGGGAGATAACAGAGACACTTGGCAGATATTCACTAGTTTGCTGCCAGAGCTGATAGTGCCGGCTAATTAAGCCATTGCTCGGACAGAGGCGAGGGGGGACGGAACAGATAGAATCAAGATTACGTGAAGTGTTAATGGCAATTTACAATGCCTTGGTAAGACCACGCTTGGAATATTGCATCCGATTTTAGACACCATGCTATAAAAAAGATGTTAAGACTCCAGAAAGAGTGCAGAGAAGAACAACAAAGATGATTAGGGGATTGAAGGCTAATACATATGAAGAATGGTTGGCTCCGCTTCGTTGAGAAGCAGCCTTGATTAGGCTGCTAACTCCCTAGTCTGTAGAGCTGTCAGGACATCATAAATCTGGTCCGACAGCTTGGAAATCTCTTCCCTCGGGCAAAGAGGGAGGGATGAGCATTCAGGCTGAAGTTGAGACACCCAAATAAAGCCACAGAAAAAGCTTCTGAGGCTTGCGGGGAGATCTCCTTCCATAGCCTGAAAAGCTCCAGATTGGGGGAGGCATCTGCTTTTTATGGCAGACAAAACGTAGCGTCCAATTTCCACGGCAGGAATTGATTTATGATGGATTGTAACGTGGACGGAGCAGAAACTGGAGTTCTAGAACTTGTTTGTCAGAAGACTGCAAGCCCCTGAGGATATATTTGTTGCGAAGATAGGAGAGAAGAAAGCAAATGGTGGTTTTGTGGAATGTGTGTACTGGAAACGAAAGTTAAAGAAATGCTTATTAACAGCTAGTGTGGAATTAGAAGATATATAGGAAGATACTGACTAAATGGAAGAAATGAGAATTTTATGATTTATATTTTTTCTTCCTCTTTGGGATTATAGTGATTTAGAAGAAAAGTTTTTTGAATTTTTCTTTTTTAACTTTTTTTGGGTCCGTTATTAGGTTATATTTTTAAAAAATGGCTTTTAAGCAAATAGTACCAAAAGTCACTAAAAACTTTGAAATTTCTTCAGTTCAGATTCAAAAATTAAAAGAAGAAATCAAAAAGGAATTAAGAAATTCTTTACAGGAGTTTTTGGAGAGTCGTTTTTTTAGAAATAGATCAAAAATTTGATGAAATAGAGAAAGAGATGTTGGATTTTAAGGAAGTGGTGGAAGAGCAGAAGAGGTAAATGAAAATGGTAAAGGATGCAATTGCGCAAATATTAAGCTCTTGTATTCAGATGGAAGATGATCTTGAAGAAATTAATAAAGCTAATTTAGAGTTGCAAAGGAAAATAGAGGAAATTCAAAAGAATCAAAACAATTGGAACTTAGATAATAAGATGGAAGATATACAGGCAAAGGTAGATAGGGCAGATGAAGAAAGAGTAATATTACAATATAGATTGATGGAATATGCTATAAGGGTGAGGGGTTTGAAGCAAAATAGGAAGGAAAATTTAAAAGAGATTTTTACTTTGCTCAGATAAAGGGTGTGGAGCCAGAAGATTTTGAGATTAATATTGAAAGAATTTATCGTGTTAATTCTTGGTGGGCAAGACACAATAGAGTACCGAGGGATGTGGTTATTTATTTTACAACTAAAAAGATTAGGTATGAAATTTTGCAAGCCTTTTATAAAAATAAATTTCAAATATTGGGACAAGATATAAAAATGATGAAGGAAATTCCTCCTAAAATGTTAAGAAAGAGAAGAGAATTTGCTTTTTTAGTGGATGAGTTTAAGAAACATCAGATATATTTTAGATGGGAAGTTCCAATGGGTTTGTCAGTGAATTTTAGAGGCAGAAAGTATTTTCTTAATTCAGTTATGAAAGCGAGACATTTTTATATTAATGTTTTAAAGAGTGGGAATCCTTTGTTGTTAGATGCTAAGTTAATTGGTTTGGAAATGATGGAAAATAGAATGGGAGAGGGGAGGAATGTTTAAGATGTGAATATGATGATTATGGTTAATTTTTGGAATTGATTTGTTTAGAATATAAATTATAGGATTTTTGTTATTTGCTATTTGTATGGTATAAATCTATGGGATGATATTATTTAATTGTGAAGGATGGAAAGTAAAATTTATGAATTTAGATAATGTGGATATAATGATTTTAACTGTTTACTGTTATATATATACTGTTATACACTGTAAGCCGCCCTGAGTCTTCGGAGAAGGGCGGGATATAAATGTAAACAAAAAAAATATATTGTGGATGTAGTTTAAATGATTATTTGTTTTAATTGACACGTTTATAGATAGTAGTTATGAAGTTAAGCTGGAAATATTGTATTTGAGAGATTTTATTCGAAATGATATTTGATTGATGGAGTAGTATTGGAAGATTGGACATTAAATGTTATGACAATTGAAGAAATATATAAGTGATGAAAATTTGAGTTCGAGAAGATGGACTGTAATTTGAGAAATGGATTTATGAAATTTGAAGGAATATACAAGTGGAAAAAAAAATTGAATTTGACAAGATGGATTAATTTTAAAAATGGACTGTAAGAAGAAGTAATATGTGAAGTTGGTATTGCTTCTTTTCTTTTTTTCTTTTTATTATTCTTTCCTATCTCTTTATTTTTATTGTGAGGAGATCTAAAGTTTTAAATTTTTAAAGGTGGGAGATTATGTATATTTTGTATACTTTAGCTTGTGATTGTTGGTCATAATACCCGGTATTTGCTCTGGGAAGTCTGGGGGAAGGGGAGGGGAAGGGAAATGATACATCGATTGATTATTAATGTACAGTAATTTTTGAAGATATGAAATTAAAATTTAAAATGATATTGGGGATGCTCGACTGCCATTTCAGAAAGAAAAGGAGAGAGGAGTAGAAGGAGGGAAGAAAGTAGGTAGGAAAGAGTAGAGAAGGAGGAGGGGAATAAGAAGGTTAGATAGGGTGGAAGACGGGAGGAGTGGAGAAGGAGGAGAGGAAGTAGTAAAGTGAAGGAGATGAAGGATGTGAAAGTAGTAGAGGGTAGAGAGGGAGGTTGTAAAGAAAGGAAGTGGCAGTCGGGCAGGCCTGAATCAGTAATAAATAAAAATGAATGATTAATGATGGATAATAGTTTGTACATAAATATGATGTTGGAAAATGGAAATAAAAATTATTTTTTTAAAAAAAAAAGAATGGTTGCAGGAATTGGGTATATCAAATTTAATGAAAAGAAGGACTAGGGATAGCAGTGTTCCAATATCTCAAGGAGTGTCACGAAAGAGGGAATCAGCCTATTCTCCAAAGCAGATGAAGGCAGGAAAAGAAGCAAGGAGTGGAAACTAATTAACGAGACAAGCAACCTAGAACCAAGGAGAAATGTCCTGATAGTTAGAACAATTAACCAGTGGAACAACTTGCCTCCAGAAGTTGTGGGTAGGCAGGAGTTTGGACTAGACCTCCAACTCTGGACCCTTTCAACTCTGTTATTCTGTTATTCTCATCAACAACTAGTTTAAGTCTGCCTTTTGAGCTTAGCCTACACTCTTCAGGTGTGTCTGCTTTCTGATAAATCAGATGTTTCCAAAACAGTACAGTTGGTGGATGCTCCAGGGAGCCACCCAGTAGAACACTGGGCACCAAAGAAGACCTTAGGGACTTATATGAAAATCTGTATTTTCACTATGGGGAGGGAGAGGAACAAAACACAAGAGGGCAACATGTAACTCTGCAATCCTTTTCACAATCTAGTCTACTGGCACCACTTTGGAAGGAGAAATATACAGTAGCTTGTGTAGTTGTCCACTGTATGAGCATCAGACTTTGTGAGCACAGATTGAGAAAGGGAGATGCCTTTTCAACAAATGTATCTTCTTCATGTGATGAACACACGATTAGTGTATAACGGGTCTGCAAACTTGGCTCTTTTAAGATTTGTGGACTTCAACTCCCAGAGTTCCTCAGCAAAGCCAGCAAAGCTGGCTGAAGAACTCTGGGAGTTGAAGTCCACAAGTCTTAAAAGAGCCAAGTTTGCAGACCCCTGGTGTATAAGAATTAGAAAAACAGTGTTTACATTGGCCCTACTGAGTCAATGGGGAAGTCATCCTAGACAAGATGATCTCTGAGGGTCTCCTCTCCATGTGCGCCATTGAGCTTTGCTCTTTCTTACCCACCTTTCATGTTTTCACATCCCTCATCTACCTACTCTTTGTTCTTTCCAATCCTGAGAGAAAGTGATGGGTCGGTTGACAACTAAGCTCTTTTTAGGGATGACTAGAAATACTATCCTATTTTTCTTCAGAAGTTAAGTATGAGAAAATCTGGAGCTGAGTTTATAATGGGAACAGCACCCATTCAATATTAGATCTTAAACTTATGAAAAATAACTAGGTAAACTTAAAGGCCATCTAGGATCAGGCATTGATGTCATGCTCTCCTTCTTTTCTCCCTAATTCTCCCACAGATACGTATTAAAAACAAACACCTCTGCATTTTTTCATAAAGAAAATTATTTGTCATCTGAGTCTCATGTTAAATGTTCTCATTGAACACCAAGATAGCAGTCGCGTTCCACCTATTTAAATAGATTCTCAATCCTTTTAGAGAACAATCCACCGATGGAAGAATCTAACAGGATGGTGCCATATACAATTAGCCTAACAGTCTCTCAGAGAAGACTATTTTAGGATCATTTGACTATAGTCATATTATTAGCACAGGCCAAGTCTTGGCTTTTAGGTTAAACTGACACATCTGACTTTTGAGAAGACAATGCCGTTGCAAATTTGTTTGCACAAATCCAGTTACTGGCATATTCCTTCAAGATAATATATTCAAGAGATCCTTTGTGGCAAATGATGTACATTCAGTGCTATGATTGTGTGAGGAATAAACTTAGATGACATGCACAATCTAAGTATTGAGAGTCAGTTTGGTGTAGTGGTTAAAGCACAAAGCTAGCAATCAGACGATTGTGAGATCTAATCCTACCTAGGCATGAAACCAGCTGGCCATTCAATTTTTCTCAGCCCTGAGAAGCAAGCAAGGGCAAACATTTCTGAAAATCTCGCTAAAGAAACTCCAGAAATTAGACCAGACATTCATCAGGGGAAAAGAGGGAAGGAAGGAAGGAAGGAAGGAAGGAAGGAAGGTAGGAAGGAAGGAAGGTTGGTTACATATATTCAGAAGCAAAAACATAATTAGATCTGCTATTTATTTATTTTTTTGAATTTATATCCCGCCCTTCTCCGAAGACTCAGGACGGCTTACATTGTGTAAGGCAATAGTCTCATTCTATTTGTATATTTATATATAAAGTCAACTTATTGCCCCCCCCAACAGTCTGGGTCCTCATTTTACCTACCTTATAAAGGATGGAAGGCTGAGTCAACCTTGGGCCTGGTGGGACTCGAGCTTGCAGTAATTGCAGGCAGCTGTGTGTTAATAACAGGCTACATTAGCTTGTTGAGCCACTTCCCAGCCCATTTTCAGATTTCATTATTGATGAGATGAGATGTATGCCGGTCACATATATCTTTTAACTGCTTGCAAACAAAATGTAGAGCTGTGTTTCATCACTGGATTCACTTCTGAGTGAATGTTTATCTTAAACAGATTCTCAGGATGCAAATTCAGCTTTCTCCAACCTGGCTGCTATGTATCAGATTATAATTCCCATAATCCACAGGAAGGCTATGACAATTCACCTTGATCATTTCGAATGTCCTACTGTTTACTTTTGAAATTCTCTGGACAGAGATAAATTGGCCAATGTTAATTATGCTCAGACAAACTTTTATGATTGGACTAGCAGTTGCAAACTGTCTTTCAGCAATTGGAATAAGACCACAAGCTTTCAGACTTCAAAACTGAAGGGCAATTTTAAAATGTTTAAAGGATTTTAAGGAGCAGGTACATATTATGGCTATAGCAGCTCTAACTTTTGTGGCTTTGCCCTGCTTGAAGTGGTAGCACCTGCACTAGAAAGAATGTTAAAAATGTTCCCCTAGTTTTCCAAATGGAAGAATTTCCCTTTATTTACTAACTCTTATGTAAGAGCATTTTCTTTTTGCCCTAAAATAGTGTCACATGTTAGGCTCTGAAGATTCTTTTGGCTGTTCATCTTATCCCAAAATACGTACCCCAATTCATCTTATCCCAAAATACGTACCCCAATTTCCAATTTAGAAATATTGGATTATACTTTCCTTTATTCCAAATGAGGATAGGCAATGCTGGCTGAAGATAATGGGAGTTATACTCTAACACATCTGGAGCATGCCAGGTTGGAGAAGACTGGTTGAAATTACTGACCTGGTCAAGCCATCATACTGGCTCCCAATCTTTTTAAGCACAGTTCAAAATGTTGCTCTTAAAATAAGAACTCTGAAGTATCTAAAGTAGGGCTTTCTCTTGGATGACTCTAACTGATTATTGAGATCAACTGTTATGACCCTTCACTAAGTTTCTCCAAAATTTGAAGTTGAGTGAATGGCAGTTGAGAAAAGAACATTTTGCATTGTTTTGCTTTTTTCCTTCTTTTTCAAATATGTCTCTGCTTTGATCCACATAAATGTTTAATATCACAAAAAGATTTTTAATTGTACCTGCCAAAGCCTTTAAGGCTTGGCTGTATTGCTGCTAGTGGAATGTTTTACATTGCTTGGATATGTTTTGATTTAATGCTGCTTTTCAGTTTTATTACCATTGTGGTTTCATCATTTGTAATTTCAGTTGCGTTTCCTTCTGTAGACTGATTAAATTCTGTATTATTATTATAATCACCTTTGAACTAAAATATAGAATATTACATTTTCCAAAACAAATTAAAATGGTGCCAGACCTAAAGCTCCTTAAGGCCCTGGTCACTCTGCCAGATGCAAATTCCAAGTGCACCCGCAATTTACACTACAAACATCCTGATACTTGTGCGGAATTTCCCAAATGAAATGGATTTCCTATTCATTTTACTAGAAATAGTCAGCCTGCAGATAGATTTCTTTGCAGCTGTGAATTAGTTTCATTTCTTAAATTACAATGACAGGGATATAAACAGCAGATTCATTTTAAGGGCACAAAGGCCACATAAAGTATAATTATCACGTATGTATAATTTTTTCAGAATTAAATTGCTGCGTGTTTTCTTATTTGCTGCAATTCTGTCTATTCTATTCTATCTATTCTATTTTAACTCTGACTTGGATCAGATTGACCTTCCCCATTCAAGATTGGGAAACTTGCCCTATGACACAGGTGTCAAACCCCGCAGTGTCATGTTGCCATCATGTGACATTTCGTGACGTTTTTCCCATTTGTGGAGCTGGGATGGGAGTGGCCTGTGCATGATGCAGCTGGCCCTCGGGCCGCAGTTTGACACCCCTGCTCTAAGAGTATGTGGCCAGGAAGACCTTTGCATACCTTCATTTGGTCCATTTGTTTCCTAGACTGGGAGGCCCTTGGCCATGAGGTGACCATGAGATGACTAGAATAGAATAGAATAGAATAGAATAGAATAGAATAGAATAGAATAGAATAGAATTTTTTATTGGCCAAGTGTGATTGGACACACAAGGAAATTGTCTTGGTGCATATGCTCTCAGTGTACATAAAAGAAAAGATACGTTCATCAAGGTACAACATTTACAACACAATTGATGGTCAATATATCAATATAAATCATAAGATTGCCAGCAGCAAAGTTACAGTCATACAGTCATAAGTGGAAAGAGATTGGTATGGGAACTATGAGAAGATTAATAGTAGTGCAGATTCAGTAAATAGTTTGACAGTGTTGATGGAATTATTTGTTTAGCAGATACTGCAACACTCTGTGTAATGTTGTATTTGAGGACCACCCAGAAGCTTCAACTAGCTAGAATGAAGCAGCACAGGTGGTAATGGACAAGCCTTGATATTCCATATAACATTTCTGGTTGCCAGTTTGCTTCTGGATGCAGCTCAAGGTGTTGGTTGTTACCTATAAAGTCCTACACAGTATGAGATTAAGTTATTTGGGACCTACTCTTCCTCATATTATCTACCTGGCTAAATCAATTTGACAGGGTGCTTTCTGGGTACCTTTGATTAAATAATGTCATCTACCAGAACTTTGGATGTGCTCCTTCTCTATAGCAGTGCCTGCCCTCTGGAATGAGATTCTCTCCAAGGTCTGGGTTGTCCCTCACCCTGCTGAAATTTTGAAGAGTCTTGAAGGTCTTTGGTGAAGGTGATTGAAGCCCCCTTTGGATTGTGTGGTTTGTTTCTCCTTAGTTCCTGTTTGTCATTTTTGCAATCTTTTATTTTTATATTTTTTATGTTTTTACATGTGAATTGTCTAGAATCATTGGGAGTTGGGCAGCACACAAATTTTGATAATACTAATAACGTTGTCCCAGCAAAAAAATGCTATGCAGAGTTAGAACTATTCAGAAATTGAATAAATGTCTACCAAGAAAGGTACAGTTTGGACTAGGGAATAATAAAAACATTCCAGAAGAAAACACTTGTAGCCAGCTTCCATACTGTTGCCAAGAAAATTGCATGGTTGTGTCCTTCTAGATTCGTGCATAAGTTAGGAGTATTCTTGCCTTAGTGCTGTTCAACTTATATCTATAGATTTCTTCAGGAACCTTTGTATAATTTTATCATTCTCAAAAATATATAGACAGATACACACACAGCATTGATCTTTGGCTGCTCTGACATTAAGGGGTTAAGCGATCTTTGAAAAGGATGGAGAAAGAACAGCCTAACACGATTATTTGAATGTCAGATGTTGAACGATGACAAGTATTTCATGATTAGAATGAAAACTGCAGATAGACTGTTCACCCAAAAATAATCTGCTTCATGAAGAATTTCAAATTTTATCTTTCTGCTGTTCTAAAACAGAGCAACAATTGTGGCACCACTTGGGACTTAGAAGAACAAATAAAAACAAAGTTTTGACACATAATAAGGCTAGTTAACAATGCTCAGTCTGAGAAAATGGTGAACAGACAAAGGCCAACTAGATGTTATAAAAAAAGAAAAGAAAAGAAAATCTCTTTAAAGAAGAAAAGCTAAGCGTGAAAGAAAACTTCTGGAAAGATGCAAACTCCACTATAAATGAGGAAAGACTACTCTTTAATTCTTATTTCTAGCACTGCAGTTTGAAGAGTTCTTAGTGTAGAAAATAAATATGACATATTAAAATATGTAGTGGCTGTTAAAATAATATTTTGAAATATACTTGTGAGGTGAAGAAAAAGCAAAGTCATGATGATGCCACTAATTCTCTTTATGTACATGAACAAAATGGATTGTCTACTTACTAAAACATGTTAAAACTCACACAAATGATTAATCCAACAGGAAATTCTGCTGAATGCTGGACTCCCTAAATGTCAACTGGAGTTTTAATTACATGCTAGAGTTTAAGCACAAAAGTCTTGCAGTGGAATACTTTTAAAAATTAAAAGAATGCAGCTTCAGTATCTATTATCATTACAAGCTTTCCACCGATAGTCCCTAGATCTCCCTTATGCAATGCTAATTGTAAAGCAGCAAGCTATTGAGTTATATTTGTCATAGCTGGACATACCTTTTTATTTTCAGCATGGCTATTTTTATAAAGATTGCAACATGCTAACGGTCTTTAAATACATACTTGCAGGGAAGAGATAAGGGGATACAAACTGATTTTGATTTCTTCCAGCCATATTAGCCAAGATGGCAAAATTAAGGGCAGTGATCTCACTGAAGGAACAAGTAATAGGTAATGTATCATCGTGTTAGATTAACAGTGAAATGTGTAAACTAGTGGCCAAAAAATCCTATTTACCATTATCCAGGTTTTTTAAGGCAGATTGCAAAGAAAATATCAGATTTTTTAAAAGACGGATCACAAAGAATATATCATAAAGATGTGCATCAGTTATTATGGTGAATATTTAATCTTATATCAACAAAAACCACACTGTACAATAAAAAAAACTTAAAGAACTCAGTTCTCAAAAACAATTTCTAAAATTTTTGCCATTTTTCACTCTTACGTTCTACAATTTACTCATAACCAGCTAGTCTTCATAAATATTGGCAAAAATGAATTTATTACTGAATTAAACTCAAGCCCCACCTTTATTATTCATAGATTTGTTAAGAGGCTCGGTACTGAAGGCTGTCCCTCAAACTGATGTTTCTTCCCACAAAATGAGATCTGACCTCACAAGAAATTTAATTCTACTTCCTATGGAATTTGAAGCAAAATGTCTTTTTTTTTCTGTCTTCAGGCTCAGCTGCTCAAAAAACTGGGTACTGAACATTAATTCATACTTACTTCAGCTTCCACAAGCGACCTCCTCTGATCACAGCAGCAGAGCTAGGAAATCAGCTCAGGCTAATAAAACCAAACAAAGCCAATCGCAGAAGTTCTGCGATAAAAGATGCTTGATCTACGTAAGTAGGACACATATTACTTGGATTCAAGTGACTTTTCTCCCTTCGATTCTAATTCAAAAACCACTTGCCTGAGATTGCCCCCTTCTTCTTCAACAGCTGCTGCTATTCTGGAACAATGAGATTTTATTGAAAATACACATACGATATAAAAAAAAATGCTTGCCCTGAGAAACACCTGAATTTTCTTTCCACTGCTGGCCCAAATACACAAATACCCAGAAATGTTACACAGCCACTTGCATTTCCTCCTGCTCACAACTAACCAGTAAGAGGCGAAGAGCTGCAGCCTACCTGTGAAAGAAAACTCTTGGCAGTCCTCTGTTAAAAATCCTTTCTTGCTTCCCCTTGTGAGACAAAGTTCCCAGTCCCCTGAAGATACAATCCAGTGGAGACCAGCTCCACTGAAACTTGCCCCTCTCCTTCTCTCAAGCAAGTCACTGGAGACAGCTGGTTTTATTTTAGCCCTGCATGCACACCATAGCACTTGGCACCTATTTTTAGGGGCTGAGAAGTACAGGGCCAGTGCCTGAGTCAACTACTAGTTCTAGAAATCCACTAGTAAAGGCCACCTTATAGTGCCTTTTGTCATCTCTCTATGCTTGGCATAACAGCACTTGTGCAGTCAATCAAGGATTCCCTGACCCAGTTTTCCCCTTGTGAGGTAGTTGTTTTTAGAGAAAAGAAACCTAGATCATCCTAGTCATCACACTTGCGTGGACTCCACCCCCAGCTAACACTTCGTCTCCTGGCTCTTCAATGAACTCATTTGATTAATTCACAAGGCATTTTAGGGGAAACCTATTTCAAGAAAATGAACCACTGTGATAAACAAACAAACAAAAAGTAAAGAACAGAAGAAAAGAAAAGAAAAAAGATTTGGCAGTTAACCAAATCTTTCAGTGGTTTTCAAATGTGGAAAAGCAAGTTGTTTTTTTTTAACTGTCAGTTAAAGAGAGCTTCCCTATATGAAATGACTGCTGACTGTCGGGGGCAAGTCATTGGCCCCGATGGAAAGGGTGCGCAACTTGGGCGTTCTCTTGGATGGGCGGTTGTCTTTTGAAGATCACTTGATGACCGTCTCCAGCTTTTCATCAGGTTCGCCTGATCCGCTAGTTGCACCCCTTCCTTGACCGGGATGCCCTATGCACAGTCACTCATGCTCTTGTTACCTCTCGCTTGGATTACTGCAATGCTCTCTACATGGGGCTCCCCTTGAAGAGCACCCGGAGGCTCCAGTTAGTCCAGAATGCAGCTGCGCGGATGATAGAGGGAGCGGTTCGGAGCTCCCATGTAACACCCATCCTGCGCAGACTGCACTGGCTGCCTGTTGTCTTCCTGGTGCGCTTCAAGGTATTGGTTACCACCTTTAAAGCGCTCCATGGCTTAGGACTGGGATACTTATGGGACCGCCTACTGCCATCTTCTATCTCCCAGCGACCTGTGCGTTCTCACAGAGAGGGACTCCTTAGGGTGCCGTCAGCCAAGCAATGTCGGCTGGCAGCCCCCAGGGGAAGGGCCTTCTCTGTGGGGGCCCCCACCCTGTGGAACGAACTTCCCCCTGGATTGCGACAACTACCAGACCTTCGGACCTTTCACCGCGAACTTAAGACTTATCTATTCCGTTTCGCAGGACTGGCTTGAATTTTAATTTTTTAGTTGATTTTATGGGTTTTAATTTTTATTAATTTTATAGGGTTTGACTGTATTTTAAAATTGGGCCAAATTTAATAAGTTTTTTAATGTCTGTTTTTAGTATTGTATGTGTTTTTTCATTGTATTTTATCTTGGCTGTAAACCGCCCTGAGTCCTTCGGGAGAAGGGCGGTATACAAATTAAATTATTATTATTATTATTATTATTATTATTATTATTATTATTATTATTATTATTATTATTATTATTATTATTATTATTATTATTATAAATTGGGAAAAGAAGTGAGCTAACATTTAAGCCAGGAAGTGGGTTTTAGTATCAGACTCGTTGCTGGTAGAGTATGCATACTCAGATGCTCTTTACAATGTCCTAGTTCTGTAGGGAAATCTAGAACGACTGGTGACTCCAAATAAAGCAGCAAAAAAGACACCTATATTTCCCAGGATGAATGGACTCTCCTAAGTGGGAGGGGAGAAAGGGTGACTCAGTTTTAGTTTTGATATGAATGATGTCTTTTTCCATTGGAATTCCACAGGATTGTTAGTCTACCATTAGGCTTCACCTGACGTCAAGTTCAAAATGAATTGGCAACTATCTGATGATGTGGAACCTCAGAAAAATGTTGAGGGAAGATTCATAACATGTTATCTCCAAATAGGAAAGCAATGATGGTTTCCCCTAAAAAAACTACCTGTGGAAGAGGATGAGGATGGGGATTTATTTGGTATTTGCTAAAAAAAGGAAAAGTATCTTCAAAACAGCCAAATGGGAAGTGCAAGCTGGTGGGATTTATCTTTTTGTAACACTTAAATCACTTTCTTTTAGTTGGCGCTTTCTGTTTAATTCCTTTCTATTTAGTTAGCGCTGCTCTGCCCTTCATTCTTCCTCTTCCTCTTCTTCTTCCTTTCCTATCTTTTACTTTCCTTTCCCGATGCAGCTCCCCTTCTTTCCACATAGCTCTTTTTTATTATTTTTCCTCGTTGCAATGTTTCTGCTAGAAGGAAGCCTGTAGATGTGAATTGGCCAGTTTCTATGTAAGAGAATGATTAGGTTGATGAGAGAAAATGGTAGATTTATTTTATATAGAAAACTATAAAAGAGTAGGTATATACACAGTTTTTGTCCTACATCTTAATTTTTCTGAAGTAACCTACTAGCATATTTGAAACTATACTATAAACACATACACATCAGAGGTGGGTTTCAGCAGGTTCTGACCAGTTCTGGAGCACCGATAATGGAAATTTTGAATAGTTCAGAGAACCGGTAGTAAAAATTCTGTCTGGCCCGCCCCCATCTATTCTCTGCCTCCAAAATCCCAGCTGATTGGGAGGAAATGGGGATTTTGCAGTAACCTTCCCCTGGAATGGGGAGGGAATGGAGATTTTACAGTAACCTTCCCCTGCCATGCCCACCAAGCTAT
The DNA here is from genome assembly GCF_028640845.1 of Ahaetulla prasina. Lineage (NCBI taxonomy): Eukaryota > Metazoa > Chordata > Lepidosauria > Squamata > Colubridae > Ahaetulla > Ahaetulla prasina. Next base: position 219,965,374 of record NC_080539.1, read on the forward strand.
GCCACGCCCACCAAGCCACACCTGCAGAACCGGCAGTAAAAAAATTTGAAACCTACCACTAATGCACATGTCCACATTTGGGCATGCTATTTATTGGAATACGGAAATTAAGGAAGGTGTAAAGTGGTGTTGGCCACCCAGGGTTGACAAAGTAGACGATTTCGCAGGATTTCTGGATCCTGAGCTTCTTTTTCTGTCTACCCTTTTCTTTTAGCAGGAAGAGCTCATTTTTAATTCACAGGTATCTTCTTTTTAGATGAATAAATTAGAGAGAAGATATACTATTATGAAGAAGCAAGCATTCTTCATTTCCAGAGTGACACTGATTGTAGACACAAATCTGCATGAATATCAAGTATGCTATATATAAAAAAAGACTGTCCAGGGCATTTTTGAAAATTCAATTTGTATAATTTTAGAACCACTTCATTCATAACATTCTTTTTACAGAGGGTTAAAAGAATACTGCAGACCTACTACTATAAACGTAGACCACACAAACATGGAAGTGACTGCTGCCAAACATAGGTCTATATCAGGGGTGAAATCCAGCAGGTTCTGACAGGTTCTGGAGAACCGGTAGCGGAAATTACGAGTAGTTCAGAAAACTGGCAAATGCTACCTCTGGCTGGCTCCATAGAGGGGATAGAATGGAGATTTTGCAATATCCTTCCCCCTGGAGTGGGGTGGGAATGGAGATTTTGCAGTATCCTTCCCCTGGAGTGGGGTGGGAATGGAGATTTTGCAGTATTCTTCCCCTCAACACCCACCAAGCCAAGCCCACCAAGCCACACCACGCCTACTAAGCCACGCCCACAGAACCGGTAGTAAAAAAATTTGAATCTCACCACTGGTCTATATTACAGAAGAAAATGCTGCTACATTTTCACACATAACGGTGGCAGGGTGCATCATCTGAAGTTTACGCTACTCAGTTATCAGTGTTTAGTTCAAAACAAGGTCTGGCTGTTCTTTAGTTAGGGGAAATTAAAGCAACTGCCTTGGTAGCCAACTTGGTGCGTCATGAAAGGGCCAGAAATATATGGATGTGTTTATTCACATTGTCTTTTCATTGCCAAGAGGGAGTGTGTTTCAGAACTTTTTCTGACTCAAGTGCAAAAATAACTTTGCCAGACTAGAACACTATGCACCTTGTGGTGGGGGAGGTAGGGGCAAAGGGGGAAGATGCCCTTTCTGTTTTTACCTCAGTAAAGTATCATAGGGATAGGAACTACTAATTTAAATGGCTTGTTTCTTTGTCACATTCTATAAACAGAATCCAGGCAACAAAGCAGGACTATCAAAATATAGGACAGTAGTTCTCAAAACATAAATTAATGACCAGAAGGGAGAAGAAACAGTAGAAGATTTCTTGATTGAATCCAGGATCCCGAGTTCCCTGATTTTTTTTTCCAAATTGTGCCCTTAGAACAATAACTAAGGACACCAGGGCAAAAAGTAAGATTTCCCTTCTGCCTTTGTGGCTAAGGAACCTTGGGCAGACTCAACTTTCAAGCTTTCACATAGCAAAGTCTGTATGATAAAATGAAGAAGTGTCATCAGCAATTTTATTGAAAGGGGTATTAAAAATCAGCATTTCCCAACTCACCCACCCTCCAAAAAAATCCTAGTATCACCAGATGGCAGGGTTGATTACATTCTATTCCCTTCAAAGGTATCCGGAGATTGATTGATTGATTGATTGATTGATTGATTGATTGATTGATCAACAAGAACAAGGAAACAAGTATAGACATACACATGGACACTTGAAAAAATTTGGAACAAAAAAAGGATATAAATAGGTAAAACATAGCCATAAACACATAGAATGATTACATAGAATTGGGAACAGTAGGACAAGGACGGTAGGCACGCTGGTACACTTTTGCATGCCCCCTTAGGAACCTCTTAAGAAACGTGAAAGATCCATGGTAGACAGTTTAAGGTAAAAGGTATGGGGATTAGAGAGACTAACAACAGGATCAGGTAGGGTGTTCCAGACATTTACTACTCTATTGCAGAAGTCATATTTCCTACAATTAAGATTAGAGCAAATGACATTGAGTTTGAGTCTATTGATAGGCCTTGTGTTATTATGGTTGAAATTAAAGTACTCCTTTACAGGTAGGACGTTTTGGTAAATAATCTTATGAACTAAGAATAGGTCGGAACATTCTCCGATTTCTGAGAATGAGAATATTACCCCGAAAACTGCAAAGTGCTCAGAACCTAATTGGTAATGTATTTCATCCACTGATTAAAATAAGAGAGATATGAGTTTCCTCGATTGATTAAGGGAATTATTCCCAGGGAATTGCCATTATCTGGAAATGCCTGCCGACTGCCAATTTATAACCCAGCTACACCTCATGAAGGATCTGTAAATTGGCTATATCAGAGCTGAAGCAGAATACACGGTAGCACTCTTACTTCCAAAATGAAATATTAACTGAGCACCTCCCACGAGATCTTTGGAGTAGCATGTCAGTACTTACTGGATGGCTTTTATATTATTCAGTCAACCAAAGAAGCAGAATCTTCTTAAGGAACGTTCATTTCACAGGATGTACATTAGTCATTCCTTTGTCCTTGTACTATAGGGAATTGATTGGGAGGCATTCCCATGCGATAAACGGCTAGCAATCATGCACACATGATTTGGGATCAAATTTTCACCTAAAAAGTCAGCCTAAATCCCGTCATTAAGAAGAAGAAGCGGCTGATTCCAGAGTGATCAGAAAGATTATTTCTAGCTTCAGTAGAATGGGGTCATCACAAAATCTGATAGGTAATTGTGTCTAGTAGCTGCCCAGAGTCACTGTGAGATGGACACCAGATAAATTGAATAAATAAATAGCAATAGCACTTAGACTTCTACACTAGGCTTTACAGTGCTTTACAGCCCTTTCTAAGCGGTTTACAGAGTCAGCATATTGCCCCCAACAATTTGGGTCCTCATTTTACCCACCTTGGAAGGATGGAAGGCAGAGTCAACCTTGAGTCTGGTGAGATTCAAACTGCCAAATTGCAAGCAGCTGGCAGGTAGCAGAAGTAGCCTGCAATACTGCACTCTAACCACTGCACCACTGTGGCTCATAAATAAAGCCTATAAGCAAGAAGCATAAAACATGCACACTTTATACGATTCACCTAAAAATTCCTATTTCAATAAACATCTAAGTGTTCCATAGCAGATGTGCTTCACTTGGGGGCATTTCAAAATAATATTGGGGGGCTTCCCTTGCAGAAAGATGGACAAGATAGCAACTAAAAACACTATTACTTTCCCCCTCATTCAAGAGAAACTACAGTCTTGCAGTTCTTTTGAACCAGAGAGATCTCCTTGTGCAAAAGACAGCTCTTTAATCTCTTCTCTCTGTGAACATGCAGCAAAGGACAAAAAAGGCACTTGAGGCATATTTTTATGCAGTTAGCCTCTTTCGCCCATTGAGTGCTATGCATCTGACTGGGTAGGTAGTTTATTAATTGATTATTCTTAAACCCGAAATAAAATGGATCAGGAACTAAATCCAGGATAAAATAGGTAAAAGAAAACACAGTATTAAAATACATATAAGGTGTGCTATGAAGTCTAGTTGGTTTCCTTTCCAAGGAAGCCCGGATCCTTCCTGATATGAAGCCATGGGCATTTGTAGCCTTTGACTCACAAAATTATCCTTGAATTTTGCTCCCAGCATAACCCCTAATTACCTGTTGCATAGTTTTGTGAGCTCTAGCTCTTCTCTAAGATTGACCAAGATTTACCTTTCCTCAAGAAATCATATCAAATATTATTTTCCTACAATTACTGTTCTGGTTCTCATATTTCTTTGCAATTTTTGTTGCCTTATTTACCCAAGGAGCGGCCTCTCTCCATAGTCAATCTTTTGTCAAGTCTGATTCCACATACAGCATTGCATGATCTATAAAGCTGTAAGTCTATGCAGAAGGGGGTTAGGGTTTGTATGTGAATGGATGTTTTTGAAATTATGATTGGTTAGGCAGATAATTTAGAGTACTGGGAAGCCCAGAAGAATTACTCAGTTGCCTTCTAAATCTATTCTAGATGAGTTGTAGTGGTGTAGTGGTTAGAATGAAGTACTGCAGGTTACTTCTGCTGCCTGCCGGCTGCCTGCAATTTGGCAGTTCGAATCTCACTAGGGTCAAGGTTGACTCAGCCTTCCATCCTTCCGAGGTGGGTAAAATGAGGACCCAGATTGTTGGGGGCAATAGGCTGACTCTGTAAACTAGTTAGACAGGGCTGTAAAGCACTGTAAAGTGGTATATAAGTCCAAGTGCTATTACTTTCACAAAATTATTGTGGCCCCAGTATTCCTAACAACTATTAAGTTTTTTATTTATTTGGCCAGTACCACAATTAAATATGTCATCCAGAGAGTGTTCAGAAGAGTGCAGAAGCAGTTGAGGGTTGATTTTTGTTTGGTTGTTCATTGTATTACTTTTTGTGAATTCATAACTATGAATGTAAATAATATATTCATAACAATTAGCAATGAATGTACCTGACCTAAACAGTATCAAAGATGGGTTACATACATTTACATCTCTCACCTTTGCTTGAGGCAATTAAAGTCTGCAATGAAAGGACAATGACAGTCTTTTCACATATTTATGGAGTGAGAGCTATAATACTATGTATAACATAGATCTGTACTCTGGATGTGTTAAACCAGAACCACTCTCATTCTACTTATAATCAGAGATTTGTACTTTAATAATTGTACAACAGGGGTGTCAAACTTGATTTCATTGAGGGCTGCATCAAGGTTGTGTTTGATCTCGGGGAGCCAGGATGGGCATGGCCAGGGTAGGCGTGGTCAGCTCGATGTCACGCATGTCGGGAACGCCTGTGGTGGCCCAAGTGCTCTTCCAGAGAAAATAGGCTCCCGAGCTCCATTTTCAGCTGCAATGGCCTTCTCCAACCCTCTGCCAAAGAAAACAGCTTAGGAGTGCCACACACAGCCCTCCCAAGCTCAATGTTCACTGATAGACATTTAGGGTGGCCCTGCAAGCCTGATCTAAGCACCCGGGGGGACGGATTCAGCCCCCGGACCTTGAGTTTGACACCCCTGTTTTACAGTAAGAGAATCAAACTGGCCAAACTATAAATGAATAAATCTATCAGTTGCAAAACTGTAAAAGAAAATAATCTGAAAAGCAATCTGTCTATGTATCATGTTGATAATATATCAGACAGATAATTCGACTCTTATTTTAAAAATGTGTCAAGGAGAAAACATGGCAGCTGATATCAGTTCTTAAAATGCTTGTCAGATAAAAGAAATGCATGGAATTAAATGTTGCAGAAATAAATTTCCTTCAATGGGTGTAAGAATCCAAGTCCTCTGGCACACATAAGTGCTATAAATGAGCAATAATTCGGGGGTGACATTGTTATAAAGCAATATAAGTACAAGGTGAACTCATCTGCATGCAATTATTCACATTGTTTAAATTGTGCTGATCTACCAGAAACTGCTTCTATTAACTGCCTCTGTTTTACTTTTAATACTTCAAATAATGTCAAGGTTGCTGGAAGCCATGGTTCTATTATAGCTTAGGGTGGGTATTTTTCCTTCTGAATCCTAGCCTTAACTTCCTTTGTAAGAGAACAGCTAACAACATCCATTTCTTGTTTTTATTAGATGAGAATGTGCTGTTCCTACTTTAGTTTCATTTCCTGTACTAAAAATGAATTATCTTCCCCAACCATAATTCCGGTTAACAAGGAACAAGATTAGTGAGTGGTAATGACTAATTAACAGTTACTGACAGCATTTAAATTGTCTAAATTACGGGTCAATCCTGCAGTCTTGATATGCGAGGCAGTCACTATCCCATTGCTACTGCTAGCATAATCATCACTGAATCAATACCAGGCCAAGAGCACAAGAAGCAAAAATTTAATGTGTCAACCCAATCACTCCCACAACATTCTTTGCTGTTACCCATCAATTACACAAATCCTGTCTCAATTCAAAATACCGCATGAAAATTCACCAGCAGTTGCACATAGCAATAGCAATAGCACTTAGACTTATATACCACTTCATAGTAGTTCACAGCCTTCTCTACACAGTTTACAGAGTCGGCATATTGCCCCCAACCATCTGGGTCCTCATTTTACTGACCTTGGAAAGGATGGAAGGCTGAATCAAGCTTGAGCCGGTGAGAATTGAACTCCAGGCAGTGGGCAGAGTAAGTTTGCAATACCACATTCTAACCACTGTGCCACCACATGCTTTCTCAAAATTCATATTTTTGAGTGCTGTTTTAATTTACATGTTTTCCAGCAATCTTCTCTTTTAAAAAAAATGGTTTTGTATATGTTCTCCTTCTGTATTGCATTTTGTGCAGACTTCTGAATATCTGAGGATCTGAAGTCTGTAAAACTTTCTACTATTGACCTCACCCCATTCCTAAGAGGACTATAAGGGGCGTGCATAAAAGAACAAACGTGCCTACCATTCCTGTCCTATTGTTTTTTCTTCTTATATATATATGCTTATACTTCCGTATATTTCCTCATATATATGTTTATATACTATATAATCGTTTTGTGTGATGCTTATGTATATTGTTGTGACAAAAATAAATAAATAAAAATAAAAATAAAATACGCTGTAGCTATAGGTCTATGGAGATTCTCAGCTGAGGAAGCTTCTTGGATGAGAAGCGAAACCAGGGGTGGTATTCATTTACCTTCACTACCGGTTCACAAATGTGAGCGGGCACCACCTTTGTGCATGCACGGAGCATCAAAAACGGGACGTGATAATGTCCAGATGGGTGGGCGGAGACTCCCACAGCTGGCCCTACCAGTTCACCTGAACTGGATAGAATTGGCTGAATACCACCACTGAGCGAAATGTCTTCAAAGAAAAACCAGAAAGTCCAGTTGCCTCTGGAAAAAGCACCTTTGGGCTGTAGCTATATCCTCATAAGTGCCAACTTGGCATTTTTCATCCTATTAACCCCAAAGAGATTCCCTCTCTGTTCCCATCTTCTCTTTCTCTTCTCTGCTTTCCCCTAGTTGAAAAATTGTTGAACTATCAATAATCTCCAGCTAGAGTTATCTGAAGATTTCAACAGTGGAATTGTCCCCTAAAGTTTAAGAAGTATGCATATGGCAAATTTATTTAAAACATTGGGTGGTTGTTTTTTTTAAAAAAATATTTCTTTTAAAGGTTTGAATTTGTTTATTGTCTGTCTTTATTGTCTATCAGTAGCATCAGCTTTTTGGAGCAAGGGCAGTTGCCTCAGAGGAAAGAGAATGACAGTATTTGTGGAGCCTTTGAAATCTGCATGGGAAATGAAGAAACATGGATGGATTTCCATGCTGAGAAGAAGTATACCCAGAGACAGAGACAGCCTGACAGGAAAACAGCAGGATTCCTCACTGCTACAGCTGCTTGTAGGTTTTCATATGATTTGCACAATGTTCAGGGAGAAAAACAACCTTGTTTATGCATGCCTTGCCTGGAAGGAGTATGAATAAGTATGGAGAAGGTGATATGTAATGGATTTTCCAACGATCCAGTGAAGAAATGCCAATAATCAGGACCATTTGCCTCATGAACTTTCTACACTTGGAAATTCCCCATCAAATAGTCAATGTTCTACCGTGACAAAGGTATGCTGGAAATATATACTGTGACAAAGATATGCTGGGCACTTTCTGGTCTATTCTTTGGTTGTAAAAGAATAGCCAGTCATGGCAACAGGAAAACAGAATGCCTGACAATCAAAGACTCTCTATTTATTCACTGATGTACAGGAGGTTTTGTGACCTCTTTCTGCACAGTCCATCATGTTGGATATTATTTCAAATCTTTATTGTCAGTGCACAACTCACAATAAAATACCTTATGCCACCAGACTCCAAATTTTGGGCTTAGACAATTTAGAACTATGCCGACTTCAGTCTGACCTAAGCATAGTACATAAAATTATCTACCACAATGTCCTACCTGTCAGTGACTACTTCAGCTTCATCCACAATAATACACGAGCAAATAATAGATACAAACTCAAGGTAAACCACTCCAAACTCGATTGCAGAAAATATGACTTCAGTAACAGAGTGGTCAATGCCTGGAATGCACTACCTGACTCTGTAGTTTCTTCCCCAAACCCCCAAAACTTTAAGCTTAAACTGTCTACTGTTGACCTCACCCCATTCCTAAGAGGTCTGTAAGGGGCGTGCATAAGTGCATCTGTGTGCCTACAGTCCCTGTCCTAATATTCCTTTTGACTTACTCTTTTCATGTATCCAAATTATGTTTATACTTTTACCTGTTATCTTATATGTGATTGACAAATAAATAAATATAAATATGTACAATGAGATTGGTTGAGCCCCCTCATTGCACACACCTCCAACATAATACAACTCACAATGAAGACAGAAAATCCCTAACCCAATAAATCATATTAACAAAACACCCAGTCCCATTGCACCATATTATTACCACTGATGAGAGGGAAAAGCTGGACCTTTGTGTCCACCATCTGAAAATTATGGCCACTAATCTCTTTTCCTACAAACCTTACAATAAGCTTTGAGAATCCTTTTTTCTTTTTTTTTAATTCTGAGGTGGGAATTTTGTAAAGGATCTGAAAAAAAGAAGGATGTTTATCTGCCTTTGTTTATTTTTGTTCTCACTGATTGTTTGGTGTGTAATATTTTCTGTCCCATCTTTGAGACTAACCTCGAATAATCCAGCCACAGGTTTCCTCTCTCTCTCTCTCTTCTGCCATCGCACTGGTACAAAACTGTCGCCCTGTCAGTATAACGTTTCCCCACCAGTGCAGTGATGCAAGAGGATTTAGGAGTCATCTGGTCACTCACCCAGCCACTCAGGAAAGGACCAGACTTTTTAACAACTTGCAAAGTTAATAACAAGCTAATCAAATTCAATTTGACTTTCTTATTTCTAGTAAGTCCCTTCCATGTTTGCACCTGTTTGCAATTTACTTTTAAAACTGCCTGAAAGATTTCTAGTCATGAAAAACCACAAGCGTACTGCTTAAGACTAGTAAAGCCAAATCAATTCCACTGCAACATGTAGTTGTCTCATGTTCCAGAGAAGAAAATGATACTCTATGATGAATCTTCATTTACATCTGTAGTACAATCACAAGTTGGATTTTATTCCTTTGATGTGCATCATTAACTGTATTAATACCAGAACATGAATCAATCTCGGCCTCTGTCTCTCCCTCTCTCTCATACAAAATTTTGAAGTTAATGAGCATTAGTGAGGCTTTAATATTGCCAAATAGTTCTAAAGAATTTCAGTTCCACAAAAAAGGAGAGTAGTTTAGTGGGAAGCTTAAACTAAAATGTAAGCTGATTTTCCCAGGAAGCATTTAAACAAAAAGGAATGTCTGAGCCAGTTTAATTCACAAGGCATTGAGAAGATAATAAAAATGAATGTTTATGATTATTAAACAATATTTCAGAGCTGGAACGCATTCATGCATACTGCTTTATGTAAAGCCAACTTCCTTAATGGCTTTTAGTTTGGCAGTTGGACAGTTCATTCTCAGCAACAACTAATGAATGCTTCCTAGGTCCTCAGCGGCCAATCCACTGTGGCCATCTTGCCATAGCCATCTCATTGCAGCCAACTCACTGTGCGTCAACCCACCATAGACAACTTGCTATGGGGCAACAACTCACTATGGACAATTTCATGTGGGGTAACTCAACATGATAAATGTTACCCGCCACTGGGTCTTTGACATTATTTTCATTTTTGTCAATGGAAATAATGTGGAGCATAACATTTATTGCATTGAATTATCCCGCATGAAATTGTCCTATGGTGAGTTGTCCTGCAGTGAGTTGGCTGTGGTGAGATGCCACAGTGAATTATCCCATTCCGCCCCAAAGATGGCACTATTTAACCCATACTGCACCCAGTCTGTTGGCTCTTGCCAGCTGGGTAGAAACCATGGAAACCATGCCCCCATGCATTTAGAACTTTATAGGTGATAACCAGACCAATGAAGCATATTGAAAAACACCACTGGACACCTGTGCAGCTCATGAAGCATCTGAGCATGCTGAGACAGGTCCAGCACCACTCATGCTGCTGCATTCTGGACTAGATGAAGCTTTTGAGTGGTTTCCAAGGGCAGCCCCATTTAGAGTGCATTGCAGTGGTGGATCCAACGGTTGGCAAGACCTTGACTAACGGGTGCCACAATCTAGAAAGGGTGCAACTAGAGCACGAGATGGAACTGTACAAAGGCCATCTTGGCCATAGCGGCTATCCACAGTTTGTGCAGTGTCTGTGAAAGGTCCCTCCAATTCCATATTCTGTATTCTTAAGTCTGTCTTTGCCTTAACATTTCCCAGTCCAGCTTTTCCTGATTGCTCTATCCAGAAAAGATTGAAGATATTGATGTTAAGCTTTGTCTGCTCATATGCCATCTTTTTCAATTCATTCAGCTGAGTTCATATTCTTCAGTTTCAGTCACTCTCTGTCGTGTCCCACTCCTCCGCTGACGGCCGGGTCAGGGAAATCCGAATCAGGCTTGCCTCTGCAGCTCTGCCCAAAGTCCTAGCAAAGTCCTCAAGGCAGGCAGGAGACCAGGAAGTGACTTCAGCAAGATAAGTTCGACTTTGCCTGACTCAGAGACTGTCAGAAAGCAGATCCTTTATATAGGCCATGGGGTGTGGCTCCATGACTCAGCACTCATTAAGGCCTGCCCCTCCCTTCTTCTGTTGCCTCCGCCTATCAAGTCTTCTGATGCGAGGGTCACTCCAATCAGCTGTTGTTGGAAGTAAACTTTCCTCAGGCTCACATGCTGTGGAGGAGGGGGAGGGGTCTAGCTGCTCCGTTTGCCTGGGCATGGAGCCTGGGCTGGGGCCGGGGGATGCTCCCTCCTCTGCAGCCTGCTTGGGCATGGAGCCAGGGCTGGGACCGGGAGGTGCCCCCTCCTCTGCAGCTTGTCTGGGCATGGAGCAGAACTGGGGCCGGGAGGCATACATTCCTCCGTGTTCGGGAGCAGATAAGCAGACCCCGGCTGCGGTGAGAGCGGACAAGACACAACACTCTCCCAACTACTCCTACTCGCAAGAAGTAAGAATCCTCTAACTTAACACTCAATAGTTTTAGTTCTCCCACTTTATAGGATCTAGCTGGTTGCACAATCAGGACAGGATCCACCTCGCTGCCCTCTGGAGCTATTTCTGCCTGATGTTTTTATTTCACATTATAATAGCTTGAGAGATGTCCAGTTAGAGTAAGGGTGGGGGAGTGGGACAAACAGCACAGAGCGATGCTTCCCATGCTTACTGCAGAGCCTGACTGATGGATGCTTTCCCTGAATCTGGCAGTATGCTGAAAGGGCTAAGAGAGGCAGGATAGAGATTGTCAACAGGAACAGCAAATAACAGTCCTCACATTGTTTTGTGGTGACTGATAGGTACAGAGCCTATTCCCATTTAACTCTTAAATGGGGAAAGGCGTGAAATGTATTTTAGTAGCAGAACACTAAGCGACATTTCCCAAGTTGTTATAGGCAACTATAACCTCTGAATTGGCAAGATTATTTAAATGGAGATTAATGTATGTGAAATTCTCCAACTTCCTGCATCAATAAAACAGGACAGGGTGCATCCACGTATCCACTTCCTTTTTAAAGTGAAGTTAAATTTTTACAAAACTTCCCAATGAATTTAGAAAGGCCTCCCGCCCCAGTTCTCGGGGAAGATATTGCTCTTGCATATGGGGCTAGAGATAGTGGTTCAGTTAGAGATATTGGGATGAGTTTTAGCCATGAAGAGATTCTTGTTGGCGCATCTCTTCAATTTCTTTCAGGGCCTTCAAGAGAAGCAATCACATCTTATTTAATTAATTCCACAAACGAAAGATATCATCATCTATCTCAAACTTTTAAATAATCCATTTCATTGGTCAACCTCAAGTTTTGGAAAGACAAATGTACCATTTTTTTTACACAACATGCAAAATTTGTTACCGCAATTTATCTCTTCACTTAATCAGTTTAGCTCCTCTCTGCCTACCCATTTTGCCTAGGGATGAAACCTCATTTTATCCAATGTCCCAAAGGATGATTGATCTGTGACAGGATCTGTGACCTGGAGGATTGAGAATCTCCATAGACATCTAATCCAATGCATCTGAGAGGCATCAGGATAAGGAAAAATGCTTTGTTTGGACTCCAGCAACCAATATTCTGGAAGTCTTTTTTTTTTCATTTCCTCCAGATTTAATAACCAGTTTCAATATCAATGGTTCAATGCCCAATTTAATATTATATAGGAAGGAGAAAATGTCCTCCCTCTTTACTTTGCTGTTCTTCTACTAGAGATGAAACCTGACACCTTAAGTAGTAAAGATATAAACAAGAAATTGAAATATAGAAATAAGAGAAAATTCTATAGGCATCATGACTGTTTCCTGCATTCAGACTTTTTCCAGACATATTTCAGGATAGCTGTATAATCATCGAGTGCATTCAAACTCTGCTGATAAAGCTAATAATACTAACTCACATCACAAAATTGTCTGTATGCCGTGCCAATAATATGCATGAATGTTTGAAAAATTTGTTATTTGCACATCTATATGCAATTCCCCGAATTTACCTAGATGCCAGATTTGGAACTGCTGTTAATGTTCAGACTAGCCTACCTTGTTTTAATCCACCAACTAGAACCTTGTGCAAAAATACTTAATTTAGAAATAAAGTTGCCTGTTTTAACCATAGATTTTTGACACACAACATTGATTCTTGATTATCTCTAACTTTGTTCCTTCTAGCAGAAGTTTAGGGCAGGAAGTAGGTCTTTTGTTGCTGCTGCTACGGCTGAAAAATTTGGAGTCATATATCACTATTAGTTTATTGCAAACCTTAAGCCAATTATCAAGCAGTAGATTTACCTCAGGGGTGAAATGCTACCGGTTCAGACCAGTTCTCCTGAACCGGTAGCAAAAAATGCTACCGGTTCGGGCAAACCGGTATTTCCAACAATCAGCTGGGTGATGATCAGCTGTGACGCGTGATTTATATTACGCTAGCTAGAATCTTCGGATTTCCTGCTTTCTAGCTAATCTAAATCACATGGCACAGCGGATTGCCCTCCCTCGCTGTTCTACTTACCTTTGCAGACTCAGGTGAAGTATGTGCTCGGTAGACTCACAGAACCGGTAGCAGTCTTCAGAGGATTTCACTGCTGAGTTACCTATAACTTTTGCCTATCCTACACTAATGTACATATATTTTGCCACCCATCTCGCCTTATGGTCATTACAGGAAAATTTAAAAAAATAAATCCTGAAACAATAAAATTCTAAGAAATGTCACTTAGGAACAAATACAATAACTTACACACTCTCTCTCTCTCTCTCTCTCTCTCTCTTTAGCTATGAACAGACTAATGTATCAATGAAACCAAGTACATTTTGATTCATTATAGCTAAAGAGGGAAATTGGGAAGAAAAATTCAGCCCTGTGACAGTAGGTACACAGTAGCTCTTTCAGAAATGGATATGAGTAATACACATGTCAAAATATTCTCAACATGATTTAACTGTCCAGTTTGGTATATCATGGAAAGAAAAATGAACTGTTATTAAATTGCATTTCAGCCTTTATGCTGTATCATGTGAAATCATTTGGCTAAAATGTTTTGATTGTCCCTGAGCTAGTGAGACAACTTAATCATTATAATATGAGAGAATTTGCTGGACCTGTTCAGGATCCTGATTTATGAATTTTAATTGTGAAAAACAAGGCAATGCTCTCCTTAAGAGCATATGTCTCAGGAACATTCATTTTCCTTTACTGAAATCTCAAAAAAATCTGTTCATACAACTGAGGAGTTTACTATTTTGGTTTATGCACAAAATGTAAGATTTTAGTTCTATGACAGCAATCTGTTTATTCTTTTCTCAAACCATCTACATTTCTATGGATTTATTTAGCAGAAGAATGATAACAGACAGCTTTTCTCTTGGGAATGACAGAATAAGGTTGCAACGGAGTTTCTGTCTGTGGGCATAAACAGACCAAATCAAAAGATTTGGTAAATCTCATTTTGCTGTTATTTTGAACCTTTAAAATATGATGCGGTAAAGTTCACACATGCTTAGATTAGATTAGATTTCACCTAATCTGAGGCAAGTATGAGTGAATGCTGTCCTGAACTCCATGTTTTCCCTTTCTAGTTGTAGGCTGGGATGTATCTAAATCCAGTCTATGTCAACGTCATAGGATTTTCCATATCAGTGTATTCTCTCTACGTTAAAAAACACTGGAAAAACTGTATTTAGTCTCGCTTTTCTGCGCCAACTCAGTAAGCTCAAACTGCCCAAGGAGCTGCTGATCCAGTTCTACAGAGGAATTATTGAGTCTGTCATTTGCACCTCTATAACTGTCTGGTTCGGTTCTGCAACCCAACAAGAAAAACACAGACTTCAGAGGATAATTAGAACTGCAGAAAAAATAATTGCTACCAACTTGCCTTCCATTGAGGACCTGTATACTGCACGAATCAAGAAGAGAGCCGTGAAAATATTTGCAGATCCCTCGCATCCTGGACATAAACTGTTTCAACTCCTACCCTCAAAACGACGCTATAGAGCACTGCACACCAGAACAACTAGACGCAAGAACAGTTTTTTCCCGAAGGCCATCACTCTGCTAAACAAATAATTCCCTCAACACTGTCAGACTATTTACTGAATCTGCACTACTATTAATCGTTTCATAGTTCCCATCACCAATCTCTTTCCACTTATGACTGTATGACTATAACTTGTTGCTGGCAATCCTTATGATTTATATTGATATATTGATCATCAATTGTGTTGTAAATGTTGTACCTTGATGAACGTATCTTTTCTTTTATGTCCCCTGAGAGCATATGCACCAAGACAAATTCCTTGTGTGTCCAATCACACTTGGCCAATAAAATTCTATTCTATTCTATTATATTTTTCCTAATATGTGGACTTTCACTATATAAAACTTTCACTATTCTTTATCTTTTTCAAACAAATACGCTCTCTAAAAACATGTAACAGCGCCGGAGGAAGACCCGCGGGTCCAGCGGACACCCCTCCACTATTTACCATCTTTATAACATCCCTACCATCGTGCCTCTCCCCTTTCTTCCTTAGCCCACCCCAGGTCGTTTGTATGGGGTGGTGAACTGACTGAGTCAGCGGTTTTGTCATCTACCGCACATGGATTATCTCGAACTATTTCCCATCAGGACAGACTGGTCATGGTCATTTTATCATCTGTTATGACTTTTGCTGCCAACTTGACCAGCCCAGGATGGGCCTTGCCCGGACCGTCTCAGTGATGCGAACATTTACTGCGGCTGACCTTCTTGCCCTGCGAGATGCCCTCTCATGGGTCTGGCCTCCAGATTATCGAGGGCCCACCTTGAGGACGGGCTTTGGAGTCCCGAGAGGTGGCATGCGAAAATAGGAGGCTTAGGGTTTTTAATTGGCTGTTTTAATAGATTTTTAAGGGAGTTTTAAAGGGATTTTAAGGGGGAAGGAAACCGACGGGCTTGGGTTGGGGGTGGGAGGAAGGGTGGGTGTTGGGGTAACCCGTCGGGGAGTCCAGTTCCTGCACATGCTCGTGGCGGGGTTGGTGGGTCCGAGGTCATGGGGAGTCGGTGTTCCATTGGTGGAGGGTGGTGCTATTTCCACGGTAAGGGGAGGGGCAGATATGGCGGAAGTGGGGCTCATATCGTGTTAGGGGTGCGCGCCGATGCTTACAGGCGATCGCGCGCCCGAGCCCTCAAACTTCTCCCGTTCCCTCGGATGGTCAGGATCCTCAGGGCCCTGGCCTTCGCTGATGTTATGCAATGCACGGTCCGTGGCCAATAAGGCCCCCTAATTCACGATCTTATTCAGGGGTGCCGCGGACCTTATGGGCGCATGGAGACCTGGTTGGGCCCAGAAGGGGCGTGCCCTTGTTCAGATGTGCCCACCGGTTTCCGAGCATTTCATCAGCCGAGGGGCCAGGGTAGGGGTGGTGGGGTGGCGGTTGTGATTAGAGAGAGTCTAGAGCCGAGGGAGACCACTGTACCTCAGATTGCCGGGTGCGAATCCTCTTGTGAGATGGGGTCATAGATGTCAGATGGGCTTGCTGGTCGCGTACCTGGCTCCTTGCTACGTGACAGCTGCCCTGCCCGAGCTCCTGGAGGTGCTTGCTGGGTGGTAGTTGAGACCCCAGACTTTTAGTCGTGGGGACTTTAACTTGCCATCGTCCGCCTGCCATCGACGGTAGCCCGGGAGTGCATGGCTTCCATGACGGCCTTGGACCTGACCCAAGTAGTTGATGGCCCTACTCACGTTGGGGGTGGCACTCTGGACTTGATTTTTGTCTCTGGTCAGTGGTTGAGAGATCTGGACTTAAAGGAAATAGTCATTGAACCTTTGTCATGGTCAGATCACTCTTCTTCGCCTGGACTTTCTGACCGCCATTCACCACCGCAGGGAGACGGAGCCGACACGTTGGTTCCGCCCCAGGCGCCTGATGGACCCGGAGGGGTTCCGGACGGAGCTTGGGCCATTTCCTGAGGGTCTGGCACACGGCTCGGCTGAGGAACTTGTTGCGGCCTGGGAACGGGCCGCGCGGGGCCTTAGACCGGTCGTGCCTTTGCGGCTCTGACCCAGCGAGGTCCCAACCAGCCCTTGGTTCTCCGAGGAGCTGAGAGGGATGAAGCGCCGGAGAAGACGCCTAGAGAGTTCCTGGAGGTCTAGCTGTTCAGAAGCTGATCGGAACTAGTGAAGTCCTATACTAGGGCTTACCTAGTGGCAATGAGGGAAGCGAGGCGTACCTACGCCTCCTCCCTCATTGCATCGGCAGATAACCGCCCAGCCGCCCTGTTTGGGTGACCCGCCTCCTCCTACATCAGGGGAGCGGATGACCCGCTGCAGGGACGTGCTGAGGAGTTTAACGGTTATCTATACGATAAAATCGCTCAGCTTCGGGATGGTTTGGACCAAGATTGCGGTGATACGGGTGAGACGGCTGAGGCGGTCTTGGTGACATTGTATGGGATGAGTTTGACCCTGTCGCCCCGAGGACATGGACAGGTTGTTGGGGAGGCTAAATGCCACCACATGTTTACTGGACCCGTGCCCTCCTGGTTGGTGCTGGCCACGCAGGAGGTGACACGAGGCTGGCTCCAGGCGATTACGAGCGCTTCTTTGGTGGAGGAGTCTTTCCGGCCGCCTTGAAAGAGGCGGTGGTGAGGCCCCTCCTCAAGAAGCCTTCCTGGACCCGCTGTTTTAGGTAATTATCGTCCGGTCTCAACCCCGCCTGGCGAAGGTTGTAGAGAGTATGGTGGCATATCAGTTTCCTTGCACCTGGATGAAACTGTCTATCTAGACCCGTCCCAGTCCGGTTTCCGCCCCCGTTACAGCACGGAGACGGCTTTGGTCGCGTTGGTGGATGATCTCTGGAGGGCCAGGGATAGGGGTTGTTCCTCTGCCCTGGTCCTATTAGACCTCTCAGCGGCTTTCGATACCATCGACCATGGTATCCTGCTGCGCTGATTGGAGGGATTGGGAGTGGGAGGCACCGTTTATCGGTGGTTCTCCTCCTATCTCTCCGATCGGTCGCAGTCGGTGTTGACAGGGGGGCAGAGGTCGGCCCCGAGGCGCCTCACTTGTGGGTGCCGCGGGGTCTCTCTCGCCCTTCTGTTCTTTATCTACATGAAGCCGCTGGGTGAGATCATCAGTGGTTTCGTGTGAAGTACCAGCTGTCTGGATGACACCCAGCTGTACTTTTCACACCGGACCACCCCAACGAAGCTATCAAGTGCTGTCCCGGTGTCTGGAGGCCGACGGGTCTGGATGGGGAGAAACAGGCTCAAGCTCAATCCTCCAAGACGGAGTGGCTGTGGATGCCGGCATCCCGGTACAGTCAGCTAAATCCGCGGCTGACCATCGGTGGCGAGTCACTGGCCCCGATGGAGAGGGTGCGCAACAGCGTCCTCCTGGATGAACGGCTGTCTCTAGAAGATCATTTGACGGCCGTCTCCAGGAGAGCGTTCTACCAGGTTCGCCTGGTGCGCCAGTTGCGCCTTTCTGGACCGGGAGGCCCTATGCACGGTCACTCACGCCTCGTGACGCCTCGCCTGGATTACTGCAACGCCTCACATGGGGCTCCCTTGAAGGGCATCCGGAGGCTACAGTTAGTCCAGAATGCGGCTGCGCTGGTGATAGATGGAGCCCTCGTGGCTCCCGTGATAACACCCATCCTGCGCAGGCTGCACTGGCTACCTGTGGCCTTCCGGGTGCGCTTCAAGGTTTTGGTGACCACCTTTAAAGCGCTCCATGGCATAGGGCCGGGTTATCTACGGGACCGCCTACTGCGACCAGATACCTCTCACCGACCCGTGCGCTCTCACAGGGAGGGACTCCTCAGGGTGCCGTCAGCTAGGCAGTGTCGTCTGGCGACGCCCAGGGGAAGGGCCTTCTCTGTGGGGGCCCCCGCCCTCTGGAACGAGCTCCCCCCAGGACTCCGTCAACTTCCGGACCTTCGAACCTTCCGTCGCGAGCTCAAGACACATTTATTCATCTGTGCAGGACTGGCTTAGATTTTAAATTTTATAGGGGTTTTAAATTGATTTTAATATTTATATTTCTATTTTTAATGATAGGGCATTGGAATAAGTTTTTTAAAGATTATTTTAATTTTGTGTATCGATGTTTTATATGCCTGTGAACCGCCCTGAGTCCTTTGGGAGATAGGGCGGTATATAAATTTAAATAATAAATAAATAAAATAAATAAAATCACATTTCATATGCAGACTTTCCAATATTTTTTTTTTCAAAATAACTTCTCCAAAATTATGTGTGGTACTGTACTCTGCTTATTGTTGCCAAACAATGCCTACATCCATTGTAATGTATTGCATCCATTTACTCAAGACTGAAATCTGTAGCAGATTTCATTTCCTCACCAACTATAGTGCAGATTTAATTGCCTTTTTCTCACAATCATACCTTCCAGTTATGCAGGGAATTTTTTTCTTCCCATGTAGGCTTAACATAAAAGAGTTATATCTTGAAGCTGAAAGTGGGGCTAAGCCCTGTCCTCCTCTTTTCCATGACAATCGTAATTCACTGTCAGAAAATGGTAGCACCTGGCCAACCTTATATGTGCTAGAAAGCTAAGCAAGTCAGTGCTGGCTAGAATTCACAAGGAAGACTTCAGAGGATTTCACTGCTGAGTTACCTATAACTTTTGCCTATCCTACACTAATGTACATATACTTTGCCACCCATCTCGCCTCATGGTCATTACAGGAAAATTTAAAAAAATAAATCCTGAAACAATAAAATTCCAAGAAATGTCACTTAGGAACAAATACAATAACTTTCTCTCTCTCTCTCTCTCTCTCTCTCTCTCTCTCTCTCTCTTTCTCTTTTTAGCTATGAACAGACTAATGTATCAATGAAACCAAGTACATTTTGATTCATTATAGCTAAAGAGGGAAATTGGGAAGAAAAATTCAGCCCTGTGACAGTAGGTACACAGTAGCTCTTTCAGAAATGGATATGAGTAATACACATGTCAAAATATTCTCAACATGATTTAACTGTCCAGTTTGGTATATCATGGAAAGAAAAATGAACTGTTATTAAATTGCATTTCAGCCCTTATGCTGTATCATGTGAAATCATTTGGCTAAAATGTTTTGATTGTCCCTGAGCTAGTGAGACAACTTAATCATTATAATATGAGAGAATTTGCTGAACCTGTTCAGGATCCTGATTTATGAATTTTAATTGTGAAAAACAAGGCAATGCTCTTCTTAAGAGCATATGTCTCAGGAACATTCATTTTCCCTTACTGAAATCTCAAAAAAATCTGTTCATACAACTGAGGAGTTTACTATTTTGGTTTATGCACAAAATGTAAGATTTTAGTTCTATGACAGCAATCTGTTTATTCTTTTCTCAAACCATCTACATTTCTATGGATTTATTTAGCAGAAGAATGATCAGACAGCTTTTCTCTTGGGAATGACAGAATAAGGTTGCAACGGAGTTTCTGTCTGTGGGCATAAACAGACCAAATCAAAAGATTTGGTAAATCTCATTTTGCTGTTATTTTGAACCTTTAAAATATGATGCGGTAAAGTTCACACATGCTTAGATTAGATTAGATTTCACCTAATCTGAGGCAAGTATGAGTGAATGCTGTCCTGAACTCCATGTTTTCCCTTTCTAGTTGTAGGCTGGGATGTATCTAAATCCAGTCTATGTCAACGTCATAGGATTTTCCATATCAGTGTATTCCCTCTACATTAAAAAACACTGGAAAAACTGTATTTAGTCTCGCTTATATTTTTCCTAATATGGGGACTTTCACTATATAAAACTTTCACTATTCTTTATCTTTTTCAAACAAATACGCTCTCTAAAAACATGTAACTGCTGAAAATCACATTTCATATGCAGACTTTCCAATTTTTTTTTCCAAAATAACTTCTCCAAAATTATGTGTGGTACTGTACTCTGCTTATTGTTGCCAAACAATGCCTACATCCATTGTAATGTATTGCATCCATTTACTCAAGACTGAAATCTGTAGCAGATTTCATTTCCTCACCAACTATAGTGCAGATTTAATTGCCTTTTTCTCACAATCATACCTTCCAGTTATGCAGGGAATTTTTTTCTTCCCATGTAGGCTTAACATAAAAGAGTTATATCTTGAAGCTGAAAGTGGGGCTAAGCCCTGTCCTCCTCTTTTCCATGACAATCGTAATTCACTGTCAGAAAATGGTAGCACCTGGCCAACCTTATATGTGCTAGAAAGCTAAGCAAGTCAGTGCTGGCTAGAATTCACAAGGAAGACTTCTGGGGAATCTCACAGTGATAGGCTGGACTGAGAAGTTACAAAAATGTTGCAGAAGGCAGCAATGACAAGTCATTTTTATATTGTTGTTCCAGAAAACTGTCAGGATGTGTCCACTTAGTTATTTAACAATGCTCAGACTTTGCAAACACTTTGTTTTGGTGCCACTGTTGTTTATGAACTTGGTTTAGTCTTTATCCTGAAACTACATCAACTTCTCCCATACTTGGCGGTTAGTAATAATAAACTAAAGCTTTCGTTAAACTGGTTGAGGCAAAGCAAAATCCAACTAATCAAAGTGATAGATTAAAAATTGATGGAAGCCATTGTCAGAGTTTGCAGCGATCCAACCAGCACACAAGTAAATAATTCAGCAGCATTCATTTATAGAAGAAACTTCTTTATATACAATAATATAAAACATAATGCATGTATACAATACCCATGAAGCAGAAGCCAGAATCAGAACAACCAGAACTCAGAATCCAGAAGTACAGAAAAGCACAGAAGCACAGAACAAGAGAAGCAATCACGCAAGGACAAACTCTTATATACACAGATCAGTTAAACTAAGCCACGGCCAGGCTCCGAGCCATCTCACATGGCTCACAACAGATCCTGTTTCTTACTCACCAAACAGTTGCCATTGGCTGACTTGTTCTTATGGCTATCCCAGCTCATAATTTCTTATACACTTGACAGCCATGTTAATACAATCCATGCCAAATGTCCCCCTCACCCCTTTCCTAGAGATTAAGATTAAGGCTAAAATATATGAAGAATGGTTGCCGGAATTGGGGTTGTGTAGTGTAGTGAAAAAAAGGACTAGGGTGACTTGATAGCAGCGATTCAATATTTGAGGGGCTGCCACAAAGAAGAGGGGGTCAACTTATTTTCCAAAGCTAATGAATCAAGCTAAACTCAATCAATCAAACTGAAATCAAGGAGAGAAGCAACCTAGAGCTGAGGGGAAATTTCCTAACAGTGAGAGGAATTAACCAGTCGGATGGCTTGCCTTCAGAAGTTGTGGGCGCTCCGTCACTGGAGGCTTTTAAGAAGAGATTGGATGTCCATTTATCTGGAATGGTATAAGGTCTCTTGCTTGAGCAGGAGGTTAGAAGACCTCCAAGGTCCTTTCCAAGTCTGTTATTCTGGTAAAATGGCATACAACACAAGTGTTACAATTTGAGCAGGACTTAGATTGACTCTTATCCTTTAGGAAACACCTAAAGACATGTCACTGCTGCTAAGTTTGGCAGTCCAGTGGTAGCACTGAGCCTTTTCAACAGTTATACTGAATGGGCTATATTGCTTGTGTTGTGTACGGTCCTATTGGGGGAAAAATCCAGCGGGAAAACATTCATATCTAATTGGCTGGTGCCTCAGCCAGGTAAGGATAAAAGGGGCACCTTTTACGGGTGCCCCTTGCTGAAGTCTCGCACTAAATAAAAGAGCTCTTGTCACTAGCTTGGTCTCGTGCCTCCTCCATTGCCCGATCTAAAAGCTTGTACAATATTCATCTGCTGGGTGTTTTGTATTGAGTTTTTATAAGGGCTTTAGTATGGTTGTGTGTTTGCTGATTATATTGTTTATTGTTCTTGGTTTTTTTTTCATTGAAAAAGTTTTACAAAGCTTCCCCCCACCTTTCCCCCTCCCCCCCACTTCCTGGAACAAACACAAGGTATAGTTAAAAATAAAACAAACATATGCTAAAAAAAATTTCCTCCTAACTCAATTATACTCCTACAATTCACATCAATTCCTAACCTCCCCCAAAACAATCAGAAATAATACATCCTAATCATTCAAAGGCAGTCTGATAACTGTTTATTGTTCTTGTTGATTTGAACTATAGTGAGCTGCCCAGAGTTACATATGTGAGGTGGCTGGCTATACTAGTTGATTGATTGATTGATTGATTGATTGATTGATTGATTGATTGATTGAATGAATGAATGAATCCACTGCCAAGGAAGTAATAGCGGTAAACAATGAGAGACAGGCAGAAATCGTAAATGTGAGAAATCAAGTATCCCCCTCTCTCCTGCTGCTTATCAACAGAAAACCATCTCTTCCCAAAGTTATTTCTCAGCATGATAATGGAACCTGCCTGCTTGAAAATGCACATTTGTATGCAATTTCTAGTTAAAGTACTAAGTTGTTCACAGATGGCTTCTCTCGGCTTAACTGCCGACTGAGTCATCTTCGTGTCTCCAGGCCATCAACCTTGACCAGCTGTCTGGCAAAAAAGCATGAAGCAAACTGGGCTGCCTGATAAGGAACTGCTGTGCCTGTTCCAAGCTCCAGTGTGAAGTGTCACAGTGAATGAGGAATAGAAGCTGCTTAAGGTCAAAATGCCTGACAGCTTCAGAAGATCCTTTGTTTTTCCTACAGTGGCCTATTCAGCATGCAGCAGTCATTTTACCTGACTGATTCACCATGACCTGGGAGCTGCTATATACCGTTTAATTTAGAGGAACTGCCATATGCCACAAGGCTTTTCTTTCAGCTCAAAACTCATGCTTAAAAGCCACTTAAAAACATGATGCCTTCCTGTGGTTATGCAAGATAAACACATACCCCTGCTCCAAATTATTAGATTTTTCCTCATGGACTTGGTGCAGCCTGGGATGACGGAAGGAAAAACAATCATTTCAATTGATCTCTCAGAAAATGAAAACCGTCAACCGCTCATCGTATCCATAAATTGTAACATTCATCTCAGTGCAGTGTGTACGGATATGTACTCATCACATTATTCCTTCTCGGGGCAGGTAATTTTATAAAAAGCATGGAAAGGGAGAAAGGAAAACAGTAAACCGGGTAATTACAAGGATGGCAAAAGGAAAAGGAAGCATTGCAAGAATTAATTACACCAGCACCATTCAGAATACCTCTCTGTTCATTTTTATCTTTGCAAGTCAGCCTTTTTAGTATCTCCTTCAACGTTTTTAAACTTCTCACCTCTCTTTTTTTGAAGATCATCTCAGTTCCATTCCACAATTTTCTTGATCTTCCTTTTGATCCCATCTCTTTAACTTTCTATATTTATGTGGTTATTTGATCTTCATTCCTTCTCGCTGTGAACCAACCACCTCAATATTTTGCCCTCAATCTACATTCTTTCAGGACCCATTCATTCCTGACCTTATCGCCATCTCTACTGTTTCTTATTTTACCACATAAGCCTCTTTAGTATCCCATTCTCATACTATCTAACGTGTTTCTATGTTTCTCATGATATAAATCAAAGGTCTCCAACGTTGGCAACTTTAAGCCTGGAGGACTTCAACTCCCAGAATTCCCCAGCCAGCTTTGCTGGCTGAGGGATTCTGGGAGTTGAAGTCCGCCAGGCTTAAAGTTGCCAACGTTGGAGACCTCTGATATAAACAACTCTCATTTCTATGAGCAAAAGCAGTTTTGTATATGCAGCTATTCCTGTTTCACTCCCAACATACCCACTACTTTTTCTATCAACAGGTGTATGTCTTAAACTTTCTCTATCCATTTTTCATAAACATTGTCAACATTCATCTATTTGCTCTAGATTTTATAATTAAGTATAATTCGCAATCATTTTCCTGTCAGACACAAGAACTTGATACGGTCATGTTCAGAACTATTTTTTTATTACATCATACAATCTATTTGCTGCAAATTACCAACATAGTATCATTTGTATAAACATGCACATCTCCAACCAACACAGTTCTAAGACCACCACAAATATTCCTTATACATTTATCCATATATACAACAAACATCTGTAACATTTCAGGTCTTTGTTTACACTCCGCTCCATGCTCAACTACTTACTAAGCCCTCCAGTTAGTCCTGTACATTTTTTATTTTTATATATCACTCTTATCATATTCAGCAGCCAACCTTCAACTCTACAGTTCAAGCCTATTTGTGATAATGTACAGTATGTTTTCATATACACAGGTTGAAAAGTAAAAATCTGATTTGCACATCCCTTGACCCCCTATAAAGCCACACTTTCAAATTTTGATCATTACCTCTTATACTCTTTTGCTCAGTATTCTACAAATACTTCTTGGGGACACATAACAAATCAATCCCATGTAGGTTTTGAATTTACTCCTCCTATCTTTGTATTTATATAAGAGAATAATAATGGTGCCCGTACATGTGCTTGTGTGTGTGTGTGTGTCTGTGTATAGTTTTATTAAGATTTTAAGAAGAAAACTTTTAAAAATGCAAACAAATATGAGTGGTCCTAGGTGCTCTCTGAGCTTGGATGTTTTCTTGCAAACATTTCATTACTCATTCTAGGTAGCACTGATGATATTGTGAAGAGGCTAATCTGTGGCTTCAAAGCTGTCCCTCCTAATCATGTGACTTTCATCCCAAATAATAATCCTGGCATATTGAAGACAATTTGCAGTGCTTGAGTTTTAATAGATGTTGTAAAGAGCATTGTCATTCACTTTGAGAGATATTTTAAATCTTGAATGTTGTCCTACCACCAGGCATCAATGCTGCTGCAATTCCAGATGACGCTACTGCAGTAGCAAAAACTCTAACTCCTAACTTTGGCAAGAATCAAGTTGGTGACAAATGGGTTTCCTGCTCTTCCAGGTACGTCAATGAAAATTACTGAAGAAAAATTGCTTTGCAAGCAATTATACACATACTCATATTCTGCTCTTTGTTCCTTGCTCATTAGTCAAAGGGAGTTCATTGTGTACTACAAATTCTTATTGTTTGTCTCTGTTATATTGCAGTTCATGCAATAATTAAAGAATGCCACTATTTTGATTAATTTTACTGTTTGTTAGTACAATAGTCAATCCCCTTTTTTCTCTTACGTAAAATTCTAATAGGAATTTCTTTAAGAACAATTATATCTGTATTGTCAATCTTCAATCATGAAATAAAATATAGCTGTGAAACTTGATCCATTTCCTTCTTCTTGACAAAGTACACCAAAACATTCTTTGGAACAGTTCTTGTGGTAGAAAATCTAGAATTTAGTCCATAAATGTTATTCGTTTCTGCCTCAGTATCTTCTTTTTTCCCAATTAAAAAAAATGCCAGGGCTTTAACAATATTTTCTCTGGTATCTTCATTGGAATTCACTGGGATGCTATAAGTCTCAAGCAAAATTCCTTTTCTCTCACTTCCAATAAAGTTAGATTATCTAGTTCTCTTTCCAGTTCTCTAACTTCTGTCTTACTCACTAAAATTTCCATGTTATCATTAACTTGTTTTTCCTCTCCAGCCATTTATTTTACAGATCTTGCCATTCTCTTACCTTCTTTCACCCTTACAAGTCTTTCATCATTCTTTTTTAAAAACTGTCACTTTGTCATCCGGTTATTTAATCAGTTTAGTATCAAGTGATTCTGCTAATTTATTTCCCAATTCCTGAAACATTTTCTGAGACAAATACAGTGTAATTATTTTCACTGCAGGCTGCTTTAGCGATCCTCTCTTCTTCTCCATTCTCACTGCTTTTCCAGTTGTCATTATAATGTCATAATCCCTAAAGGAAAGTGTCTACAGGATAGGAAAAAAGGCAGGGTTCCATTTTTTTCCCTTTTATCTTCCTATGCCTTTAACACTTTCTTCTCTAATGGCATTCTGTAATTTCAATCCACATCACAATCCATGTCTCCATAGCAATGAGCAGCATCACACCCTGGCTCATATTGCCTTTATCTTTTGTTTTGTAGAGTCATCAATTGTCTGTTCTCTTTAATCGTAAAGACAAAGCATTCCCATAAAGATCTGGTCCATTTGTCTAATGCCAATTTATTCACAAACATTTTCACCAAAAACAATATTTGGTCCCCTTTATCCATTTTAAATTTTCTTAGGTCAGTTTCACATGTTCCCCTACTTCTAGGATACTCTATAACCTTTTCCTAAAAAGGAAAGTTTGAAACCGAGAGTAGTTGTTCAGATACAGAGATTCTGTCTTAAAGAGGAAGCAGGAAGTAGCCTTGGAACCTTTCCAAGGCTACTATGATCGTACTCCTCAAGTGGGCGATTAACAGTCTTCTGAATCCAGTTCATCATTCCTCCCTTCTTCTCAGCCTCACACAGAACCCAAGAGTGCATGGCTCTAGTCCACTACAGTAGTAGCGTAAATCATTCTATTCACTTCATCATAGAACACATAGGCCTAAAGGAGTCCCAGATAATGTGGCCAGACATCATCCTAGTCATTATTTGAAACTTCAGCAATACAGCATCGAGGCTTTAACAACAGCCACAGATGCTAAAGATGCCTTGGCTCCCTTATTGCCATAATGAAGGCCCAAATATGAGCTCAGTTGGGTTCACTTGTCAATTTTTTCTTCCCAGTGTTTGAGGCATTGTTTCTGCTACTTGGTCTCCCAGAGCTCTTTAGCAAACCAAGGACACCTCCATAACTGGGTGACAGTGAGAGGCTGCTCAGAATCAAGAACATCAAGAGATTGAGTTGCCTCCTATTGCCAATAGTAATGAGGCACTCAATTGAACTACCTGCATTTAAATGGATTGATGGAGATCTTTATGCATTCTAATTCACGATCTTCCATGTGTCATGATTATGGCCCCAGAGATTTTGACTTCAACCATCCATCATGGCTTTGGATAATCAAAGCTTTCTCATATGGAAGTGAAAACATCAGCCAGGTTACCAATCATATCCATACAAAATATTTCTTGCTGTTGGTAAGAATAAAACTCATACATTTTGGCAATTTTTGTCCAACAAACCACAAATCCAATTAAAGCCCAAAGTTTTATGCAAGGTGTGTTAGTGCTACTCTGACTCAGCCTGAATCTTCTTTGCAAGCCAATGTATCATAGACTCCTTTCCACCAGCTTAGGGTACATGCAATCTTCAGCCATACATTAAGCATACACCAGTCCATTAGAAGAAACAAATGAATAACCTCCAATGACTTGAGTCCAATTTGTTTACTTTTTTCCTGAAATGCATGTATTATCCTGTTACATAGTGCTTAACTCCAATAAAGTTAATGAGATTTAAGTAGCATAAGTTTATATAGAAGCCTTATATTACACCAGTGTATTTAAATTATGAAGAAGTTTAATAATTAATTTATATATTTAATAATTAAAGTTGTTGAGGACAGTGTACAGAATTGCTTCCCTTCCCACTTTTCCTTATAATAACCCTGCATGATGGGTTTCGATTTGATCATCATCCCTCCATAAGACTGGCTATGTGGGGATGGGAATCCAGTTGCTCTAGGTTTCTAGTACACTGACTGTCTTAAAATTAATTCAGTTTAATACTGTATTAAATTAACGAGGCATTTAAATTTTCTGATTTTTATATCTGATTCCAAAAGTACATTTCATTTGCTCAGAAGGATTCATTCTGTAATTATGTCTGCAACATTTATAGTTGAAGAGAAATCTTCTGTGTAATAGTAGTTTTGACAAACATAAAGCTGTTTTTTAAGTTAAATTACCTTAAAACCCAATCTTACAACTTTGGAAGTGCTAGATATTAAGTGTAGTTTCATCAAATATTTTTTTTTTTTAATGAATTGGGAATGTATTGAAAACTCTGCCATCTGAAGCTTACAGGGTATTAACATTGAAACATATTCCTCAGTTTAATACATAAAAGTGTTCCCCGAATAATAGTTTTCCTGAAACATGACACCTTTCTGTCTTATTCAATTTTAAGATTGAAAAATATGTTTTCAAGTGATCATCTGAAAAAAGAAAAGTAAGATTTTTTTGCACTCTTTCCAAACTAGAAACCTCAATTCATTATTTTACTGAGTGTAGCTTCCATTTCACAGCAATGGTTTTTCTGAAAGTGGTTAGATGATTACTAATGCTTTTTTTAAAAAAAACAACCCACACAACCTGCAATATTTTTGGCTGTGAAATTAACATATTCCACGTAAAGCAAGGAAAGCAATCTTAAAGAAAACAATATCAAATGATTTGTCTTGCTTATGATTTATTGCAAAAAATCCTTCGCACTGTGAAAGCTACCTTTCAGAATTACCAGAATGTCAAATAGATTGTAGCTTTAGAGCATCTAATGCTATTTTTACACAAATCCCTTGGACATATTATCAACATCATTATTTTGCTTTGAATCTCTGCTGGTAAAGAAAAAAAAAACCATCCCCCACAAAATGTTTTATGGTCTTTCTTGTTCTGTATATATGGCAGGAAAGCAAAGAAATCCGATCAAAAAGCAGTGATGCTAACCTTCAGCTTTGTTGTTCTGAACATTTTCGGATGACATCTTGTCAAAAAATGTTTTGCCACCTTTTGCTTCTGGGTTTCTCACAGGAATGATGGAATGGCTCCCAGGCTGATTTTTAAATGCCGGTGATGGCAAACTTCTTTCAATGTCTACTTCCTGTTGGAAGACATTAAGGGGATGTATATTAAAAGCTATCAGTAGGAAACAGACGTGGGGAGGAGGATGTGAAGAGGTGAGGGGAAGAGCAGCAGGTTTCCATTACAAGACTAATGTTTTTTGCTATGCTTTAGGAGAAATCTCTGCAATACTACAGAGAGTTACAAATGTAGTTTTGAAGTCAACTTATATTTCAACATCTAGAGACGAGGTTGCATTTTCACACAGTTGCATCTTTCATGCAGTTTTCGCTTTCACCGCCTTTCCTATGGTAAAATACCCACAGTGATTTTAAAAAAGGACACGTACATTTTCTGCAAAGCTATAGCCACACTTTTCAAAGTTGAATGCATGGACCCGAACTGAGGACCTTCTGAACATGTTTTACTCATGGTCACAGTGAAACCAAGCCCCTCTATTCAGAGGTGGGTTTCAGCAGGTTCTGACCAGTTCTGGAGAACCGGTAGCGGAAATTTTGAGTAGTTTGTAGAACCGGTTGTAAAAATTCTGACTGGCCCCGCCCCGTCTATTCTCCGCCTCCTAATTCCCAGCTGATCGGGAGGAAATAGGGATTTTGCAGTAACCTTCCCCTGGATTGGGGAGGGAATGGAGATCTTACAGTATCCTTCCCCCTGCCACGCCCACCAAGCCACGCCCACCAAGCCATCCCATGCCACACCCACCAAGCCACCCCCACAGAACTGGTAGTAAAAAAATTTGAAACTCACCACTGCCTCTATTCATTTCATTTAGCAATAATCAGAAGCAGAACAATCATCAGAAGCGGCCCGCTAAATAATATTAATAGCACTAAACTGGCAGATTTAAAAACCAGACTATTCTCTAGTTAAAATTAAACAGGTAAACATACTGGAATCTTTGGAGAAAAAAAGACAGCTCTTTAATATTAAACAAGCTGAGATTACTGCAATTTCAAAAACTATTTGATGTTACAAAGAAGCTCAGGTGTTGTTTTTTTTTGGGTTGATAATTCTAGACTAAAATGTTTACTCATCCATTGTATAAAGAAAAGATATCTCCACTAGCACCATGTCACTATGGATACCTTTGGCTGTTTTACATGCAAATCAAATGACTAAGGAGCAGAAAACATAATAGGGCATAATTTTAAAAACATATTTATTGCAGTAATTTTTTATTAGTTCAGGAGGCATCAAATGTACTTATTCTTTCCATGCTGAGTACACATGCGTAATAATAATAGCTAAATAATATTAATTATATTTGCATTGTCTTCTTCCCATAGTGGTTATATTATACAGTAAGCACCAGCATAATAGATAGCAAAATATGGTAAGCATCTTTCTGTAAACCAGCACATAGCAATTAAAAAGCTGTAAAAAGCTACAGTTATATCTGCAATAAAAAAGATACATACATACGTAGGGTACATACATACATACATTGCATACATACATACCAGTGGTGGGTTTCAAATTTTTTTTACTACCGGTCCTGTGGGCGTGGCTTAGTGGGCGTAGCAGGGGAAGGATACTGTAAAATCTCCATTCCCTCCCAATCGGCTGGGACTCGGGAGGCAAAGAATAGATGGGGGTAGGGCCAGTCAGAATTTTTGAACTCTGAACTGTTCAAAATTTCTGCTACCGGTTCTCCAGTGCTGGTCAGAACCTGCTGAAACCCACCTCTGATACATACATAGATACATACATTGCATACATAGAGAGAGGGAGTTAAGACACCAGTCTAGAAATCAGGGAATGTGAGTTTGAGTCTCCCCTTAGATACAAAGTCAGCTGGGTGTCCTTGGGTCAGTCAGTCTCACTCTGCCGTAGGAAAGAGGCAGAGCAAACTTTTTGTATGATGCTTATATATATTGTTGTGACAAAATAAAATAAATAAATAAAATAAAATAAAACAAACCACTCCTGAAAGTGGTTTCCAACCAACCTGCAACAAAAGTGCCAAAACTGCAAGTGCAATAAAACTGCAGGGACTAGTCCAGGCAGTTGCAAGGAGTCAACACTGACTTGAAGACACACCTATGTAAAAATACACAATCACAAGCAGTTAAAGGAGTAAGGAATTTTAGAGTAAGAAATTAGTCGCGATCTTAACGAAAGTAGATTCATACATAGTTGCTTATGACCCAGAAGGTAATAGATAATAATTCTGAATTGGACAGACAAACCACTTCAACATTTTCCCATGTATTTTATTTATTTATTTATTTATTTAGTCATAACAATATATGTAGGTATCATACAAAAAGATTATATAATATATAAACACATATATGAGTAAATATAAGGAGATATAAGCATATATGTATATAGGAAGAAGAAAAGAAAAAACAATAGGACAGGAACGGTAGGCACGTTTGTGCGCTTATGCACGCCCCTTATGGTCCTCTTAGGAATGGGGTGAGGTCAATAGTAGAGAGTTTTTGGTTAAAGCTTTTAGGATTATGGGAAGAGACCACAGAGTCAGGTAAAGTATTCCAAGCACTGATGATTCTGTTACAGAAGTCATATTTTCTGCAATCTAGATTAAAGCGGTTGACATTAAGTTTAAATCTATAGATTGCTCTAGTATTATTGCAATTGAAGCTGAAGTAGTCTTTAACAGGAAGGACATTACAATAGATGATTCTGTGAGTTAAACTTAGGTCTTGTCGAAGGCGACGGAGTTCCAAGTTTTCTAAACCCAGGATTTCAAGTCTAGTGGGATAAGGTATTTTGTTGTTTTCAGAGGAATGGAGAACTCTTCTTGTAAAATATTTCTGGACACGTTCAATTGTATTGATGTCAGAGATGTGGTGAGGGTTCCAAACAGGCGAGCTGTATTCTAGAATTGGTCTAGCAAATGTTTTATATGCTCTGGTTAGTAGTGTGGTGTTTTTGGAAAAGAAGCTACGCAAGATTAGGTTTACAACTCTTAGAGCTTTTTTTGCTATGTAGTTGCACTTTGGCACTTACATCATTTGACATGAAAACTCCAAGGTCTTTAACGGGAATGGGGTCATCTGTAAGGTAATGTCCATCTAGTATGTACTTAGTGTTTGGGTTCTTTTTTCCTATATGTAAGACTGAGCATTTGCTGGTTGAGATTTGGAGTTGCCAAGTTTTAGACCAAGTGGTTAGATGATCAATGTCTTTTTGGATGATAGATGCATTGTCTGTGGTGTTAAATAGTTTGACATTGTCAGCAAAGAGAGCACAATTGCTTGAGATATGGTCACAAAGATCATTAATGTATAGTATGAAGAGTGTTGGTCCAAGGATGCTGCCTTGAGGGATGCCACTCTTGACAGGAACAGGATTTGATAGAGCATTGCCAATTTTGACCACTTGTTGTCTGTTAGACAGAAAAGCAGATATCCAAGGTAAAAATAAAGTAGAACTACATGGTTTGAATGGGAAAAAAATGCATTTCTTGTACAAAATGACCTCTTCTTATCTAACATGTGAGAGGAATCACATACCTTTTCTTAAATGTGGGAAGTTGAGGACTGTCTGTTTCAGAGGGTCCAGCTCAAACTTAAGGAATGGCAGAATTGACTTTTTACAGTTGATGAGCTAACATCCGATTTGAATGCATCCCTCTGCGTTTTCTTTTCTTTTGTGTTTTTCTTCGTTTTGTTTTGTTTCATTTTGTTTTGTGAGAAATGGACACTATGAATAGATGTATGATGTTTTATTAAAAGGGACGTGGTGGTTCAGTGGCTATGACACTGAGCTTGTCAAATGAAAAATCAGCAGTTCAGTGGTTAGAATCCCTAGTGCCGCGTAACGGGGTGAGCTTCTGTTACTTGTCCCAGCTTCTGCCAACCTAGCAGTTCAAAAACACGTAAAAAGTGCAAGTAGAAAAATAGGGACCACCTTTGGTGGGAAGATAACAGCGTTCCGTGTGCCTTTGGCGTTGAGTCATGCCGGCCACATGACCACGGAGATGTCTTCGGACAGTGCTGGCTCTTCGGCTTTGAAACGGAGATGAGCACCGCCCCCTAGAGTCGGGAACGACTAGCACGTATGTGCGAGGGGAACCTTTACCTTTATGATATTTTATTATATGATTACATTGTTTGTTGCTTTCTTTGAATTTGTGAGCCATTTAAAGTTGGTTTTATAGAAGCATCATAAAAGTTAAGTACATAAACAAACGTTGATGCAGCCGGATTAGTATAGCTTTGCCTCTCACCCCCTCTTTGCAAAAGAGAAAGAAATGAATATTTATCTGGTTTTTGTTTGTTTATTGGAGGCTATATGCTGCTGCAATCCAGGAGGATTTTGTGTGGCTTCCATTCCTTTCTCACTGTACAGGTTTAATAAAACATCAAAAACTGCAATGAAAAACAAGGTCATTGAGGACAAAACCATCTAAACACCCAGGAGGAATGAAATGCTCCTTTCCTGTAATGCCTTTCAATGCTATAATGTGTGTGGTCCTATGGGCACAAATGGATGAAGGGCAGAATGAAAAAGACAATAATCCTTGTATGGAAAAGATTGCAAGCAAGCAACTAATATTTGCAATTTGTACAACGATCCAAGTAGAATCTAAAAAACAGGCAAATAATTGTAACCTCGTTAGTCACTTGTTTCTTATTGAACCACCCAAAGTGCAAATGGATTCATGGATTCACAAAGTGAAAATTAACATCCCTGCAGAATGCACTAGTGCAGCGAGGTGGTTCAGCAGTTAAGCCCTGGGCTTATTGACTGGAAAACCGGCAGCCCAGGTTCGAGACCCAAGTGCCATATGATGGATGAGCTCCTATCCGTGTCCCAGCTCTTGCCAGCCTAGCAGTTCAAAAGTAAACATGAGTAGATTAATAGGTAAAATTTCGATGGGAAGTTTAACAGGGCTTTGGTCATGCTGGCCACATGAGCGTGGAGATGTCTTCAAACAGCGCTGGCTCAGTGGCCTTGAAACAGAGATGAGCACCGCCCCCCTACAGTCGAAAACAACTAGTGGAGTAAAATCCACAGGAACTTCTTTACTTTTACCTGTTGTGTCTGCGCCCACCGAGCCGGCCCTGCTGCCAGAAAGTGACTTGGACAGTGAGGGGGAAGGGCCGTCAGGACTTACCTCGGGAGCACCGGCTTCCCTGGCTCAGCTCTAGGAGCCAGAAGCAGGCCAGGTGGAGGAGATAACGAGGCCTCCATCCCCTGACTCTTTCCCCCCCCAGGCCACACCTGCAGACCCAGCTGATAGCAATCAGGCTTGGTTGAACCCTAGGGTTCGCAGGCAGGAGAGGAGGGAACAACAGAAGCAAGGGTGGGGCAGGCCCAGGAAGTGCCGAGTCATGGAGCCACACCCCACAGGATATAAAAGGCAGCGAGAGCTGCTGTGTCTCTTTGTAACAGGCAAATCCACTGATTAAGAGCTGAAGTTTGTTTCTAGGTGACTCACCAGCGTCATGGAAGATAACAGAGGCTCTTGGCATACGCTGGCTATTCTGCTGCCAGAGCTGATAGTGCCGGCTAATTAAGCCATCACTCAGACAGAGGCGAGGGAGGACAGAACATTACCTTTTTTTACATTGACATATGTTGGAAGTTGTGGTTCACCTGTATGTGTAGTACCACAGGTTTCCAAGGTTCTCATCTTTCAGGACACTCACTGCTCTGTCTGATTATTATTAGATTTATATGCCACTTTTCTCCCCTACAACTCAAAACAGCCTACATTATGTTCCCGCCACTTATTTACAGCACAACAAGTGTCTTGTGAGGTTAAGAAGGAATTACCAGAAAAGTCACCCAACTGGGCTTTCCTGCCAAAGGGAGGCCTAGAACTCCCAGTCTCCTGGTTTCCAGCCCAGCAGCAACTTCAACATTACTATACAAACTAGCTCTGCAGTTTTGGTGAAAAAGTACAGTGAAGGTGAAAATCATTGGTACCCCTTAATGTCTTAACAGAAATTATAAATATACTTTAAGAGGCAAGATTTTTTTAAGTGACAACAAAAGCCAAACTTTATTTATTTGATAATATCCCAGCTTATTATTTTTACAAATAATCCAAGGTGGCAAACATATCATAGCCGCCGAGAGTAACTTTATCAGGGCAATGGACAGCATTTAAATTTAACAAACAAACAAAAAATGTCGAACACATTTTCCTCATCCTGTTTTCCTGACAACACCACAGTGGCTGGGCTGGGCTGAGAGAGAGTGACTGGCCCAAAATCAACCAACTGGTTTTCAGGACTAAAGCAGACTTGAACCCAGACTCTTCTGCTTTTTAGCCTGATGCCTTAACCACTACACCAATTTTCATGCCATGTTTTGCTCAGATGTTTAGCAGAGATTATTTTAGCTTTAAAAAAAAAGTAACATAAGCACAAGAATAATTCTAGTTCTTTGCAATGTGTGTTGTTTCTCTTTTATCTGTAAATTGCCCAGAGTCATTGAGGAATAATCTGGTCTCAAAATTTAAATATATAAGGCCCTCCCCTTCCCCTATTAAGCTCAAAATACTTTTAACCAATTATTTGGAACGTTAATAATTTTAGGAATATATATAACTGAGAGGGTTGGAGAAAGCTGGAAGGAAGTGACTTTCTCTTATAGCACTTACCATTTTAAAGAATGGGGGAGAGATCTTATCAAAGATCCCCCACTTCTTTCTATATTTTGACCTTCAGGGATGTGTTATCCGTATGTAAAATATTAAGTAAAACAATATCAAAGTTTGCCTGCCTGTTCTTGAGAGAAGCAGCTGAGTTGTGAAATGTAAAACACCTAGCAAACAGTGGTGGGTTTCAATTTTTTTACTACTGGTTCTGTGGGCGTGGCTTGGTGGCCATGGCATGGCTTGGTGGGCGTGGCAGGGGAAGGATATTGTAAAATCTCCATTCTCTCCCCACTCCAGGGGAAAGTTACTGCAAAATCCCCATTCCCTCCCAATCAGCTGGGACTTGGGAGGCAGAGAATAGATTGGGGGGGCAGTCAGAATTTTTACTACCGGTTCTCCGAATTACTCAAAATTTCCGCTACTAGTTCTCCAGAACTAGTCAGAACCTGCTGAAATCCAATCTCTGCTAGCAAATATATTTTTCATTCTGATTTATCCATTAACCATTGTATAGTAATTTTTGAGGTCTTCCAAACCGACTCTTGGAAATTAATGCTACTCATATGCTTTATATAATACCACACAGTCACTGGCTACCTTATTTTGTTTGCTCAAAAAAGGATCACCTCTCAGGATATGGAATAAATAAGTCTATAAGCATTTTCCAAGAATCCAGAACATTTCAGTATTCTCAAGGTCACTCTTTCAGACATGAAAGAAAAAAGACAACCTGGATAATGAGCCATGAAATTAGGAACTGTAATCAGGGAAAACAATATGTTTTATACTCCTATTTGTATTCCTTTTTTTTTTCTGCTTTCGAGCCCTTGTTTTCTTTGGTTTGAGAAGATGTGTTATGGGTTTGTATAAGAAAAGCATGATCTGCATATAGATTCCTAGGGAAATATGGATGCTTTCATAGAGGAACTAGCAAAATGATGAGGTTTTTTTTATAATAAAAAAAAAATGCACTATTAATTCTAAAATGTCTTGAGGACATGACCAGATCTAACTTTGCTTCCATGAGAGAACAAAAAAAGGAACACATGCTGATTGAGGTCCTGGCCTCCCTTTTACTGCCGAACAAGGGGTGGTTGTGGAAATAGAACTGATTGAACAAAATCTTGCCATGGCAACGAAGGAAATTGGAAGCGGCCATGACAGTATTTGACAGATTAGCTTGGTGCTCTGTTTCCTTCCTCAAAGGATTTGAAAATATTCCTGGTATTCCCAAAATTAGTCAACTTTAAATTGAAACTTAGATCATGAAAAACACTTCAGGTTATGATAAACTGACTGATTCTATTCCCCTTCAACCCACTGCTATTAAAATATTAAATTTTCATTCTTGGCTCTAAATTTCTTGCCTGGTTCCTTATCAGACTGAAAACACAATATTGAAGCCCTGCAATTGATTGCAATTCCATCAATATCGAAGAGTTTCTGAATAATGGTATTATTTGAAACAATGCATTTAATGTACAAATTAAAAGTAGGAGTCCAGAATCAACAAAATTTAAATCCAATGGGTACTTTAAACAACAATTCCCAGCTGCAACTGGAAATGATGCCATAGAATTCTCAAATTAATTCTGGCGGCATATTAAAGCTATAAATCTTCTGCGCATGCGTGTAATGGCGGCGGCGGCGTTCTGAGGCTCGTGAGGGCAGCGGCCGGTGCTCCCGGCCGTGATGCCGCTGTGCCGCTTGCCGGGCTGCATGGACTTCGGCCCCAGGTCGGGCAACACACCGGCAGTCGAGAGCGAGGTCTTTGGACCTCGGTGGTCTCTCGGCTGCCGAGAGCGGGGTCGGAGTCCTTGGGCAAGCAGCGGATAATGGCGGCGGCCATTTTGGGGGTGGGGCGGCCGTCCCGGACTGGCTTGGAGATTCCCGGCCGCGAGCAGAATGCTGGCGGCAGTGTGGTGGGCCGTCCGGGCCGGAGCTCTGGAGGGCCCGAAGATCGGCCGTTTCTCCCCCCCCCAGCTGACTTTCGGGCATGCTTAGCCCCTGCCGCAGTTTCGAGCAGCGGCAAGACCTTGAGCCGCATTTCCACCGACCGGTGAGTCAGCAGATGGCGGCGGCCATCTCGGGGTGGGGTAGCCGCCCGGACAGGCCCTGGTTTGATCCCTGGCCGCGCATAATGCGGTGGCAGTGTGGTGGGCCGTGCGGGCTTGGGCTCTTGAGGGCTCGAAGATCGGCCATTCCCCCCCCCCCAGCTGACTCCTGGCTAGGCCTAGCCGTAACATCTATTAACGGCCTAGGTTCTTTTCATCACTGGCGGCATGCTCAGGATTTCCATCTGCGGCAGGCTGGATCATGAACTTAACATAGATCCAGCGTGAATAATGGCGGCCATAGGAACGGCGGCGGCAGTGACAACATTAGCGGCAATGGTATTACGTGTGGCTTTCCATCTGACCACTGAACTGTACAAGCCCCTTCCTCAGGACGGAGTGAGCCCGGGTCTCCGAGGGACATTATGTCATCTTAGCGGTCGGCAACCAAGGAGGATATTACTGTACCAACTATTAGGAGGGAGGCCATTGGATTTGGCCGGACCTCTGGTCCCCTTGGCTGTTTCCTGGATCATCTGGACTTGGGCCGGTTATGTTCCCAGTTTCAACGGATTGTGGGTTTGGCATTTCAGCCCCCTCTCTCCGTCTGTGATGAGGATAGGGATGAAGTGGCTAAGTCTGCGGGCCTAGAACTTGCTTAACATCTATGCCGGCTTGGGATGTACACTTTCTGCTGCCTTGAACTTGACATTTTCATGAGATATTCGTCCACCGACCTATTACAACTGCGGGGTTCCCCCGCCTCGCAGGAATGGCCCTCCAAGTTATCGAGGGCCTACCTCAACGAAGGGTTTTGGGACCCAGAGAGGTGGCATGCTGCTAAGAAGAATGTATGGGGTTTTTTAAATAGATTTTTAAACAAGGGTTTTTTAAAGGGGGGGAGGGATAAGACGGGTGGGGGGGAGAACCCATCGGGGAGGGATCCAGTCCCGGTGCCAGTTCGCGGCATTACTACATCTGGTCTGAAGGCAGGGGGGGAGGGGTTTGTTCCAGGATTAGAGGGTGGTTCAATCTGTACGGTAAGTGGGAGAGGCAGATATGGCGGAGGGGGGGGCCGTATCGAGTTTGGGGAGCACGTGCGCGATGTCTAAAAGCGATCACGTGCTCCGGCCCCTTAGTCCCTACCCGTTCCTCGGGCGGCCGTGATCCTCAGAGCCTGGATCTTCGGCTGATGTTATGTAATGCCCGGTCCGTGGTAAATAAAGCCCCCTTGATCTGTGATCTTATTCAGGGGGAGGCCGCGGACCTTATGGGCATTACGGAGACCTGGTTGGGGCCAGAGGGGGGGGTCCCCCTCGTTGAACTATGCCCCCCAGGTTTCCGAGCATTCCATCAGCCGAGGGCCAGGGAGGGTGGAGGGGTGGCGGTTGTCATTAAGGAAGATCTAGAGCCGAGGGAGGCCACTGTTCCTCAGATTGCCGGCTGTGAATCCCTTTATGTGAGGTGGGGCCATAGGAATCAGTTGGGCTTGTTGATCGCGTACCTGGCTCCTTGCTGCGTGACCACAGCCCTGCCCGAGCTGCTGGAGTTATTGCCACTGTGGCAGTTGAGACCCCAGACTTATAGTTATGGGGATTTCAACTTGCCATCAGTTGGCTTATCATCGACTGCAGCTCGGGAGTTCAAACTTCCATGACGGCCTTGGACCTGATAGGAGTAAATGATGGCCCTACGCACATGGGGGGAGGCACGCTGGATCTGATTTATATCTCTGGTCAGTGGTTAAATGATCTGATATTAGACGATTTAGTAACAGAACCAATGTCATGGTCTGATCATTTTCTCCTTCGCCTAGACTTCCGAACCGCCGCCCACCATCGCAAGGAGAGGCGAGCCTACGTTGGTTCCGTCCCAGGCGCCTGATGGACCCTGAGAGGTTCCTGACGGAGCTTGGGCCATTCCTGAGGATCTGGCCCACGGCACGACTGAGGAACTAGTTGCGGCCTGGGAACAGGCGCGGCTGCCTTGGACCGTGTCGTGCCTTTGCGGCCTCTGACCCGGCGCAGATCTCGACCGCCCTTGGTTCTCCGAGGGGCTGAGAGAGATGAAACGCCGGAGAAGACGCCTAGAGAGCACTTGGAGGTCCAGTCGTTCGAAGCTGATCGGACACTAGTTAGGTCCTATTCCAGGACCTACCTAGTGGCAATGAGGAGCGGCGTTCCTCGCCTCCACCCTCATTGCGCCGGCAGATAACCGCCCGGCCGCCCTGTTTGGGTGACCCGCTCCTCCTTCATCAGGAGGTGCGGATGACCCGTTACAGGGACGTGCCGAGGAGTTTAGTGGTTATCTATACGACAAAATCGCTCAGCTCCGGGATGGTCTGGACCGAAATTGGGATGATCCAAGCGAGGGAGAGGAGGCACGTCTTGTTGAGCCTGTTTGGGATGGGTTTGA
Source organism: Ahaetulla prasina (assembly GCF_028640845.1). Taxonomy (NCBI): domain Eukaryota; kingdom Metazoa; phylum Chordata; class Lepidosauria; order Squamata; family Colubridae; genus Ahaetulla; species Ahaetulla prasina. Next base: position 220,005,678 of record NC_080539.1, read on the forward strand.
CCCTGTGGCTCCCGAGGACGTGGACAGGTTGTTGGGGAGGCTCCGCGCCACTACATGTTTATTGGATCCGTGTCCTTCCTGGCTGGTGCTGGCTACTCAGGAGGTGACACGAGGCTGGCTCCAGAGGATTATAAATGCTTCTTTGTTGGAAGGGGTTTTCCCTGCCGCCTTGAAAGAGGCGGTGGTGAGACCCCTCCTTAAGAAGCCCTCTTTGGACCCGGCTATTTTGGGAAACTATCGGCCAGTCTCCAACCTTCGCTTTGTTGCGAAGGTTGTAGAGAGTGCTGTGGCGCGTCAGCTACCCCAATACCTGGAAGAATCCGTCTATCTAGACCCGTTCCAGTCCGGCTTCCGACCCGGTTACAGCACGGAGACAGCTTTGGTCGCATTGGTGGATGATCTCTGGAGGGCCAGGGACAGGGGTTATTCCTCTGCCCTGGTCCTATTAGATCTCTCAGCGGCTTTTGATACCATCGACCATGGTATCTTGCTGCGCCGGCTGGGGGGATTGGGAGTGGGAGGCACCGTTTATCGGTGGTTCTCCTCCTATCTCTCCGACCGATCGCAGACGGTGTTGACAGGGGGGCAGAGGTCGACCGCGAGGGCCCTCACTTGTGGGGTGCCGCAGGGGTCGATTCTCTCGCCCCTTCTGTTCAACATCTACATGAAGCCGTTGGGTGAGATCATCAGTGGCTTTGGGGTGAAGTACCATCAGTACGCTGATGACACTCAGTTGTACTTCTCCACCCCAGGTCACCCCAATGAAGTTGTCGAAGTGCTGTCCCGGTGTTTGGAAGCCGTACGGGTCTGGATGGGGAGAAACAGGCTCAAGCTCAATCCCTCCAAGACGGAGTGGCTGTGGATGCCGGCATCTCGATTCAGTCAGCTGCAGCTGCAGCTGACTGTTGGAGGCGAGTTATTGGCCCCAAAGGATAGGGTGCGCAACTTAGGTGTCCTCCTGGATGAGCGGCTGTCGTTTGAAGATCATTTGACGGCCGCTCCAGGGGGCCTTCCACCAGGTTCGCCTGGTTCGCAGTTGCGCCTTCCTTGATCGGGATGCCTTGTGCACAGTCACTCATGCACTCGTTACCTCTCGCTTGGATTATTGTAATGCTCTCTACATGGGGCTCCTTGGTGCACTCAAGGCTTCAGCTAGTCCAGAATGCAGCTGCGGGTGATAGAGGGGTCTCATGCTCCCAACACCCTCCTCGCAGACTGCACTGGCTACCTGTGGCCTTCGGGTGCACTTTAAGGTTTTGGTTATGACCTTTAAAGCGCTCCATGGCTTAGGGCCTGGGTACTTACGGGACCGCCTACTGTTACCATATGCCTCCCACCGACCCGTGCGCTCTCACAGAGAGGGACTTCTCAGTGCCGTCCGCCAAGCAATGTCGGCTGGCGGCCCCAGGAAGGTCCTTCTCTGTGGGGCTCCACTCTGGAGGAACTTCCCGGGTTTCGCCAAATACCTGACCTTGGACCTTTATCGCATGAACTGAAGCGCATCTTTTTATTAGCGGGCTGGCTTAAATTTTACGGATTGTATAGTTTTATTATTAATTTTAAACGGGGTTTTAATTTTTATATATTTTAAAATTTTAGGCAAGTATAATAAGTTTTTTAATTCTGCATTTTATAGGTTATTGTCTAGTCTGTTTTTATTTGCCTGTACACCGCCCTGAGTCCTTCGGGAGAAGGGCGGTATAAAAATCTAATAAATGAAATGAATGAATGAATGAAATGTATATATTTACCCAGGAGCAAATTTCAATGTGTTCTGTATATATGATTAAATTGTAAGGTTTTGTTAATTTATAGCTTGTCTAATGTCAAGTTCCAGCCTATATTTATTTTGAAGTAAGTCCCACTGAGCACAGTTGTGGATGGTTCCAATTTAAAATTAGTCTTAGAATTTTATACACATTTACTTCCCCAAAAAGTTGCATTAGGTAAAAATGTATGAAGATAGTCCTTGATTTATGACTGTAATGGAGTCTGCCAATTACTGTCATAAGTTGTGATGGTCATAAAGCAAGCCATTATTTATTTATTTATTATCTATCTATCTATCTTTTATCTATCTATCTGTTTATCTTTCTGACTTGTTTGCTGTATCTCACCACATGAACAATTTGATTTTACCTTTTTTGTAGCAGTCATAAAGTGAACCCAGTGGTCATTAAGCAAACATCACAGATATTAAGCAAATACATTGTTTGCTATGGGATTGTTTTCGCCAAAAATCGGAAATGCCATACCTGGCAAAAGCATTATAACATCATAAAGTTGCAGTCATGTGACCCTTTTCTTAAATCCATTCCTCATCATAGCATGGCCTACCATATTTTACTCGATTGCTTCTCTTTTCACCCTTTCCCCTTCTTTTCTGCTGCATATCTCCCCCCATCACTGTACTCTGCTCTGCTCTGCTTTGTTGGTTAGGTTGTTAAATTTCTATTCTGCCTTTTCTTCGCAGGTTTAAAGCAACGTTCATAATAATTCCTCTGACCATTTTCCCTGCTACAATAATCCTATGAGGTGAGGTGAAATGAGGAAGAGGGACTTATTTAAATTTGATTGTATTGCTTTAAATGTTGTACCTCGATGAAGGTATCTTTTCTTTTATGTACACTGAGAGCATATGCACCAAGACAAATTCCTTGTGTGTCCAATCACACTTGGCCAATAAAAATTCTATTCTATTCTATTCTATTAGCCTTATAGTAAAAGTGGTTTTGATATTCATGAGTTTGCTGTCCAAGTCTGGAATACCTAGAAGAGAAGACTCTTGCAACTCAGAATAGTCCTTCCTCCATCTAAAATAGTCCTTCCTCTTTCCTAAAAGATAAATAGGAAGGGTCCAGCTTTCCCAATTCCATTCTTGCTTTGGACTCTGACTTCTTATATCTAACCATTGCCTGGGCTGTTCCTCAAGCTTATTCTCACACCCTTTACAGCAGCATATAAACAGCATTGGGTGACCCTGAACTGTCGGCACTGAATTTCCAATGAAGTTGATTTCCAGTCTTGCATCACATTTTTCCAACCTCCAACCTTCCATCAGATTTTGCTGGGCCTTCAGTTTGATAGGCTCGATATGATGCCCTCTGCTGTCTCATTGCGATGCTATAATATATATATGTTTTTAATGGATGGGCTCAGTGGTGTCCTTGGGCCGTATATGCTTTCATTCTTCTCCCTGAGAGAATTCCAGGCAACATTTATTGACTGTGTCCTGAAAACATTTAGAATAGAATAGAATAGAATAGAATAGAATAGAATAGAATAGAATAGAATAGAATAGAATAGAATAGAATAGAATAGAATAGAATAGAATAGAATAGAATAGAATAGAATAGAATTGAATTTTTATTGGCCAAGTGTGATTGGACACACAAGGAATTTGTCTTGGTGCATATGCTCTCAGTGTACATAAAAGAAAAGATATCTTCATCAAGGTACAACATTTACAACACAATTGATGGTCAATATATCAATATAAATTATAAGGATTGCCAGCAACAAAGTTACAGTCATACAGTCATAAGTGGAAAGAGATTGGTGATGGGAACGATGAGAAGATTAATAGTAGTGCAGATTTAGTAAATAGTTTGACAGTGTTGAGGGAATTATTTGTTTAGCAGAGTGATGGCCTTCGGGAAAAAACTGTTCTTGTGTCTAGTTGTTCTGGTGTGCAGTGCTCTATAGCATCGTTTTGAGGGTAGGAGTTGAAACAGTTTATGTCCAGGATGCGAGGGGTCTGTAAATATTTTCACGGCCCTCTTCTTGATTCGTGCAGTATACAGGTCCTCAATGAAGGCAGGTTGGTAGCCATTGTTTTTTCTGTTTTTTCTGGCAGAGGACATGATTTCTATTTGTCCTTTCTTCTCTTTCACGAGGGTGATGCTTCCAGGTTGTCCAGTTCTGCACTTCCGTATATACAGGCAGTCCTCAACTTACGACCACAATTGCACCCAAAATTTCTGTTCTTAAGTGAAACATTTGTTAAGTGATTTTTGCCCCATTTTATGACCTTTCTTGTCACGGTTGCTCAGTGAATCAGTGCAGTTGATAAGTTAGTAACCCGGTTGTTAAGTGAATCTGGCTTCCACATTGATTTTGCTTGTCGCAAAAGGGGATCACATGACCCAGGAGACACCGCGACCGTCATAAATATGAGTCAGTTGCCAAGGTCTGGATTTTGATTGCAGTGTCCATGGTGATACTACAATGGTCACAAGTGTGAAAAATGGTCACATAAGTCACATTTTTCAGTGTCGTCGTAACTTTGAAGGGTCACGAAATGAACTGTTGTAAATCAAGGACTACCTATATATATAAAATCTATGTCCCCTTAGTCCTGGAAAATTTGTATTAATTTTCTTTCTTTTTAGTTTTATAAATCTTCATTTTTACTGTTTTATTTTTCTGTCAGCCGGCCTTATGGCCACAATATTTTATTTCTTATTGTCCCCACCTGAGGTGTCTCATTTGGCACCCAAACCATAATGCTAGTGTGTAAGAAAAAACAGCTGTTAGAGCTTTTTTTCTGACAATTAAAAGACTAAAATACAAAGTTGGCATAGTTTCAATAGCATCACCTCCTGGCTATGTATCATACAAAGTGGTGATAGATTACCTCCCACTAACCCTTTGTAATTAAATCAATCTCATCACAGATAAGCAAAATAAAAATATGTTCAATAAAAATATAGAATATAACCCCCTTCTTTTGACAATAAATATTAAAATGTAAATATTAATTGTGGACTGAAAGAATTACAAAGCTGTCCAGATCACATAATACAGCGGCCTGTAGATTGGCTAGAAAAGAAAAAATTCAAAAGTAAACAAGTTATTTTGAACAGACCGTAAGTGGCATTGGTCTGTTGCAAATCAATAATCTATTAAAAGATTGGAAAGAGCTGGTCAGATCATAAAAAGATTCTAAACCCAGGTGGCGCAGTGGTTACAATGCAGTATTGCAGATAAACTCTATCCACAGTCTGGAGTTTGATCCTGATGTGGCTCAAGGTTGATTCAGCCTTCCATCCTTCCAAGGTTGGTAAAATGAGGACCCAGAATGTTGGGGACAATATGCTGACTTTTGTAAACCACTCAGAGAGCGCTATAAAGATATAGACTGGATGAAACCAGGCTTAATAGCAGTAACTGTGAGAGGGACCTTGGAGGGATTTTTTATTTATTTATTTATTTTTGTCACAACAGTATATACAATCATCAACATAAAAAAACTCATCATGAGGGAAAAGTATATGTAAGTAAAAGTATAAGTAAAAGTATGCATATAATATTATAATGAAGAAAACAATAGGACAGGAACGGTAGGCACTTTTGTGCTCTTATGCACGCCCCTTATAACAACCTGCTAAATATGAGCAGCCAAAGAGGGGGGGGGGAGGGGAGAGGAGGAGAGGAGAGGTCACAGAGAGGACTCTGTGGTCTCTTCTCAAAATCCCAAAAGCTTTAACCAAAAACTGTCTACTATTGACCTCAAGGGGGCCGGTGAATAGCGCAGGCTGGTAAAGCCTGTTATTAAGAACACAAAGCCTGCAATTACTGCAGGTTCGAGCCCGGCCCAAGGTTGACTCAGCCTTCCATCCTTTATAAGGTAGGTAAAATGAGGACCCAGATTGTTGGGGGGGCAATAAGTTGACTTTGTAAAAATATACAACTAGAATGAGACTATTGCCTTATACACTGTAAGCCGCCCTGAGTCTTCGGAGAAGGGCGGGGTATAAATGTAAACAAAAAAAAAAAAAACCATTCCTAAGAGGACTATAAGGGGCGTGCATAAGAGCACAAAAGTGCCTACCGTTCCTGTCCTATTGTTTCCTTTCATTATATCAAATTAATATAGTTATTGCATACTTTTGCTCATATATATGCTTATATGATGTGTTGTTGTTTTATGTTGATGCTTGTGTATACTGTTGTGACAAAATAAAAAAAAATAGAAAGGAAAGGAAAGGAAAGGAAAGGAAAGGAAAGGAAAGGAAAGGAAAGGAAAGGAAAGGAAAGGAAAGGAAATTAAGTTTGCATTACTCCACACTGTTTCATTCCCATTTTCTGTAATTGATGAAATGAATGCAGTTCATCTGCATGTCATTTTGAAGACCAATCAAATATATAAACCCAATCTGATTAATAGGTTAGATCAGCAGTATTGATTAACCAGCCACCCAGTTTCTAAAAGTGGCACATACTGACTATCTTACAACAAGTGCTTAACAGCATAGGAAACCAACAACATACATTCACACTCTACTCTTATCAATTGTTCACCACTTCCTTCTAATGTTCAGGGAAATAAACTTAAGTTTTCCCCGAATTTGTGCATATAATTTGTCATGCTGTGAACCTGGTCACATTCTGTGAAGGTCAGCAGTGTTGAAACCACTCCATAGAGGAAAGCTCCTCTAGTAAGATTTCTATAATTTTTTTATTTATTATTATTTTTTATTTGCATTTATATCCCGCCCTTCTCCGAAGACTCAGGGCGGCTTACACTATGTCAAGCAATAGTCTTCATCCATTTGTATATTATATACAAAGTCAACTTATTGTCCCCAACAATCTGGGTCCTCATTTTACCTACCTTATAAAGGATGGAAGGCTGAGTCAACCTTGGGCCTGGTGGGGCTTGAACCTGCAGTAATTGCAAGCAGCTGCTGTTAATAACAGATTGTCTTAGCAGTCTGAGCCACTCAAGGACTCTTTAATGTATTTAATGTATTTAATGTATACATGTATTCTTTGTTGGAGGGGGTCTTTCCGGCCGCCTTGAAAGAGGCAGTGGTGAGGCCTCTCCTCAAGAAGCCTTCCCTGGATCCAGCTGTATTAGGTAATTATCGTCCGGTCTCCCACCTTCGCTTCATGGCGAAGGTTGTAGAGAGAGTGGTGGCATGTCAATTACCCCGGTACCTGGATGAAACTGTCTATCTAGACCCGTTCCAGTCCGGCTTTCGGCCCGGATACAGCACTGAGACGGCTTTGGTCGCGTTGGTCGATGATCTCTGGAGGGCCAGGGATAGGGGTTATTCCTCTGCCTTGGTCCTATTAGACCTCTCAGCGGCTTTTGATACCATCGACCATGGTATCCTGCTGCACCGGTTGGAGGGATTGGGGGTGGGAGGCACCGTTTATCGGTGGTTCTCCTCCTATCTCTCTGATCGGTCGCAGACGGTGTTGACAGGGGGGCAGAGGTCGGCCCCGAGGCGCCTCACTTGTGGGGTGCCGCAGGGGTCGATTCTCTCGCCCCTTCTGTTCAACATCTATATGAAGCCGCTGGGTGAGATCATCAGTGGCTTCGGTGTGAGGTACCAGCTGTACGCTGATGATACTCAGCTGTACTTCTCCACACCGGGCCACCCCAACGAAGCTATCGAAGTGCTGTCCCGGTGCCTGGAAGCCGTATGGGTCTGGATGGGGAGAAACAAGCTCAAGCTCAATCCCTCCAAAACAGAGTGGCTGTGGATGCCGGCATCCCGGTACAGTCAGCTGCAGCCGCGGTTGACTGTTGGGGGCAAGTCATTGGCCCCAATGGAGAGGGTGCGCAACTTGGGCGTTCTCCTGGATGGACAGCTGTCCTTTGAAGATCATTTGACGGCCGTCTCCAGGAGAGCTTTTAACCAGGTTCGCCTGGTTCGCCAGTTGCGCCCCTTTCTAGACCGGGATGCCCTATGCACGGTCACTCACGCTCTCATGACGTCTCGTCTGAATTACTGCAATGCTCTCTACATGGGGCTCAAGGGAGGAGCACCCAGAGGCTCCAGTTAGTTCAGAATGCGGCTGCGCGGGTTATAGAGGGAGCCCCTCGTGGCTCCCATGTGACACCTCTCCTGCGCAGACTGCACTGGCTACCTGTGGCCTTCCGGGTGCACTTCAAGGTTTTGGTAACTATCTTCGAAGCGCTCCATGGCATAGGGCTGGGTTACTTACGGGACCGTCTGCTGCTACCGAATGCCTCTCACCGACCCGTGCGCTCTCACAGAGAGGGACTCCTCAGGGTGTCGTCGGCCAGGCAGTGCCGACTGGCGACACCCAGGGGAAGGGCCTTCTCTGTGGGGGCTCCCACCCTCTGGAACGAACTTCCCCCAGGACTCAGCCAACTTCCTGACCTTCGAACCTTTCACCGCGAGCTTAAGACACATCTATTTATCTGCGCAGGACTGGACTAGAATTTTAAATTTTGAATTTGGTTTTAATGGGGTTTTATTATTTGTATTGCTATTTTTAATTATTCGGCCTTATGTAATAAGTTTTTTAATTGATGTTTTATTTTGTATTTATACGTATATTTTATCTGGCTGTGAACCGCCCTGAGTCCCTAAGGAGATAGGGCGGTATAAAAATGTGAAAAATAAATAAATAAAAATAAATAAATAAATAATGTAATAAATAACTCTAGGAACTCAGAGATGTTCCTTCAGCGGAAACACTGAAGCAATGAAGGAATATTCAGCTGTCATGGATGCTGTAGTTGTATCCTGATGTTCTTTCAAAGTACCTTCCAATTCTATGGTTTACTAGACTTCTAAGAATTATTTTTAGTTAATTTTCAATAAACAAAATGTAAGAAAAAGGCTCTGTGAAACTCACAATCCATCTTTTAAACGGCAGATCTCTAATCTGTTTTATTGAGCAGATTCCCCCCAGAGATTTCATTTATTCATAGTACTGTATCTAAGAATGCCTGCTACATTGGAACAAAACCCATGTCATTGTTCCTTCCAATTTAATGAGTTAAGGCAGCAAACTGGGTAGTTTATTTTTGTTGCTTGTTTTTTGGGAATGTTGTGAAGTCAGTGTTTGACAAGAAGGATTATTTTTATTCTTTCTGAAGAGATTTTGTGTTAAGTTCTGGGTCGTTTGGGGCCAATGAAACAGTTTCTTCTTTAAATACAGGCAGCCACTGAATTTAAGCAAGATTCATTAAAAGTTCCTGTTAAGCAGAAACTCTTACTTGAGCATCTTACTTGAAAGATATTGGTCTATTTCAAATTATAAAAAAACATTGGCTTTTTTTTTTAACTGAAGATGTCCTCTTTCTCCTGAAATCATTGAAAGGATGGGTCCTTTTAAAAAGCTATTTTTAAAATTCTTTTGATGTGAATTGGCTATTCAGTATCTTACGGGCCATTTTGAAACGTAACTACTCAGAAGCCATATGTCAAGAAATGCATAGTCATTATATTCAGAATAGGACAGAGATAAAGCCTCTTCATTTCAGCGGCTTTCCTAATAGCCACATTTCATTTAGATAGTGGGATTTTTTTCCCCTTGTGATCTAAACCTGTGCTGATCTAAAGGTTAGAATATGAAAAGCTTAAAATAGAGATATATTTTTTTAAAAAAAACCAAATTACTGCTATCTTTTCCGATGGACTGCTGGTGAGGCAAAGAACACTTGACAGAATACTGACATGAACTGCAAAATCCCAGTGGTGAAACATGTAAGTTTAATTTAAGTCTTTCTGAGAATATACAGGAAACATGAAATCTTCTTTTCCATTTCAATGGGGACATGACAAGCATTTGCCAGCACAATCATAGATAGTTAAGGCCAATGTCTGGAGTTAAATCCTCTGACTTGAGGATTCTTTCAGGTCATAATGCGGGAAATCAGATAATTGTGCCCATATTGCATTGTTGACTTCCTTCTGTTTTCATCCATCTCTCTCCTGTTTTTGGAAATTAAACAAGGTAGATTGCCTGCAGAGCATGGCTTCTGGGATTCTCTCTATCTTTTTTTATCAGTTGTGGACATAGAAGTCATGTGTATTTTCTTCTCTGTAATGTAATGAAGGCCATCACTCTGCTAAACAAATAATTCCATCAACACTGTCAAACTATTTACTAAATCTGCACTACTATTAATCTTCTCATAGTTCCCATCACCAATCTCTTTCCATTTATGACTGTATGACTATAACTTGTTGCTGGCAATCCTTATGATTTATATTGATATATTGACCATCAATTGTGTTGTAAATGTTGTACCTTGATGAAGGTATCTTTTCTTTTATGTACACTGAGAGCATATGCACCAAGACAAATTCCTTGTGTGTCCAATCACACTTGGCCAATAAAAATTCTATTCTATTCTATTCTAATAGGCAACCTACCTAAACTGTTCTAGATCACATGATCAAGAGGAAGGCAAGACAGAAGGAAGTAGTTGCCAATCTCCTGAGCTTTGGGTTATATCAGTGATGGGTTTCAAAAAATTTTACTACCGGTTCTGTGGGTATGGCTTGGTGGGTGTGGCTTGGTGGGCATGGCAGGGGAAGGATACTGTAAAATCTCCATTCCCACCCCACTCCAGGGAAGGTTACTGCAAAATCCCCATTTACTCCCAGTCAGCTGGGACTTGGGAGGAGAAGAATAGATGGGGACGGGGCCAGTCAGAATTTTTACTACCAGTTCTCCAAACTAGTTAAAATTTCTGCTACCAGTTCTCCAGAACTGGTCAGAACCTGCTGAAACCCACCTTTGGGTTATATCTGTATAATGTAACTGTAGGTAGTCCTCAACTTACGACCACAATTGAGCCCAGAATTTATGTTGCTAAAATGAAAAATTTGTTAAGTGAGTTTTGCCCCATTTTATGATTTTAGTTGCCATGTCTGATAAGTGAATCATTGCAGTTGTTAAATTAGTGACACGGTTGTTAAGCGAATCTGGTTTCCCCATTGACTTAGCTTGTCAGAAGGTTGGAAAATTTGGTCACATGACCCCAGGACACTGCAACCGTCATAAATATGACTCAGTAAATCACGTGACCATGGGGATGCTGTGATGGTCATAAGTGTGAAAAATGGTCACAAGAGTCACTTTTTTAGTGCTGTTGTAACGTCGATCTTCGAATTCTACCTGTATCTGTTTTCACTCTCTAAACAGCAAATAAATTTAAAGTGTAAACCTGAATATTTTCCAGAAATGGCAATAATTAGTAAAGAAAATATCATGAAATAAAGTGTGTGCAAGCACTATCTTAAAGGGAAGAAGCAATGTTACCACAAAAGTTCCCAAAACTGGCAGTTAACAGGAAATATATATATCTTGCCTTCATTGGGGTTCTTTGAAGCTGTAGGAGATGCTAAGGGGGAGGGGATCCATTTTTGGGATCATAACAAGGAAATAGAATAGGCTTGAGCTAACCATTTGAAAATATTCCCCTGGACCTCTTTTTTTTTAATGGGCCTCTACTGAATGAAAAAGATATATAGATCAAGATGGGAAGTCCCAAAGGTGCTTTTTCCAGAGGCAACTGGACTTTCTGTTTTTTTTTCTTTGAAGATGTTTCGCTTCTCATCCAAGAAGCTTTTTCAGCTCTTCTCCCCCGCCCCCCCAAAAAAAACAACCTTTGGGACAACCATGACTGGGATGACTGACAATCACCATAGATATCAAGACGGGAAGTATGCTTCCCTGAAATTGAATATATATTCAATTTAATACTATTATGCCATGACCGATTGATTTAGGGCACATTATTTGGCTCTCAGTAGATATTAGTCAATTGATGAGCTTGATGAAATAGGTAGAAATAAATGGTGTTTCTAGTCAGAGGCCAGAAGAGATAGATGAGAGAGAGGGGGAGAGGGAGAGGGAGAGAGGGAAGGAGGGAGAAAAAGAGAGGGAGAGGGAGAGGGGAAGAGAGGGAGGGAGGGAGGGAGAGAAAGAGAGGGAGAGGGAGAGGGGGAGAGAGAGAGGGAGGAGAAAAGAGAGGAGAGGGAGGGAGAGGAGAGGAGAGGAGAGGAGAGAGAGAGGAGAGGGAGAGAGAGAGGAGAGAGGGAGAGAAGAGGAGAGGGAGAGGGAAGAGAGGAGAGAGAAGAGAGGAGGAGAGAAAGAGAGGAGAGGGAGAGAGGGAGAGGAGAGGAGAAGGAAAAGAGGAGAGGAGAGAGGGAGAGAGAGGGAGGGAGAGAAAGAGAGAGAGGAGAGAGGGAGAGAGAGGGAGAGAGGGAGGGAGAGAAAGAGAGGGAGAGGGGAAGAGAGGGAGGGAGGGAGAGAAAGAGAGGAGAGAGAGAGGGGGAGAGAGAGAGAGAGAGGGAGAGGGACACAGCCTACTTTTTGGATCATATAGGATTTGGGCATGATACCTTTTCTTTCTTCTTCCTCTTCCCAGCAAATCTTTCTAGAAAAAAAAGTTTTCTGTGGTTTTAGTAAAAGAAATTGAGAACTTTGTTTCCAGCCACTAATCAGACTGATGCTGGTACCTCTCACATACTAATTCAAAGAAGCAAACTGCTGAGTTAGAAAATATGCTAACAAAGAAATGAAGTTCATGTGATTGCTAGACAAGCCAGAAATGTCTTCCCTTCCAAATATGCAATAACGTACCAAAACAAGAACTGAATGTAAATTGGTTGCCTTATAATAGTAAGAGAGAGAGAGGAGAGAGGGGGAGAGAGGGAGGGAGGGAGAGAAAGAGAGGAGAGAAAGAGAGGGGGAGAGAGAGAGGGAGAGGGACACAGCCTACTTTTTGGATCATGTAGGACTTGGGCATGATACCTTTTCTTTCTTCTTCCTCTTCCCAGCAAATCTTTCTAGAAAAAAAAGTTTTCTGTGGTTTTAGTAAAAGACATCGAGAACTTTGTTTCCAACCACTAATCAGACTGATGCTGGTACCTCTCACATACTAATTCAAAGAAGCAAACTGCTGAGTTAGAAAATATGCTAACAAAGAAGTGAAGTTCATGTGATTGCTAGACAAGCCAGAAATGTCTTCCCTTCCAAATATGCAATAACGTACCAAAACAAGAACTGAATGTAAATTGGTTGCCTTATAATAGTAAGAGAGAGAGGGGTGGGGAGAGAGAGGGAGAGGAAGAGAGGGAAAAGGAGAGGGAGAGAGAAGGAAAAAGGATTGAAATCCTTCAATTGCCAAAAGTGGCATGATAAAAATCTGTTTCCAATGTGATTCACATTTGTTCATTAAAATATGGTGAAAATTTATCTCACTGCAACTGAGCTCATACTAAGCTCAGAATCCCATTGAGTATCTGCTGGGATGCTACAGGCATTATTAAAATTGAATGTAAATGCTTCAGATTGTCTACTACAGGTGAGTTCTACTCGCTGCATAAAAGTGAACAGAAATCAAAATGGAGTGGAAGGAACATCTGTAGCCAGTACTCTGCAATGCAGCATTTCAGTTCACTTCAATTTCTCAGCAAAAACATCTCACAGAACTAGAACTTGCATGCCATTTGTGCAGTTTCTGGCTCCCAGATATACCCACCCTTTCAGTCAAATGAATCAATATGGTAATTTAAGGACACTGCCCAGCTGAGAAAGCCGGAAGACAGTAGTCTGAAAAAAATCTGCAAATTACCTGTTGAATTAGCCTGCAGTTCCAGAAAGCAAAATGAGTGATAATAGGACATGCTTGCAGGAGAAAACAGCTATCCACTCTTCCAAATTCTGCTTTTAGCAGGGGATTAATTCACCTGTAATAGAAATGCTACCTTGCTTCTCTGCTTACGATTAAACTTTTGGAGAACTTTAACATATTCGTGGCAGTGGAATGTCTCCAGCTTCAGATTCGTTATTTGCAACAAGTTCTCCACTCCTCTGATCACAACAAGATACCTTATGCCACCAGACTTGAAATCCTGGGTTTAGAAAATTTAGAACTCCGGCGTGACCTGAATATAACTCATAAAATCATCTGCTACAATGTCCTTCCTGTCGAAGACTACTTCAGCTTCAACCACAATACACGAGCACAAATGTGAACTGCTCCAATCTTGATTGTAGAAAATATGACTTCAGTAACAGAGTTGTTAATGCCTGGAATGCACTACCTGACTCCGTGGTCTCTTCCCAGAATCCCCAAAGCTTTAACCAAAGACTATCTACTGTTGACCTCACCCCATTCCTAAGAAGTCTATAAGGGGCGTGCATAAGAGCACCAGCGTGCCTACCGTTCCTGTCCTAATGTTCCCTTTGATTGTATCCAATTCGTCTGGTTATTTCATGCTTATACTTATATATACTGTTGTGTTTGACAAAATAAATAAATAAAAGAATAGATTTACTTCAACCAAGCCTGGAAGTCCCCGAATTCAAACCCAATGTCACTCATTGAAGCTGACTAGCTAATTTCTATGTCTTCGCCAACCCTACTTAACAGGATCATTTTTTTCTGGTAAAATTGGGAGGAAGAAATGCTACCTGTATCACTGCAAGAAAGATGGGCTTTTACATCTAAATTATAATTACAATAAGTAAACCTATTGTCATGTAATATGGAAACATATTGTAATTTCATAAAAGCACTGAAAGGTATACAGGAATATCTTTGTCTTTGATGGTTTGTCAGAAAGGCAACAGAGATAGAGGCAGGCAAACATCCTTTGGAAGGCTGTGCCACATTTTGAAAAGATAAAGATTTGAATCTCGGTGATCTGTCCACTGTATGAATCTGGGAACCTCTTGAGTTCATCAACTCTTTCATGAAGTTTCATGTTGTTCATTGACCTCCAAAAATTTATTGTAAGAAAATGATTTTATGAATACTGCCTTAACTATAGTATTATGAATAATAATAATAATAGCAATCCTAACCCCTTGGACAGTCCCATTGACCTTTGGGAATCAAAATTAATGTGGACCACTTTAGAATACCCTGACTGGAGCAATCTTTTTCTATCCTGCTTCTTCAAAATCCAACTTTTGTTTTAATAGAGCATTACATTACATTTATTTATTTATTTATTTATTTGTTTGTTTGTTTGTTTGTTTGTTTGTTTGTCAAACATGTACAAGATAGAAGGTATCGGTATAAACATAAACACAAACAAAGGAAGGAAGCACAGATAAATGGGGAGAGTAGGACAGGGATGGTAGGCATGCTGGTGCGCTTATGCACGCCCCCTTTATGGACCTCTTAGGAATGGGGTGAGGTCTACCGTAGACAGTTTGAAGTTGAAGCTGTGAGGGTTTGAGGCTGTAACAACAGAGTCGGGTAAAGCATTCCAGGCGTTGAACACTCAGTTGTTGAAGTCGTATTTTCTGCAATCGAATTTGGAGCGGTTTACCTTGAGTTTGTATCGATTGTTTGCCTGTGTATTATTGTGGTTGAAGCTGAAGAAATCATTGACAGGTAAGACGTTGTGGCAGATAATTTTATTTATTTATTTATTTATTTATTAAATTTTTATACCGCCCTTCTCCCAAGGGACTCAGGGCGGTGTACAGCCAAAAGATAAAAAACATAGAAAATATACAATTAAAACAACAATTTAAAACCGAGCATATTAGAAAAATGGCCAATTAAAAGATTTAAAATTTAAAATTACAGACCCTAAAATGATAAAACCCCGGTTAAAAGATTTAAAAGTATTTAAAAATATTAAAAATATTAAGTCAGTCCCGCTTGAATAAATAAATGCGTTTTCAGAATGCGTTTCCGAAGATCAGGTAATTGATGCAATCCAGGGGGAAGTTCGTTCCAGAGCGTAGGAGCTCCCACAGAGAAGGCCCTACCCCTGGGGGCCGCCAGCCGACATTGTTTGGCGGACGGCACCCTGAGAAGACCCTCTCTGTGTGAGTGTACGGGTCGGTGGGAGGCATGAGGTAACAGTAGGCGGTCCCATAAGTACCGGGGCCCTAAGCCATGGAGCGCTTTGAAGGTGGTAACTAAAATCTTAAAGCGCACGCGAAAGACCACAGGAAGCCAGTGCAAGTCGCGCAGGATTGGTGTTACATGGGAGCAACGAGTTACTCCCACTATTACCCACGCAGCTGCATTCTGGACTAGCTGCAGCCTCCGGGTGCACTTCAAGGGCAGCCCCATGTAGAGAGCATTGCAATAATCCAAACGGGAAGTGACAAGAGCGTGAGTGACCGTGCATAAGGCATCCCGGTCAAGGAAGGGGCGCAACTGGCGGACCAAGCATACTTGGTGAAAAGCCCTCCTGGAGACGGCCACCAAGTGGTTGTCAAACGACAGCCGCCCATCCAGGAGGACGCCCAAGTTGCGCACCCTTTCCATTGGGGCCAATAACTCGCCCCTGACAGCCAGCTGCGGCTGCAGCTGGCTGTACCGGGGTGCCGGCATCCACAGCCACTCCGTCTTGGAGGAATTGAGCTTGAGTCTGTTTCTCCCCATCCAGACCCGTACGGACTCCAGACACCGGGACAGCACTTCGACAGCTTTGTTGGGGTGGTCCGGGGTGGAAAAGTACAGCTGCGTATCATCAGCGTATCATCAGCGTATCATCAGCGTATCATCAGCGTATCATCAGCGTATCATCAGCGTACAGATGGTAACTCACCCCAAAACCACTGATGACCTCACCCAACGGCTTCATATAGATGTTGAACAGGAGAGGCGAGAGAATTGACCCCTGCGGCACCCCACAAGTGAGGCACCTCGCAGTCGATCTCTGCCCCCCTGTCAACACCGTCTGCGACCGGTCGGAGAGATAGGAGGAGAACCACCGATAAATGGTGCCTCCCACTCCCAACCCCTCCAACCAGCAAAATACCATGGTCGATAGTATCGAAAGCCGCTGAGAGATCTAATAGGACCAAGGCAGAGGAACAACCCCTATCCCTGGCCCTTCAGAGGTCATCCACCAACGCGACCAAAGCTGTCTCTGTACTATGACCGGGCCGGAAGCCGGACTGGAACGGGTCTAGATTTTGTGTACTATGGTTAGGTCAGACCACAGGCGGTACAATTCCAGATTGTCCAAGCCCAGAATTTCAAGTCTGTTGGCATAAGGGTGTCGTGTCCCACTCCTCCGCTGACGGCCGGGTCAGGGAAATCCGAATCAGGCTTGCCTCTGCAGCTCTGCCCAAAGTCCTAGCAAAGTCCTCAGAGCAGGCAGGAGACCAGAAAGTGACTTCAGCAAGATAAGTTCGACTTTGCCTGACTCAGAGACTGTCAGAAAGCAGATCCTTTATATAGGCCATGGGGTGTGGCTCCATGACTCAGCACTCATTAAGGCCTGCCCCTCCCTTCCTTCTGTTGCCTCTGCCTATCCAGTCTTCTGATGCGAGGGTCACTCCAATCAGCAGCTGTTGGAAATAAACTTTCCTCAGGCTCACATGTTGTGGAGGAGGGGGAAGGGTCTAGCTGCTCCGTTTGCCTGGGCATGGAGCCAGGGATGGGGCCGGGGGGTGCTCCCTCCTCTGCAGCCTGCTTGGGCATGGAGCCAGGGCTGGGACCGGGAGGTGCCCCCTCCTCTTCAGCTTGTCTGGGCATGGAGCCAGAACTGAGGCCGGGAGGCATACATTCCTCCGTGTTCGGGAGCAGATAAGAAGGCCCCGGCTGCTGTGAGAGCGGGCAAGACACAACAAAGGGATTCTATTGTGAGTAGAGGAGTGAGTACTCTTCTTGTGAAATACCACTGGACCTGCTCAATCATGTTAAAGTCCTATATACAGTGTGGATTCCAAGCAGATGAGCTGTATTCAAGAATTGGTCTGGCAAAGGTTTTGTATGCCCTAGTTAGCAGTATAATGTTACCGGAAATGCTTGCACTGTTTTGATCTTTGCAGGTGTACACACATCATGGCCTTTGAATATCTTTCCAAGGCCTTCATAGCTGTTCTACCATATGCTAGTCTGCAGCATATTTCTGGACTGTTTTTTTCTTCTTCAGTTTTTTCTTTTTTTATAATGGATAGTTGATCCTGAAAGGCAGAAGCTATCCTCCACTTTGATTTGTTCATTGTCAATTCTGGCTGTTGTATCCGTTGTCATCAGTTTGGTCTTCTTTATATTTAGTCCTTTTTTCCCCCCACTGTGCTTCTTGACTTTTATCGCTAGAGCTTGCATTGCCAGAGTTTTTATTATTTTTATTACTTGCATTACTAGAGCTTTTATTACTAGAACTTGCAGATCCTTTGCACTTCAGAGGGTGTCATCAGCATAGCATAGTCTATTGATGTTTCTTCATTCAGTTTTAAAACCACATTCATCTTCTTCCTCCAATTCTTAACCGCCTCTGAGCAGCTTCCAACCCAATCCTGTGCAAACATTAAAAGAATAAAAAGCAGACATTCCCCCAACCTTACAGAATAAACTATTCTCAGGCCAAGGAATCATAAAAATCCATAAAATGCTATTCTAGAGAAGGAGAGGGGAAGCAATCAATAAGTACTTTGTAGATATATTCTTTAAGTTAGGGGGAAATTTTATTCTCCTGTCAGTATAGATTTAGATGTTAGGCCTTGACATCCATGCTCTATGGGCTTTTCTTTTCCTTAGTAGGTGACAGGTTGTAAAGAGTAACTAAAACTATCATTTTCCTTAATAAAATCCATCAAACAGTCTGCGGAACCTCCACAGTTTGAGAATAGAGCCATTGCAAGTTTGAGCTGGTATAAATTATATATGATTAATATATAATTTCCTTATCCTTTAATTGATATGGTTTTCTTATCCTTTAATTGATATGGTTAGCAACTGCTGGAGGATTGTTATAGCTGGCAATAGTAGTAAACAGTCCACTATTTAGTTATCATGATATGAAGGCGCAGTTGTTTAAATGTGTGCTTGTAAATATATTTTAGCGAACAATGTATTGATAGAGTTTATTTTAATTCACAAATGAAGCTGATTAAATTGTCTCATTATTTGTTTCAAGATTACAACCAAAATCTTAACAACAACAATACCGGGACAAAAGAGATGTTCTTTTTATTACAGAAATCATTACCAACTTGATCTGTTGTTTATGTTTGGCACTTTCATATTGATACTCACTCCTAAGACTTTAATCTCTTTTTCACTAATGCTGAAAGTCACTAGGACACAATAATAAAATACCTGCCCTCGATGAAAATCAATTAAAACTTTCTGTAATTGATGTCAACGGAAAACATTGCCATTGATTTCACTAAGATCAGCATTTTAGCCAACGACAGAATGAAAACGAATGCCTTGTATTGAATAATTCTGTTTCCGCACCACCAATATCATTATGCTTCCATCAGCAAGCAAAATCTTTGTGTGCATAACTAAATGATGTGATTATGTTGTAGTCAATGGTGATACCAATGAAAAACTTTAATTGCATTTCACCATTTACGTGTAACCTGCTTTCCTTTCCAAAAGCAAACACAACACACACAAGGATATCCACAGTATCAATGATAACATATAAAGATCAAGAAGGAGCACCAAGTGATTCCCTAGGGAAAAATATTTTTTCTGCTATATGACCTGTTCTTTTTTCTTATTTCATGTTGCAATAAAACACCAATCCCTGTAAACATGGTGTTAGTATAAGGGTGTCATGACCCTTATGGAGGAAGAGGAGGAGGGGGAAGGAGGAGGAGGAGGAGGAGGAAGAGAAGGAGGAAGAGAAAGAAGAGTCAGGGACTTCTGGAGTCCTGGAGAAGGTGATTCCAGCAATGTTGAAGCCAATCACTCCACTGCTCAGCACAGTTTTTCCTTATGGCATTTACTAATTAAAATGAGTTATTAATAAGCTCTTAGCTGATGAGTCAGGTAAGGCCATTAAAATATGTTGTTAAAAAAATAACATCATTTTCCATCCCTACCATACAGGCAGAGCTGAAGTGTAAGCTTCTTTGACCATTATACAGACAATAAGGAAAAGGCAACCTAAATGTACTAAATATTAACCCAAACAAGAAAGTTTGCTCATTTGGATGCAAGTCAAATATGAAACTGACGTTAACAAAGCTGCTTTCCATAGATGGGCAGCTCTTTGCTTGATCCACAGTTAAAACCAAAGTCCATTTGCTTGAAATGTCCAGGCTGCATTTCAGAAGTATTTTGTAACCACAATGTGGGCGGGATGAATACAGATCCTGAGCTCTGTTTTCAAAATCATACTCTCAGGTCGGTTGACGTGAAAGCAGTGCAAACTGGAATCACGGTGAGATTGTCAGAAAAATAAAGGCTGGTGCTGGGAAAGTGGGCAGAAAGTCTGGCTGCACTTGCAAAAAATATTATTCAATAACATTTAGGATATTCCTATTGAATGAGAATCAGATCTTTTTTTAACCTCTGTCTACTTTTATTAACCTGAATTGCTAATCATTTGTACTGCATGCGCTAATGCATTATAATGTATATTTAAATTCATTAAAAATTATAATGCATTCAATATAATAATATTGAATATATATATTCCTGCCTGACTACACTGACATTTGAAAAATCCTGTGGTAAATTGTTGTTGCCTCATGTCCTCCTTCTTTTATAGACAGAAATTCAAAATTCCCATTATTATTTTTTTTACCTCTCAGAGGAGAGTATCAGCTCAATTCATGGCCTGTAAAATCTGCAAACAACAATTCGCGTTAATTTGCACGTTTCCCTTCACAGCACTATAAATTAACAGGATCATGGGTGTGACCAAAAGGCCACGGAGTTCAGCTGCTACACAAATAATCAAGGCCTCTCTTTGCCATAAGGGGCAAAGAATAACTTTCTCAGGAATGCCACAAAAGCATTTGGGATTTGTAAATTTATTCCTTTTTTAATCCATCTCTTTATCTGCCTTCTTAGTGTTCCTCTATATTAAGAATTCCGTATAAAGAACTAGGAAAAACGGCTATGTGAGCTGACTTATCATCCTATTGGATCTCAGCTTTCTAAATGAATGGTTTATTTGGAGTGAAGGATTGGCTCCCGTGTGTGCACCTGCATGTGCTGTAACATATTTGGAACTTGTAAAGCCTAATACCTTATTTGCATCAGCCCAGGAAATGTGAGTTACCTTCAGAGAACTAATCCAGAGTCTCTCCAATTCAGACTGTTAAAGAATGTTATTTTTTTTTAATCTCATATGCACACGAGCATAGCGGAACTGAATTGAAATGACAATACTGCAAGCTAAAAATAATCTTTGTTCAAAGATTATTTGCTTCTTACCAAACTCCAGAAAGTCAAGATGGAGGACACAAGGACAAGAATGTCCTTGCATTTGCCCCAACATTTCAAACTCAGACTTTAATTGCAAACCTAGAAGTCACATAACCATTGATACGCTGGTCCTTTCTGAATGTGTTCAAAGCACTTTGAATGATGTGGTACCTGTTCATCTACTCGCATTTGCATGCTTTCGAACTGGTTGGCAGGAGTTGCGGCCAGAAAAGCTGCTCGCCCAGTCGCATGGCACTCAGGTCTTGAACCTGGGCTGTTGGCTTTCCAGACTTCACCATTTCAGTGGGAAGGTAACAGCTCTCTGTGACGTGATCCTGACCACATGACTGCAGAAATGTCTTGGGACAGTGCTAGTTCCATGGCCTTGAAATGGAAATGAGCATCGCCCCTTATAGTCGGCAATGACTAGTAGAGTAAAATCTGGAGGCACTCCTTTTACCTTGAATCTGGGGTGAAATCCAGCAGTTCTGATAGGTTCTGGAGAACCGGTAGCGGAAATTTTGAGTAGTTTGGAGAACCGGTAGCAGAAATTTTGAGTAGTTTGGAGAACTGGCAAATGCCACCTCTGGCTGGACCCAGAATGGGGTGGCAATGGAGATTTTGCGATATATTTCCCCTAGAGTAGGGTGGGAATGGAGATTTTGCAGTATCCTTCCCCTGGAGTGGGGTGGAAATGGAGATTTTGCAATATCCTTCCCCTGCCACGCCCCCCAAGCCATGCCCCCCCAAGCCACGCCCACAGAACCAATAGAAAAAAAATTGAATTTTACCACTGCCTTGAATGATATCGTAGCCAGTGGCCATAGCTGTGCTTTTCATTGTATAAAGAAGGAGTTCCTTTATCTACCATCATGTACAAACCATATCCCCAATTAATGGGAAATTCTAGAAATACTATGTTTGGAGACAGAGAAACTTTCCAGCAATATTTCATTTTCTTTATAAACTGTAAGGAGAGTGCAGCTTCACCACAGATAAAAGGACTCTGGTCTTAGCTAAATTTTCCACTACATCTTCTGAGTTTATGCTCTCAAGGACTTATTTTATGCTTTTCTTCTTTTGCACATAAATCTAAAACCAAAGATAAAACATCTCCTTTTCCTAGCTTCCCTTGCCATTTACTTCTAATTCCCCTGTATAAAAAAAAAGAATAAGGGCCAGACAGTTGTATTGGTTGATCATTAAAAAACTTTATATCAGTCTTCTGTCCCTATTAATTCTTTCCTCACCAAACTTCTAGCCAACTTGTAACAGTAAACTATTTTGAGCAATCCCTTGCCTAGCAAGAAAGGCTCATAGTTTCTCTGTCCGATCTGCAGCCCACTGATCAGCAATCCTGGGAGGATCCACCCTTTGCAGAATCCAGGTGCTTTTAGAATGTAAAGAGATAGTCATTATATCTAAGCAAACCCTCCGAGAAGAGTTTCATTTCTATCAAGACTTCGACAAACTCCTCTTGGGATGCAACTGTGTAAATCAGTTTCCCATATCTAGATGTCGTTTCAGAGTCTGCTCAGTTTCTATCTCTCAGAAGAAACATAGCCGTAAGATGAATAGCTTAATTAAGGGGAAAACCAGGAGACAGTCAAAACTGAATGAATGTGGATTTACATACAAAAATGAGGGGATAGTATATACCGTATTTTTCGGAGTATAAGGTGTACCTCCCCACCCCCCCAATAGGAAGTGAAAATTTGGGTGCGCCTTATACACCAAATGTAGCCCCACCCACCCACTAGCCCCCACCCTTTGGCCTCTACCTCCCAGCAATTTACCTCCTTGCAGCAAGCAGCAAGCAGAAACAGCCCATTTCAGCTTCAGCACAGCCTAATTAGCACAAGTTGATTGTCTGTTGGATCGGCCTCCCAACTCTCAGCTGTTTCAGGCTGCAGGGATTGACATTGCCTATTGCGGTGCAGGCCTCTGCTGTTTGCTGCAAGGAGGTAAATTGCTGAGAGCAGATTTTTTTTTTCTTGTGCTAATCAAGCTATGCTGAAAACAAAAATGAAAGTAAAGCAGGCTATTTGTGTTTGCTGCAATGAGGCAAAACTGATGGGAGGCAGAGGCAGATTTCTTTTTCTTGTTTTCTTCACCAAAAAAGGTAGGTGCGTATTATAGTCCGGAGCGTCTTATACTCCGAAAAATACGGTAAGTATTCTGAGGTGCTTTGGTTATAAAGAGAGAACGAAGACTGAATCATTGAACAAAAAAAATATGAAGAGAGACTGGATTTGTGGATGGGAAGAAGACCAAGAAAATCACGGTTGGATGAAGTTGATGAGGCCATCAAAAAAGGTTTTAACAAAAGATAGTGTATGAAACGATGTATGGAGGGATTGGAAGCAAAAATTGTTTGCAAGGATAGAAAAAGCCTGGAGAGAGGTTTCGGGAATTGGGCATGATTAGGTATGTCTCATTTTCTTTCCTCTTTCTCATGATACGAGAGATCCAGGCAAGATTTTTTTCCCCCAGCTTATCCTAGTGGTTCACAATTTCTTGCCCTTTTCCTGTGCTGTGGCTAACTCCAAAAGAATATAGCATCACGGGGATGTATGTCTATTAATCTGTCCTAATATTTAAACAGTTGAACACTACGGTATTTACATTTTTGAAAGACTATTTTTTTTTAATTTGCATTTATATCCCGCCCTTCTCCGAAGACTCAGGGCGACTTACACTATGTCAAGCAATAGTCTTCATTCTATTTGTATATTTATATACAAAGTCAACTTATTGGCCCCAACAATCTGGGTCCTCATTTTACCTACCTTACAAAGGATGGAAGGCTGAGTCAACCTTGGGCCTGGTGGGACTTGAGCTTGCAGTAATTGCAGGCAGCTGTGTGTTAATAACAGACTGCATTAGTCTGTTGAGCCACCAGAGGCCCTCTTTGAAGAACTATTCATCCTTTGATATCACAATAAATACCTTAGATAGGTTGACTTGGTACGTGCACTCATACCATGAATTAAGAATCATTGGGGGTGGGGAGGAATCCATCAGAATCATGTTTCTCAAAGGCAGACAAAAGTGACCTGAGCTTCTGGAATCCAGAATTCAGAAAACAATAAAAGAGAGAGTTCAAAACTGTTTCTGGCATAAAAAGATAACACTGAATAGGTAGACCAGGAGTGGGCAACTATGGCCACTTTACGAATCGTGGACTTCAACTTCCAGAATTCCTGAGCCAACCAACTCTAAATGTACCATAGTTGCCCACCCCTGAAATAGGCCAAGCAAATACATATAAATTAACAGCAACCTTAACTCTCACCCTTCATGAATTGATGGTGTAACAATCTATTGTGATATAAAATGTTTGAAGAAAAAAACCCAGAACACCCTGAGGTCAGCCTTATGCTGCATAGACTGTACTTTCTATTATTGAGATGGAGCAATCAATTGACAACATAAATAAAGTTCCCTCCGCCAGTGAAGGGGAAGAGTTAATTAAGTGTTTGCCATTTAGAGTTTTTTTTGGCTTGCATTTCTTCCCGTTCCATTCTTCCCAGTCCCAGTTCTGAAATTATGACTTTCTTTTTTTCTCTCATGAAAAAGGTGGCATAATAGATGATATGCCTGAATGCTTCTGATCAAATCAATACCAAACAAGCATGAAACATGTCTAACTATTAATATCAAATTTCGATATTTAGCAGAATAGCAAAATCACTGTAGAAATATAGATAAAATTACTCTGATGAATTTCTAAGTGAGTTTGATTATATATGCCTGCGTTGTCAACATTCTAAAATATAGCTAACTTGGTTTTGAAGCAGATCTCATTATTCTATATTTTGAAGGATCTTCATGGTATCACAAATATATTGCTTCTGATACAAGTCCTAATTTTTCTTCATATTATGATACGTAAGTTTCCCATTAATTCACTTAATTATATAGACCACTAGCAAGGAGTAATCACTACTATTAATAGAGTGGAGCTACAAATTCTAATCATTCATAATTTAAAAATATTGACGGCAACTATATTGGAAGCATGATAGGAAACCAAAACTAAACAAGTTTTAATTAGTGGAAATGTAACATACAAAAAATGTTTAATTATAGAAGTGATCATATTTAAAGTATGTTTTTGTTTTAAAGTCAAATATGAAGGTTGAAAAAATAGTATTACATAACTTCAAATATCTGTCAGTGCATTATTAGCATTTTCCCCTCAAATTCACAAATTACAACTGAAGTACTGTTTACCAAACAAATCCATGTATTATTAATTTCCATGGTTTTTGTTTTAATGAGCTTGTTTTCATGGTTCCTTCCCCCTACTGAGTGGCTGATATGGCTCTGGATTATTGGTTTATTTTAACTTTACTAAATTTTTTATCCAATACATGCAGGAGTGAAGGTCTGCATAAATATATGTATATATACTTCAAATGAACACATTTTATAGATTGTTTTCAGAGTGTAAATGCTTTCTGCTAGTGTCCACATGTATTTTTCATTTTTCAAACTAAAATTTCATTTTAGCATACACTTTTCTAATATTCCATTATTTCTCCCCTAAAGCATGCTTTTTTTGTACATATCTTGGTTCTCCAATGTACAGTATTGATAGGTCTGTAACTCATCGACTTGTATAAAAGTTCTGATAAGCAAAATTATTTATTTCTTCTTCGATACAGATAACACAGATTTCTAGCCACTGAAATCAGGAACAAGGATAGTCAAAATATACAAGAGTTGTCAGTATAGATTTTATTGCCATGTATGTGCCACGGATTCTAGTAACGCACTAACCCTTTCTGCCTTTTTCACATATCATTAATTTACAGGGAATTCTGTCAAATGAGATAAAATGGTTAAAAGTCATGTTAAGTATAAATGACAGAATATATAGCATCTCACCCTGAGACATCATCAGACTTTTATTCAGTAGAGAATAAATAGGAAAATATAGCATTCAGAACATGTAAGTGCATTTTTAATTTTAAAAAAACGTTATTTCATTAAAGATTTAGAAATACTCTTTCAAGATCTATAAGCACAGTAGCTCTTAGTAAAGCCTTATCGAATGAGATCTTGTGAGATTCTGAAACTAAATCTTGCAGTAGACCTAGCTGATTAAATAAAATCAGTCTTTTCAAGCATTATACTTCGTTTATCTACTGCAAAAGGCAGTGTCATTCTGGATCGCTCTAAGAGTGAGATAGGCAGTGTCCAAACTTGATAAATAAATCAATAAAACATAGTCTAGCCCTGATTCCATGACTTAAGCATAGATATGATTTGTGCCTGTATCTATGTAGGTCAGGAGTACTCAGTTCTAGGGGTCTACAGACTAAAGCTACCCTTTCAATGAAGTCCAGCCTACTGCTTGTTGAGCTGTTCATTACATCTTTTTTTTTTATTTCATTTTGTCACAACAGTATACACAAACATCAACATAAGAAAATCAACACATTATAAAAGAAAAATATATATATAAGCAAAAGTATGCAACAACCATGTTAATTTGATATAACAAAAGGGAACAATAGGACAGGAACGGTAGGCACATTTGTGCTCTTATGCACGCCCCTTATTGTCCTCTAAGGAATGGGGTGAGGTCAACAGTGGACAGTTTTTGGTTGAACATTTTGGGATTATGAGTAGAGACTATAGAGTCTGGTAATAAGTTCCAAGCATTAACGACTCTGTTACAGAAATCATATTTTCTGCAATCAAGTTTGAAGCGGTTGACATTAAGTTTGAATCTATTGTTTGCTCTTGTATTATTGCGATTGAAGCTGAAGTAGTCTTTTACAGGAAGGATATTGCAATAGATGATTCTGTGTGTTAAACACAGGTCATGTCGAAGTCGGTGGAGTTCTAAATTTTCTAATCCCAGGATTTCAAGTCTGGTGGCATAAGGTATTTTGTTGTTTTCGGAGGAGCGAAGAACTCTTCTAATAAAATATTTCTGGACGCATTCGATTGTATTAATGTCAGAGATGTGGTATGGGTTCCAGACAGATGATCTGTATTCAAGAATAGGTCTGGCAAATGTTTTGTATGCTCTGGTTAGTAGTGTAGAGTTTTGGAAAAGAAGCTGCATAAGATTAGGTTTACAACTCTTAGAGCCTTTATTGCTATGTAGTTGCAGTGGGCTTTGGCATTTAGGTCATTTGATATGAAAACTCCAAGGTCTTTGACAGGGTGGGGTCATCAGTAAGGTAATGTCCATCGAGCTTGTACTTGTTGTTTGGGTTCTTTTTCCAATATGTAAGACTGAGCATTTGCTGGTTGAGATTTGAGTTGCCAAGTTTTAGACCAATCGGATACAAAGTCAAGGTCTTTTTGGAGGGTAGAAGTATTGTTAGTGGTATTGAATAGTTTGACATCATCAGCAAAGAGAACACAATAATTTGAGATAAGGTCACAGAGATCATTTATGTATAGTATGAAGAGCTTTGGTCCAAGAACACTACCTTGGGGAACGCCACTTTTGACAGGAACAGGATTAGATATAGCGTTACCACTCTTGTTATAAGTACCAGTACCAATGGTATTAGCTGCTACTGGAATGCACAAGTAATTATTTAGGAAGAAATATCTTCAAGTCTCTTTCTTTTTTCTTCATCTGATAAGAATAGGTGCATTCCATTTCAGGTACTTTATACTGGGCAGTCATACATCTTGGTATTTTTCTGTGAAAAATACATGACCACTTTTTTTCTACGTTTACATTACTTTTTAAACATCCTTTTACAATTGTGATTCAGAGACACACGGATAATAATTTGTCAAATCCCAATGAAGTGCCATGTTGTTATTAGAAGCAAGAAACAGAAGGAATACAATTATGCCAGATGAGACTTAATGGAATATTCTATATGAGAGAAAGAAAATTAAAGGAAAAAAAATCCTCTGTATTTAACTTTTAGGGGGAAAAAAACATTTCAAAAAGCTGAAAAGCAGTACAAGGTTAGAAGGAAATTGCCACCAGAAAAACACTGAAATTCAGGCACACTAACGTTGATCTGTA
The DNA here is from genome assembly GCF_028640845.1 of Ahaetulla prasina. Lineage (NCBI taxonomy): Eukaryota > Metazoa > Chordata > Lepidosauria > Squamata > Colubridae > Ahaetulla > Ahaetulla prasina. The sequence continues at coordinate 220,033,568 of NC_080539.1, forward strand.
CCAAAGATATCCGTTGGAGGAGGATTCTAAATTATGGCAGCAGAGTTCAGCCCTTTTGTAGTCATGTCTTGACTTCACATACATGTACAAAAAGGGTGAAGCTTACATCACAAATGTGATACCGTTTTTGTCATTTTGATGAACCCATTGGATCCTGCAGATGTCACAGCTGTCTGAAGGACTGTTCTTCATGTATTACAGTAGTCTTCAACTTACAGCTGGCTGCTTAATAGCCGCTCAAAATCACAACGGATGTCCCCCACCCAACAAAAATACTTGCGACCTGGTTCTGAAGTTCTGACAGTCCTCCCCCGCCCTCATGGTCATATGACCACATGTTGGGTGCCCAGAAACTGGTCCCCATTTATGGCTGTTTGCAGCAATCTGCTGTCGTGTGACTTCTTTTATGATTTTTCCCCTGAAAACCAGCATTAATTTCTGATTTTTGGCAAAACTGCCAAAAACAATGGATTTGCTTTACAATGGGGTGTTTGCTTTACAAGTGCCATATAAACAATTGTAAAATGGTGAGCCATTTTATGGCCATCAGACTTATAACTGTTTTGGTTTTTTTTAATTTACATTTATATCCCGCCCTTCTCCGAAGACTCAGGGCGGCTTACAGTGTGTAAGGCAATAGTCTCATTCTATTTGTATATTTACAAAGTCAACTTATTGCCCCCCCAACAATCTGGGTCCTCATTTTACCTACCTTATAAAGGATGGAAGGCTGAGTCAACTTTGGGCCTGGTGGGACTAGAACCTGCAGTAATTGCAGGCAGCTGTGTTTTAATAACAGGCTATCTTACAGCGTGAGCCACCATGGCCACTGTAATGGTAAAGGCTTCCTTACAGTCATAGTTTTTATCTGTAGATAAAAATTTGGACAGTTCTTCCAGTCCCCAAGTAGTCACTGATAACTTAAACATCAGCATCTGCAGGAGTCCAAAAAAAGTATCAGCCGGGGGGGGGGGGGGGAGGGGTTTATGGCACAATAAAAAAACAGGGAAAGAGGGAATTATGATAGCAACAACATAAATCGTGTTAGCATTCCAAATTCTAGGCAAACCTTTGCATAATTCTGCATTCCATCAAATTTGTCTTTTTTATTTTTAAAACAATTAGTCCCTTTTAATAATTTAAACAATACAGCCAAAAGACGAGCAGAGGTAGATGCAAGCATTTCGTACTGACTCATCAGTACCTACTTTACAATAACAGGGTTAAAATCCGCCTCAAATATAAGATCTAGCAAGAGCATTCATTCATTCATTCATTTTTATTTTTACTCACTAGCAAATTCATAGTCATCCATACTTTTCCCTCATACAGATAGCTTTTCTTTGAAGAACAGAATGTGTTGTATGATGCATGCTTTAATAAATCTATTAGTATAAATGTTATCTTCTATAGGATGTGTGCATAGCTTCATTGTCTCAAATATCTTCGTTTACACCAAAGTCTCATATATTCAGACCCCATTGGGGAAGAAGGTTTCAGTAGAAAAATTGTTTCTTTAAGCATTTTGGTTAAAACGCATCTTCCACTCCTGAAAACTCTTATTTTCCTAAAAGGGAAAAAAATATCCACTTTTTGACCCTATTTATTTGGGAAAATGTTACAGTCGGCTGACTGTGACCCACAGGGCACACACTTGGTACTCTTGCCCTGACATGTGCTTTTGAAAACCATTTTCCACCCATAGCGAGTGCATTTTCAGATCAAATAAATGTTAGGAGGGAAAAAAATTGAGTAGAGAATGATGGATAAAAGTGGACTCCATCAATCCCTGCCATTTGTCCTACTGTGGAGTTCCAATTCACTTTCATTAAACCCCATGTCAGATTTCTTTGCCATTGCCACACTGAGAGAGAGGCCTAAGAAACAATAAGAGAAACAAAAATAAAATGGGCAGACCGCCGATCATAGCGATAACATCTGCATTTAGATTGAGTCTTCCTGTGGCTTTTGTGGTGGACTGAATGAATGAATCTCTGCCGATACCACAGACTATAAGGTTATTTTTAAATGACCAAAAAAAAAAAAAAAGTTAAGTATCAATTAAAAAGCAGTAAAAACAGAGAATTTGACTATAATTACCACATATTAGCAATAAACAGAAGGAAGCGTGTTTTATATCTGAATTTCCAAGCTTATCTCAGCTGGGTAAACAGGAGTAGCATTTATCAATCTGATGCAACGCACACACAGAGAGAGAGAGAGAGAGAAATGGAGAATCAAACTGAACATTAAAATATCCAATGGACTATAAAGCCACAGTATTTCCCCAGTATTAAAAAATATCGATTATTTGAACTGGTACCAGTGTTATACTTCAAATTCAACTAAGGGATGCTTTACAGAGCAGCAAAATTATATGTCACCCTCTCATAAAATACATTAGAGCATCTCAACTGAAAAAAGGAATTCTTTAATACCTGCTCTTTTAAGAAGTAATTCGAAGAGCTAATTAAAATCTATCATTTAAATAATCCCTCTGCATGTCCATTAGACAGGGCTCTCCCTCTGTAAAAAACTGAACCTCTGCCAGGGATTAAATGGAAGGAAGAGGTGCTTAATGTAAAAGGTTATACTTTCATTATAATAGTTTAAATGACCTGAGACATTCATCCTATAAAGTTTGTGAGATGCATTTATTCTATTAAGTTTTAATAAATCATTACTATTACCACAGCATTTAATAATTTTATTGCTGAAAAATAGACCTTCTGGTTCATTTTATCCAGTGAGACTCACAACTGGTTCTCCTTAGGAATATTGTTTCACTTGAGGTCGTATGTAATAACTATATTAATTTGGATATAATGAAAAGAAACAATAGGACAGGAACGGTAGGCACTTTTGTGCTCTTATGCACGCCCCTTACAGCCCTCTTAGGAATGAGGTAAGGTCAATAGTAGACAGTTTTTGGTTAAAGATTTTGGGATTTTGAGAAGAGACCACAGAGTCAGGTAGTGTGTTCCAAGTGTTAATGACTCTGTTACAGAAATCATATTTTCTGTAATCAAGTATGTTGAAGAAATTCTATATAGTTGGGTTACCTAGCTCAGGGGTCTCCAACCTTGGTTCCTTTAAGACTTGTGGACTTCAACTCCCAGAGTTCCTCAGCCAGCTTTGCTGGCTGAGGGACTCTGGGAGTTGAAGTCCACAACTCTTAAAGGACCAAGGTTGAGACCCTGACCTATCTGGATTATGAAACATCTGCAAGCAAACATCCAAGCTCAGAGAAACTCCAAAAACCACACAAACGTTATACTTGTCTTTACCATGAAGTATTAAGCTACAGAGGATTTTTAGATACATATTTAGGGATGGATTTTTGGCATGAATCGTGTTTTTTTGTTTGGCCATTGTGGAAGTTTAGAGATAGTTTTCAACTTAAGGCCAAAATTGAGCCCAGAATTATAGTCATAAATTGCTGTAGCCATGAACTGAGGCATTCATGTGACTGCCCCACTCAACAAGTGCAAACCCATCTCTCCCCATTGCAGTTGTTAAGCAACCATGTGGGTCATTAAGCAGAATGTGGGATGCCTCAAGGGGTGGAGGAAGCTCTGGAAGCCCTAGTCCTGCACTCAATTTCATTCCGGGGTCCTCGCTGCACACCTCCCCAACCTCACATGTGGCCTATGCCAGGCCTCTCATGGTGTTTCCATCCTCTGGTACTCTCTGCCCAATTGCCAACCCTACCATGTCCCACAGCCTTGGACACACTCCTCATCCTGCTGCATCATGCAGCTTTGGACTTGCTTCCTGCTCTGTCATATCCCACAGCCTTTGGTGTGCTTCCCACCCCATTGGATCTCATACCCTTGGCCTCCTCCATCACCCATCACACTTTGCTTCACTTACTTCTTCCAAAGATTGCCTTTCTGGAAAAGTGTCCAGCTGATGAGATGTGTGGCCTTCCTCCAGAGGCCACCGCAAGCCATTCTGAAAGCAGGCATCATTCTCACTATCTCTCAGAAGGACATGATTTTCCAAATTGCCCAATTTGGAAAATCACGCCCTTCTAAGAGATGTGAGAATGGCAACTGCAGCCAGAATGGTGCAGGGTGGCCTTGCTAGAAAATATGTGCATCACATCAGGGGGCACTCTTTTGGAAAGGCAATCTTCTGAAGGTGTAAGATGTGACACAGCAGGAGAAGGTCCATCTGGTGGTGCATGATGGGAGGGACACGTAGGTGGATAAGGGCAGTTGCAGCATTCCCTGTGGTTAGTTGAAAAGGTGGGTGGATTGCCAAGAACCTGAATTTTCATCACGTGACCATGGAGGTGCTTCAACATCTGTAACTTTTGAATAGAGGTCATCTATTGGGCCTCTTGTGGCTCAACAGGCTAATGCAGTCTGTTATTAAAACAGCTGCCTGCAATTACAATTACTGCAGGTACGAGTCCCACCAGGCCCAAGGTTGACTCAGCCTTCCATCCTTTATAAGGTAGGTAAAATGAGGACCCAGATTGTTGGGGGGGGGCAATACAAGTTGACTTTGTATATAATATACAAATGGATGAGACTATTGCCTTACACAATGTAAGCCGCCCTGAGTCTTCGGAGAAGGGCGGGATATAAATTAAAATTTAAAAAAAAAATCTGTCCTGCACCAACATAATTTCAAACAGTTGCTGAATGAATAGTTGTAAGTTGAGGATTACCTGTAATCCTGATGTAGAAGTTATCTTATGTAGAAGTTATTTTATATCACTTGTGTATGCATTTCTGACCTGATATAAAAAGTTATAAAAGATGGCTTTGTCAGAGGAAAGAGTCATTACCAAAGCAACGAACAGATAAATGTGGCTTAAGTCCATATATCAGGCACCCCTCCAATTCACATGAAGATAGGAGGAGGGGAATTCTGATATGACATTCCTTCTAAGTAATTTTGAGTCTATGAAGCATCTGTTTTGGCCTTCTAGCATTGATACTTGGAGGGGTTATTTTTTCTAGTAAATTTCTCCAAAAGGAGGTCAGTCTTCTAAGACATCCTGCTGAGCAATTGAACTGAGCAATAGTTTCAGTTCTCTTCCTAGAACTCAAACATAAGAGGTTAACACATATAAATCTATCTTCTATAGACATTGCCAATAGGAAAAAGTATTTGCCAGAAAGAAAGTGTTGAAGGGAATCAAGCCAACAGTTCTTCAAGTTCAGACCTGGATAATTTGTCACCTGCCAAGCTGAACATGATAGCTTCATTTCCTCATTTCTGTAATACTGAGCAAAAGTGAGAGAACTATTTAACCTGAAATGGATTTCCATCTATTGCTGGTAGGATACATCCAACTTTATGGAAGTTTAGAAAGATTATTAATTTAATCTAGACTAATATGGAGTCCTACATGATAATAGAGCCAGCCCCACCACATGAAGTCGGTCTTTCCTTGACAACTCAGAAAGCCTTGGAGATGGAGAAGTTGGAGAGAGTTAAAGTATGTTTCCAATTTTAGTATACATGCAGCCAAAGCAAGCACAAGAGAGTCAAAGAAAACACTACTAGAGTCAAAGAATACCACTGTACATGTTACTGCATATAAGCAAATATGCAACAACCATGTTAATTTGATATAACAAAAGGGAACAATAGGACAGGAACGGTAGGCACATTTGTGCTCTTATGCACGCCCCTTATTGTCCTCTAAGGAATGGGGTGAGGTCAACAGTGGACAGTTTTTGGTTGAACATTTTGGGATTATGAGTAGAGACTATAGAGTCTGGTAATAAGTTCCAAGCATTAACGACTCTGTTACAGAAATCATATTTTCTGCAATCAAGTTTGAAGCGGTTGACATTAAGTTTGAATCTATTGTTTGCTCTTGTATTATTGCGATTGAAGCTGAAGTAGTCTTTTACAGGAAGGATATTGCAATAGATGATTCTGTGTGTTAAACACAGGTCATGTCGAAGTCGGCGGAGTTCTAAATTTTCTAATCCCAGGATTTCAAGTCTGGTGGCATAAGGTATTTTGTTGTTTTCGGAGGAGCGAAGAACTCTTCTAATAAAATATTTCTGGACGCGTTCGATTGTATTAATGTCAGAGATGTGGTATGGGTTCCAGACAGATGAGCTGTATTCAAGAATAGGTCTGGCAAATGTTTTGTATGCTCTGGTTAGTAGTGTAGAGTTTTTGGAAAAGAAGCTGCGTAAGATTAGGTTTACAACTCTTAAAACCTTTATTGCTATGTAGTTGTAGTGGGCTTTGGCATTTAGGTCATTTGATATGAAAACTCCAAGGTCTTTGACAGGGTGAGGGTCATCAGTAAGGTAATGTCCATCAAGCTTGTACTTGTTGTTTGGGTTCTTTTTTCCAATATGTAAGACTGAGTATTTGCTGGTTGAGATTTGGAGTTGCCAGGTTTTAGACCAATCGGATACAAAGTCAAGGTCTTCTTGGAGAGTAGAAGTATTGTTAGTGGTATTGAATAGTTTGACATCATCAGCAAAGAGAACACAATAATTTGAGATAAGGTCACAGAGATCATTTATGTATAGTATGAAGAGCGTTGGTCCAAGAACACTACCTTGGGGAACGCCACTTTTGACAGGAACAGGATTAGATATAGCGTTACCACTCTTGTTATAAGTACCAGTACCAATGGTATTAGCTGCTACTGGAATGCACAAGTAATTATTTAGGAAGAAATATCTTCAAGTCTCTTTCTTTTTTCTTCATCTGATAAGAATAGGTGCATTCCATTTCAGGTACTTTATACTGGGCAGTCATACATCTTGGTATTTTTCTGTGAAAAATACATGACCACTTTTTTTCTACGTTTACATTACTTTTTAAACATCCTTTTACAATTGTGATTCAGAGACACACGGATAATAATTTGTCAAATCCCAATGAAGTGCCATGTTGTTATTAGAAGCAAGAAACAGAAGGAATACAATTATGCCAGATGAGACTTAATGGAATATTCTATATGAGAGAAAGAAAATTAAAGGAAAAAAAATCCTCTGTATTTAACTTTTAGGGGGAAAAAAACATTTCAAAAAGCTGAAAAGCAGTACAAGGTTAGAAGGAAATTGCCACCAGGAAAACACTGAAATCCAGGCACACTAACGTTGATCTGTACCAAAGATATCCGTTGGAGGAGGATTCTAAATTATGGCAGCAGAGTTCAGCCCTTTTGTAGTCATGTCTTGACTTCACATACATGTACAAAAAGGGTGAAGCTTACATCACAAATGTGATACCGTTTTGTCATTTTGATGAACCCATTGGATCCTGCAGATGTCACAGCTGTCTGAAGGACTGTTCTTCATGTATTACAGTAGTCTACAACTTACAGCTGGCTGCTTAATAGCCGCTCAAAATCACAACGGATGTCCCCCACCCAACAAAAATACTTGCGACCTGGTTCTGAAGTACTGACAGTCCTCCCCCGCCCTCATGGTCATATGACCACATGTTGGGTGCCCAGAAACTGGTCCCCATTTATGGCTGTTTGCAGCAATCTGCTGTCGTGTGACTTCTTTTATGATTTTTCCCCTGAAAACCAGCATTAATTTCTGATTTTTGGCAAAACTGCCAAAAACAATGGATTTGCTTTACAATGGGGTGTTTGCTTTACAAGTGCCATATAAACAATTGTAAAATGGTGAGCCATTTTATGGCCATCAGACTTATAACTGTTTTGGTTTTTTAATTTACATTTATATCCCGCCTTCTCCGAAGACTCAGGGCGGCTTACAGTGTGTAAGGCAATAGTCTCATTCTATTTGTATATTTACAAAGTCAACTTATTGCCCCCCCAACAATCTGGGTCCTCATTTTACCTACCTTATAAAGGATGGAAGGCTGAGTCAACTTTGGGCCTGGTGGGACTAGAACCTGCAGTAATTGCAGGCAGCTGTGTTTTAATAACAGGCTATCTTACAGCGTGAGCCACCATGGCCACTGTAATGGTAAAGGCTTCCTTACAGTCATAGTTTTTATCTGTAGATAAAAATTTGGACAGTTCTTCCAGTCCCCAAGTAGTCACTGATAACTTAAACATCAGCATCTGCAGGAGTCCAAAAAAAGTATCAGCCGGGGGGGCCGGAGGGGTTAATGGCACAATAAAAAAAACAGGGAAAGAGGGAATTATGATAGCAACAACATAAATCGTGTTAGCATTCCAAATTCTAGGCAAACCTTTGCATAATTCTGCATTCCATCAAATTTGTCTTTTTTATTTTTAAAACAATTAGTCCCTTTTAATAATTTAAACAATACAGCCAAAAGACGAGCAGAGGTAGATGCAAGCATTTCGTACTGACTCATCAGTACTTACTTTACAATAACAGGGTTAAAATCCGCCTCAAATATAAGATCTAGCAAGAGCATTCATTCATTCATTCATTTTTATTTTTACTCACTAGCAAATTCATAGTCATCCATACTTTTCCCTCATACAGATAGCTTTTCTTTGAAGAACAGAATGTGTTGTATGATGCATGCTTTTAATAAATCTATTAGTATAAATGTTATCTTCTATAGAATGTGTGCATAGCTTCATTGTCTCAAATATCTTCGTTTACACCAAAGTCTCATATATTCAGACCCCATTGGGGAAGAAGGTTTCAGTAGAAAAATTGTTTCTTTAAGCATTTTGGTTAAAACGCATCTTCCACTCCTGAAAACTCTTATTTTCCTAAAAGGGAAAAAAATATCCACTTTTTGACCCTATTTATTTGGGAAAATGTTACAGTCGGCTGACTGTGACCCACAGGGCACACACTTGGTACTCTTGCCCTGACATGTGCTTTTGAAAACCATTTTCCACCCATAGCGAGTGCATTTTCAGATCAAATATATGTTAGGAGGGAAAAAAATTGAGTAGAGAATGATGGATAAAAGTGGACTCCATCAATCCCTGCCATTTGTCCTACTGTGGAGTTCCAATTCACTTTCATTAAACCCCATGTCAGATTTCTTTGCCATTGCCACACTGAGAGAGAGGCCTAAGAAACAATAAGAGAAACAAAAATAAAATGGGCAGACCGCCGATCATAGCGATAACATCTGCATTTAGATTGAGTCTTCCTGTGGCTTTTGTGGTGGACTGAATGAATGAATCTCTGCCGATACCACAGACTATAAGGTTATTTTTAAATGACCAAAAAAAAAAAAAGTTAAGTATCAATTAAAAAGCAGTAAAAACAGAGAATTTGACTATAATTACCACATATTAGCAATAAACAAAAGGAAGCGTGTTTTATATCTGAATTTCCAAGCTTATCTCAGCTGGGTAAACAGGAGTAGCATTTATCAATCTGATGCAACGCACACAGAGAGAGAGAGAAATGAAGAATCAAACTGAACATTAAAATATCCAATGGACTATAAAGCCACAGTATTTCCCCAGTATTAAAAAATATCGATTATTTGAACTGGTACCAGTGTTATACTTCAAATTCAACTAAGGGATGCTTTACAGAGCAGCAAAATTATATGTCACCCTCTCATAAAATACATTAGAGCATCTCAACTGAAAAAAGGAATTCTTTAATACCTGCTCTTTTAAGAAGTAATTCGAAGAGCTAATTAAAATCTATCATTTAAATAATCCCTCTGCATGTCCATTAGACAGGGCTCTCCCTCTGTAAAAAACTGAACCTCTGCCAGGGATTAAATGGAAGGAACAGGTGCTTAATGTAAAAGGTTATACTTTCATTATAATAGTTTAAATGACCTGAGACATTCATCCTATAAAGTTTGTGAGATGCATTTATTCTATTAAGTTTTAATAAATCATTACTATTACCACAGCATTTAATAATTTTATTGCTGAAAAATAGACCTTCTGGTTCATTTTATCCAGTGAGACTCACAACTGGTTCTCCTTAGGAATATTGTTTCACTTGAGGTCGTATGTAATAACTATATTAATTTGGATATAATGAAAGGGAACAATAGGACAGGAACGGTAGGCACATTTGTGCTCTTATGCACGCCTTATTGTCCTCTAAGGAATGGGGTGAGGTCAATAGTAGACAGTTTTTGGTTAAAGATTTTGGGATTTTGAGTAGAGACTATAGAGTCTGGTAATAAGTTCCAAGCATTAACGACTCTGTTACAGAAATCATATTTTCTGCAATCAAGTTTGAAGCGGTTGACATTAAGTTTGAATCTATTGTTTGCTCTTGTATTATTGCGATTGAAGCTGAAGTAGTCTTTTACAGGAAGGATATTGCAATAGATGATTCTGTGTGTTAAACACAGGTCATGTCGAAGTCGGTGGAGTTCTAAATTTTCTAATCCCAGGATTTCAAGTCTGGTGGCATAAGGTATTTTGTTGTTTTCGGAGGAGCGAAGAACTCTTCTAATAAAATATTTCTGGACGCATTCGATTGTATTAATGTCAGAGATGTGGTATGGGTTCCAGACAGATGAGATGTATTCAAGAATAGGTCTAGCAAATGTTTTGTATGCTCTGGTTAGTAGTGTAGAGTTTTTGGAAAAGAAGCTGCATAAGATTAGGTTTACAACTCTTAGAGCCTTTATTGCTATGTAGTTGCAGTGGGCTTTGGCATTTAGCTCATTTGATGTGAAAACTCCAAGGTCTTTGACAGGGTGGGGGTCATCAGTAAGGTAATGTCCATCGAGCTTGTACTTGTTGTTTGGGTTCTTTTTTCCAATATGTAAGACTGAGCATTTGCTGGTTGAGATTTGGACTTGCCAGGTTTTAGACCAATCGGATACAAAGTCAAGGTCTTTTTGGAGGGTAGAAGTATTGTTAGTGGTATTGAATAGTTTGACATCATCAGCAAAGAGAACACAATAATTTGAGATAAGGTCACAGAGATCATTTATGTATAGTATGAAGAGCTTTGGTCCAAGAACACTACCTTGGGGAACGCCACTTTTGACAGGAACAGGATTAGATATAGCGTTACCACTCTTGTTATAAGTACCAGTACCAATGGTATTAGCTGCTACTGGAATGCACAAGTAATTATTTAGGAAGAAATATCTTCAAGTCTCTTTCTTTTTTCTTCATCTGATAAGAATAGGTGCATTCCATTTCAGGTACTTTATACTGGGCAGTCATACATCTTGGTATTTTTCTGTGAAAAATACGTGACCACTTTTTTTCTACGTTTACATTACTTTTTAAACATCCTTTTACAATTGTGATTCAGAGACACACGGATTATAATTTGTCAAATCCCAATGAAGTGCCGTGTTGTTATTAGAAGCAAGAAACAGAAGGAATACAATTATGCCAGATGAGACTTAATGGAATATTCTATATGAGAGAAAGAAAATTAAAGGAAAAAAAATCCTCTGTATTTAACTTTTAGGGGGAAAAAAACATTTCAAAAAGCTGAAAAGCAGTACAAGGTTAGAAGGAAATTGCCACCAGAAAAACACTGAAATTCAGGCACACTAACGTTGATCTGTACCAAAGATATCCGTTGGAGGAGGATTCTAAATTATGGCAGCAGAGTTCAGCCCTTTTGTAGTCATGTCTTGACTTCACATACATGTACAAAAAGGGTGAAGCTTACATCACAAATGTGATACCGTTTTTGTCATTTTGATGAACCCATTGGATCCTGCAGATGTCACAGCTGTCTGAAGGACTGTTCTTCATGTATTACAGTAGTCTTCAACTTACAGCTGGCTGCTTAATAGCCGCTCAAAATCACAACGGATGTCCCCCACCCAACAAAAATACTTGCGACCTGGTTCTGAAGTTCTGACAGTCCTCCCCCGCCCTCATGGTCATATGACCACATGTTGGGTGCCCAGAAACTGGTCCCCATTTATGGCTGTTTGCAGCAATCTGCTGTCGTGTGACTTCTTTTTATGATTTTTCCCCCTGAAAACCAGCATTAATTTCTGATTTTTGGCAAAAACTGCCAAAAACAATGGATTTGCTTTACAATGGGGGTGTTTGCTTTACAAGTGCCATATAAACAATTGTAAAAATGGTGAGCCATTTTATGGCCATCAGACTTATAACTGTTTTGGTTTTTTTTAATTTACATTTATATCCCGCCCTTCTCCGAAGACTCAGGGCGGCTTACAGTGTGTAAGGCAATAGTCTCATTCTATTTGTATATTTACAAAGTCAACTTATTGCCCCCCCCACAATCTGGGTCCTCATTTTACCTACCTTATAAAGGATGGAAGGCTGAGTCAACTTTGGGCCTGGTGGGACTAGAACCTGCAGTAATTGCAGGCAGCTGTGTTTTAATAACAGGCTATCTTACAGCGTGAGCCACCATGGCCACTGTAATGGTAAAGGCTTCCTTACAGTCATAGTTTTTATCTGTAGATAAAAATTTGGACAGTTCTTCCAGTCCCCAAGTAGTCACTGATAACTTAAACATCAGCATCTGCAGGAGTCCAAAAAAAGTATCAGCCGGGGGGGCCGGAGGGGTTAATGGCACAATAAAAAAAACAGGGAAAGAGGGAATTATGATAGCAACAACATAAATCGTGTTAGCATTCCAAATTCTAGGCAAACCTTTGCATAATTCTGCATTCCATCAAATTTGTCTTTTTTATTTTTAAAACAATTAGTCCCTTTTAATAATTTAAACAATACAGCCAAAAGACGAGCAGAGGTAGATGCAAGCATTTCGTACTGACTCATCAGTACCTACTTTACAATAACAGGGTTAAAATCCGCCTCAAATATAAGATCTAGCAAGAGCATTCATTCATTCATTCATTTTTATTTTTACTCACTAGCAAATTCATAGTCATCCATACTTTTCCCTCATACAGATAGCTTTTCTTTGAAGAACAGAATGTGTTGTATGATGCATGCTTTTAATAAATCTATTAGTATAAATGTTATCATCTTCTATAGGATGTGTGCATAGCTTCATTGTCTCAAATATCTTCGTTTACACCAAAGTCTCATATATTCAGACCCCATTGGGGAAGAAGGTTTCAGTAGAAAAATTGGTTCTTTAAGCATTTTGGTTAAAACGCATCTTCCACTCCTGAAAACTCTTATTTTCCTAAAAGGGAAAAAAATATCCACTTTTTGACCCTATTTATTTGGGAAAATGTTACAGTCGGCTGACTGTGACCCACAGGGCACACACTTGGTACTCTTGCCCTGACATGTGCTTTTGAAAACCATTTTCCACCCATAGCGAGTGCATTTTCAGATCAAATATATGTTAGGAGGGAAAAAAATTGAGTAGAGAATGATGGATAAAAGTGGACTCCATCAATCCCTGCCATTTGTCCTACTGTGGAGTTCCAATTCACTTTCATTAAACCCCATGTCAGATTTCTTTGCCATTGCCACACTGAGAGAGAGGCCTAAGAAACAATAAGAGAAACAAAAATAAAATGGGCAGACCGCCGATCATAGCGATAACATCTGCATTTAGATTGGTCCTTCCTGTGCCTTTTGTGGTGGACTGAATGAATGAATCTCTGCCGATACCACAGACTATAAGGTTATTTTTAAATGACCAAAAAAAAAAAAAAAGTTAAGTATCAATTAAAAAGCAGTAAAAACAGAGAATTTGACTATAATTACCACATATTAGCAATAAACAGAAGGAAGCGTGTTTTATATCTGAATTTCCAAGCTTATCTCAGCTGGGTAAACAGGAGTAGCATTTATCAATCTGATGCAACGCACACACAGAGAGAGAGAGAGAGAGAAATGGAGAATCAAACTGAACATTAAAATATCCAATGGACTATAAAGCCACAGTATTTCCCCAGTATTAAAAAATATTGATTATTTGAACTGGTACCAGTGTTATACTTCAAATTCAACTAAGGGATGCTTTACAGAGCAGCAAAATTATATGTCACCCTCTCATAAAATACATTAGAGCATCTCAACTGAAAAAAGGAATTCTTTAATACCTGCTCTTTTAAGAAGTAATTCGAAGAGCTAATTAAAATCTATCATTTAAATAATCCCTCTGCATGTCCATTAGACAGGGCTCTCCCTCTGTAAAAAACTGAACCTCTGCCAGGGATTAAATGGAAGGAACAGGTGCTTAATGTAAAAGGTTATACTTTCATTATAATAGTTTAAATGACCTGAGACATTCATCCTATAAAGTTTGTGAGATGCATTTATTCTATTAAGTTTTAATAAATCATTACTATTACCACAGCATTTAATAATTTTATTGCTGAAAAATAGACCTTCTGGTTCATTTTATCCAGTGAGACTCACAACTGGTTCTCCTTAGGAATATTGTTTCACTTGAGGTCGTATGTAATAACTATATTAATTTGGATATAATGAAAAGAAACAATAGGACAGGAACGGTAGGCACTTCTGTGCTCTTATGCACGCCCCTTACAGCCCTCTTAGAAATGAGGTAAGGTCAATAGTAGACAGTTTTTGGTTAAAGATTTTGGGATTTTGAGAAGAGACCACAGAGTCAGGTAGTGTGTTCCAAGTGTTAATGACTCTGTTACAGAAATCATATTTTCTGTAATCAAGTATGTTGAAGAAATTCTATATAGTTGGGTTACCTAGCTCAGGGGTCTCCAACCTTGGTTCCTTTAAGACTTGTGGACTTCAACTCCCAGAGTTCCTCAGCCAGCTTTGCTGGCTGAGGGACTCTGGGAGTTGAAGTCCACAACTCTTAAAGGGACCAAGGTTGGAGACCCCTGACCTATCTGGATTATGAAACATCTGCAAGCAAACATCCAAGCTCAGAGAAACTCCAAAAACCACACAAACATTATACTTGTCTTTACCATGAAGTATTAAGCTACAGAGGATTTTTAGATACATATTTAGGGATGGATTTTTGGCATGAATCGTGTTTTTTTGTTTGGCCATTGTGGAAGTTTAGAGATAGTTTTCAACTTAAGGCCAAAATTGAGCCCAGAATTATAGTCATAAATTGCTGTAGCTATGAACTGAGGCATTCATGTGACTGCCCCACTCAACAAGTGCAAACCCATCTCTCCCCATTGCAGTTGTTAAGCAACCATGTGGGTCATTAAGCAGAATGTGGGATGCCTCAAGGGGTGGAGGAAGCTCTGGAAGCCCTAGTCCTGCACTCAATTTCATTCCGGGGTCCTCGCTGCACACCTCCCCAACCTCACATGTGGCCTATGCCAGGCCTCTCATGGTGTTTCCATCCCCTCTGGTACTCTCTGCCCAATTGCCAACCCTACCATGTCCCACAGCCTTGGACACACTCCTCATCCTGCTGCATCATGCAGCTTTGGACTTGCTTCCTGCTCTGTCATATCCCACAGCCTTTGGTGTGCTTCCCACCCCATTGGATCTCATACCCTTGGCCTCCTCCATCACCCATCACACTTTGCTTCACTTACTTCTTCCAAAGATTGCCTTTCTGGAAAAGTGTCCAGCTGATGAGATGTGTGGCCTTCCTCCAGAGGCCACCGCAAGCCATTCTGAAAGCAGGCATCATTCTCACTATCTCTCAGAAGGACATGATTTTCCAAATTGCCCAATTTGGAAAATCACGCCCTTCTAAGAGATGTGAGAATGGCAACTGCAGCCCGAATGGTGCAGGGTGGCCTTGCTAGAAAATATGTGCATCACATCAGGGGGCACTCTTTTGGAAAGGCAATCTTCTGAAGGTGTAAGATGTGACACAGCAGGAGAAGGTCCATCTGGTGGTGCATGATGGGAGGGAAACGTAGGTGGATAAGGGCAGTTGCAGCATTCCCTGTGGTTAGTTGAAAAGGTGGGTGGATTGCCAAGAACCTGAATTTTCATCACGTGACCATGGAGGTGCTTCAACATCTGTAACTTTTGAATAGAGGTCATCTATTGGGCCTCTTGTGGCTCAACAGGCTAATGCAGTCTGTTATTAAAACAGCTGCCTGCAATTACAATTACTGCAGGTACGAGTCCCACCAGGCCCAAGGTTGACTCAGCCTTCCATCCTTTATAAGGTAGGTAAAATGAGGACCCAGATTGTTGGGGGGGGGCAATACAAGTTGACTTTGTATATAATATACAAATGGATGAGACTATTGCCTTACACAATGTAAGCCGCCCTGAGTCTTCGGAGAAGGACGGGATATAAATTAAAATTAAAAAAAAAAATCTGTCCTGCACCAACATAATTTCAAACAGTTGCTGAATGAATAGTTGTAAGTTGAGGATTACCTGTAATTCTGATGTAGAAGTTATCTTATGTAGAAGTTATTTTATATCACTTGTGTATGCATTTCTGACTTGATATAAAAAGTTATAAGATGGCTTTGTCAGAGGAAAGAGTCATTACCAAAGCAACGAACAGATAAATGTGGCTTAAGTCCATATATCAGGCACCCCTCCAATTCACATGAAGATAGGAGGAGGGGAATTCTGATATGACATTCCTTCTAAGTAATTTTGAGTCTATGAAGCATCTGTTTTGGCCTTCTAGCATTGATACTTGGAGGGGTTATTTTTTCTAGTAAATTTCTCCAAAAGCAGGTCAGTCTTCTAAGACATCCTGCTGAGCAATTGAACTGAGCAATAGTTTCAGAAGTTCTCTTCCTAGAACTCAAACATAAGAGGTTAACACATATAAATCTATCTTCTATAGACATTGCCAATAGGAAAAAGTATTTGCCAGAAAGAAAGTGTTGAAGGGAATCAAGCCAACAGTTCTTCAAGTTCAGACCTGGATAATTTGTCACCTGCCAAGCTGAACATGATAGCTTCATTTCCTCATTTCTGTAATACTGAGCAAAAGTGAGAGAACTATTTAACCTGAAATGGATTTCCATCTATTGCTGGTAGGATACATCCAACTTTATGGAAGTTTAGAAAGATTATTAATTTAATCTAGACTAATATGGAGTCCTACATGGTAATAGAGCCAGCTCCACCACATGAAGTCGGTCTTTCCTTGACAACTCAGAAAGCCTTGGAGATGGAGAAGTTGGAGAGAGTTAAAGTATGTTTCCAATTTTAGTATACATGCAGCCAAAGCAAGCACAAGAGAGTCAAAGAAAACACTACTAGAGTCAAAGAATACCACTGTACATGTTACTGCATCTAAGCAAATATACTTCTATGCCATGGGTGTCAAACTTGATCGCGTCACAGGCCAGGTCGTGACGTATCACAATGTTTTTTGCCTTTGTGGAGCCGGGGTGTGCGTGGCCTGCACGTGGAGTATCCGGCCCATTGGCCACCAGTTTGACAGGCCTGTTCTAGGCAATTCTGTATGCATACAACCATGCAAATATAAGCAGCAATAACAACAACATTGAAGAACATTGAACAACAACATTGAACTGTGATTCTGCATTCCATATAGCACACTTTACCTTATATGCAATCTTCCTGATGCTTTTTCAAGGCATGCAAAATATCTTCAGTATTGAAGTATAGTTTAAAGCAGGGGTCTCCAACCTTGGTCTCAACCTTGGTCCCTCAGCAAAACTGGCTGAGGAACTCTGGGAGTTGAAGTCCACAAGTCTTAAAGGGACCAGGGTTGGAGACCCCTGGTTTAAAGTTATGTTTCTCAATCCCAGCAGCTTTAAGCTGTGTAGACTTAACTCCCAGAATTCCCCAGCCATATTTTACAGACATGGCTGGGGAATTCTGGGAGCTGAAGTCCACACAACTTATACTTACTGTGGTTGAGAATACATGTCACTATGTCTGTATGTCTAAAGAATATTCAGTCCCTTGAGAAGGAATTGGATTCATTACACAGTTAACAATTCATGTTTCCAAACAAGTTTCCTCCATTCACATATCAACATTTCAGTGAAATCAGCTTTCAAACAATCCTTAATTTCCCATTATTTACTGTAGCTGTTTCCCCATATCTGAATTATACCTGGGGTGAAATCCAGCAGGTTCTGACAGGTTCTGGAGAACCAGTAGCGGAAATTTTGAGCAGTTCGGAGAACCGGTAGTGGAAATTTTGACTAGTTCAGAAAACCAGCAAATACCACCTCTGGCTGGCCCCAGAGTGGGGTGGGAATGGAGATTTTGCAATATCCTTCCCCCAGGAGTGGGGAGGAAATAGGGATTTTGCAGTATCCTTCCCCTGGAGTGGGGTGGGAATGGAGATTGTGCAGCATGCCCAAACCACACCCACCAAGCCACACCACACCCACCAAGCCACACCCACAGAAGCGGTAGTAAAAAAAATTGGATTTCACCACTGATTATATCATTTATTGCACTTTATTCACTCCTACAAATTTATTGTTGCCTACAGCAAAACATACCTCTTGATTCCAAAATGCAATTTTTACCATCTGTATTTCTTCCAGAAAGAATATTAAATAGCAGAGAAAACTGGTGGGCTGTGCCCCATACAATCAAATGAAAGTAGCATGCAATATGAAGTATTGGCTTCAATGAAACTTGTTTTTTCAACGTGCTGCTCCATTGATATGGAGACTGCTGTGTCTAAGGCCAATTTTTAAAGTGGAAACAATGCGAGGATTCTTTAAGATAGTCACTGAAAGAGTTGTCTATCAAAGATACATTTGATCTCAAAAAGGGTGGGGAAGTGATGGTGGTCTTGATGAAAAGGTATTTGGCTCAGGAAAACCTAATGTATAGATAGTTATCTATGGCAACTATCTCTTTGGAACTATTCTACTTTTATCAATTACAGCTGTGCAAGAATTCTGATTATCACTATTTACAAACGGTATCTTTCAAATTTTGATCAAACTCCTACTCAGAAATTTAGAAATTTAGACAATACGACTTGGACCCTTAAAAAGTGATTCTTCTTCCTTTGCACAGAGATGGGACAAATTAGTATTTCTATTGATTGTTTCCTATTCTCCCTTTTCCTTCCTTCCTTCCTTCCTTCCTTCCTTCCTTCCTTCCTTCCTTCCTTCCTTCCTTCCTTTTTCTGCAAGTATTTTATATTTATTTTTCATATGCTTTTCTCCTTATATACCTAGCTGGACACACATTTTCTTAAACTGCATAACATTTCATGTTTGTTCTTCCAGATGTATATGTCTATAAGCCAAATATGATTTGCTTGGCCCATGTAGCAACAGATTTCCTCATTTTTTTACACTTCGTTATGCATTTTTGAGATGTGAACTACATCACAGTTTTTTCAAATGTGCCCTGCATTTGGAAAGGACAAATTGTTTATTCTTTTTAAAATAATTTAATAATTTTAACAATAAGAAAAGAGGAAATAAAAAGTGCAAAGAGAAACAGAAGGCAAAAAGACAAAAAGAAAAAGCAATATTTGAAGAATGACTTGTAGCCTTCATCACAATAAATACAAATAAACTTTAAAAAAAATATGCCTTAAAGATTACATCTAAGGATCACTTCTTCCCATATGTCAGGGTAATGATGATTTAATAGCTGACCAGCTGCTGTAATGCTGTAATACTGTAATGCTGTAATGATGATTCAATGGTATTAATGAGTCAGCAGGGTTATTTGATTCTTTACCACTAAGAGGCCATTTTATTAGAGAGGCTGTTTTATAAGAGAGGCCCTCTCTCCCTATGTGCTTCCATGCTGCAGTTGATGATTGATTGCAGTTGATGATTGATTGATTGATAGTATGTGTATGTATATATTCCTTGTAGATAAACCATTATTTGAAAGACAAACCTGTTCACTGTATTTTGCTCCTGGGTTGTCTGAAAACTAGTCATACTGTGCACACTCTGACATCATAACCACCCTTATCCATTTCAAATCCACAAATTGTTAATATTTCTATCCAGATATTGGCATCCAACCAGCCATCCAACCAGCCATCCAACCAGCCATCCAAACTACCATCCAACCAGCCATCCAACCAACCATCCAACCAACCATCTCAACAAACAGTCAAGTACCCAACATCCAAACACTCACCTCCCAAAACATCCATCCACCCATCCAACCACCTATACAACCACCTGTTGTACACAACCCTCAACCAACTAACATCCAAAACTAGGTATGCACGCCCCTTACCTCTTCAACACCAATCACTACAGATCTCAAATGCAAATTGATAAATGCAAGAAGCATTGTTAACAAATTACCTGAATTTATCCTCTTGTTAAACAGTGGTACATTTGATATCATATTTGTTTGTGAAACATGGCTGAACTCATCCCTTCCTGACTCCATTGTTTCAAACAAAGAATATCAAGTTTATCGATCAGATCGTGAAAACCGAAGAGGTGGTGGAGTGGCTATCTTTTACAAAAAGTCACTGAATCTAAAAAACATTCAAGTTGCACATAAACTTTCTCTTCCTGAAACTATTGTATGCAACCTATCCCTTAACACCACACTTCGATTCTTACTATGCTACAGTGCCCCTGACTACAACATTACTCATGCAAATATGTTAACCTCACTGCTAACATGGGCTACCTCTTGCCCATATCCTCTCATCTTCCTAGGTGACCTAAATCTACCTCTTATTAACTGGATAATTAATGAATGTACAACTGATTCAATCCATACTACACTATACAATACTATACTATACTATACTATACAAACCTAGGTCTTGAACAACTTGTAACCAACAATACAAGACTCAACAATTGCCTTGACCTCATCTTCTGCAACAACACATACTCAATTTATGGACTACAAATTAAAGAACCCTTTTCCAACAGCGACCACTGCATGATTAACTTTCGTCTCAATATACGCCCTTACATAAATCATCATAACAATAGTATTCCTAACTACAACTTCAAAAAAGCCATCTATGACCTTATAAACAATGATCTCTCATCTCTGGACTGGCAAAATCTGTTCGCAACTTATATAACTGCTGAAGACCACTATAAAGTTTTCCTACTTGAAATCAACAGAAATCAACTATACATACCACAAACGACCACCAAGATCAGGAAAAGCAAACTACCCATATCAATAAAAAAGCTTCAATCAAAAAAAAAAATCCCTCTGGAGAAGAAACAAAAAAGGCTATGTAGCAAATTTCAAAAACCGCTACAGAAATATATGCAACCAAATAAAAACTGAATGCACAAATTACCACACCAAGCAAGAAGAGGACCTTCTGTGCACAAATTCCACTTGTGCCTTTTATAATTTTGTGAACAATAAACTTAAAGACTCAAGATCCATCCCATCACTAAAAGATTCTGACGGCAAAGAATGCAATGATGAAACAGTTAAAGCAAACCTCTTCAACATATTCTTTGGCTCAGTTTTTGTTAACAGTGATGACACATATCCGACATTCCCAAATCATACCAGCAATGAGTATGACGACTTAACACATATAGATTTCACAGAAGATAATGTTGGAAAAGCTCTTCATAACTTGAAACCATCGCTATCTATTGGACCTGATGGACTATGTGCATACTTCTTAAAAAAACTTTCCACTAATATAGCAGAACCCCTAAGCATAATCTTTGATAAAGCTTTCACGACCAGTTCCCTTCCCAAACTTTGGTCACTAGCCACAGTCATCCCAATCTTCAAAAAAGGAGACCCCAGCTTAGTTGAAAATTACAGACCAATCTCTCTGTGCTGCGTCACCTGCAAAGTTATGGAATCAATCATCAACCAATCCATTACCTTCCACTTAGAAACAAACAACCTACTCTCTAATAAACAATTTGGTTTCAGGAAAAAATTATCATGTAACTTACAACTTCTCCACTGTAAAAACATATGGACTACAAATCTTGATCAAGGCAAAACAATAGATGCAATCTACATAGACTTCTGCAAAGCTTTTGACTCAGTAGTACATGATAAACTTCTCCTAAAACTAAAATCCTATGGCATTTCAGGACCCCTTCACAAATGGATATCTGCTTTTCTGTCTAACAGACAACAAGTGGTCAAAATTGGCAATGCTCTATCAAATCCTGTTCCTGTCAAGAGTGGCATTCCTCAAGGCAGCGTTCTTGGACCAACACTCTTCATACTATACATAAATGATCTTTGTGACCATATCTCAAGTAATTGTGTTCTCTTTGCTGACGATGTCAAACTATTTAACACCACAGACAATACATCTACCATTCAAAAAGACCTTGATCATCTAACCGCTTGGTCTAAAACTTGGCAACTCCAAATCTCAACCAGCAAATGCTCAGTCTTACATATTGGAAAAAAGAACCCAAACACTAAGTACATACTTGATGGACATTACCTTACAGATGACCCCACCCTGTTAAAGACCTTGGAGTTTTCATATCAAATGATCTAAGTGCCAAAGCCCACTGCAACTACATAGCAAAAAAGGCTCTAAGAGTTGTAAACCTAATCTTGCGTAGCTTCTTTTCCAAAAACACTACACTACTAACCAGAGCATATAAAACATTTGCTAGACCAATTCTAGAATACAGCTCGCCTGTCTGGAACCCTCACCACATTTCTGACATCAATACAATTGAACGTGTCCAGAAATATTTTACAAGAAGAGTTCTCCATTCCTCTGAAAACAACAAAATACCTTATCCCACCAGACTTGAAATCCTAGGCTTAGAAAACTTAGAACTCCACTGCCTTCGACAAGACCTAAGTTTAACTCATAGAATCATCTATTGTAATGTCCTTCCTGTTAAAGACTACTTCAGGTTTAATTGCAATAATACAAGAGCAACCAATAGATTTAAACTTATTGTTAACCGCTTTAATCTAGATTGCAGAAAATATGACTTCTGTAACAGAATCATCAGTGCTTGGAACACTTTACCTGACTCTGTGGTCTCTTCCCATAATCCCAAAAGCTTTAACCAAAAACTTTCTACTATTGACCTCACCCCATTCCTAAGAGGACCATAAGGGGCGTGCATAAGAGCACAAACGTGCCTACCGTTCCTGTCCTATTGTTTTTCTTTTTTCTTCTTATATATATATATATATAGGCTTATACCTCCTTATATTTCCTCATATATATGTTTATACACTATATAATCTTTTTGTGTGATGCTTATATATATCGTTGTGACAAATAAAATAAAATAAATAAAAATAAAATAAAATAAGTTCCAGGTAGGGAATGTGATTTCTATTAAATGCTATTACTCTTAGACAAGGATTTGAAAATAATGTCTCAAATTACCCAGTTCCGTGCTACCATTTGTACAATATGCTGCACCATTACTAAGGATTGGAACTTCTTATATTAGTACAAGTAGTCTCCACTTATGACCACAATTGAGGCTAAAATGTCTGTGGTTAAGTGAGACATTTGTTAAGCGGGTTTTGCCCCATTTTATGCCCTTTCTTGCTACGGTTGTTAAGTGAATCACTGCGGTTGATAAGTTTAGTAAGACGGTTGTTAAGTGAATCGGTCCTCCTCATTGACTTTGCTTGCCGGAAGGTCGCAAAGGGTGATCACATGACCTCGAGACACAGCAATGGTCGTAAGTATGAAACAATTGCCAAGCATCTGAATTTTGATCCCATCATCATGGGGATGCTACAAAGGTTGTAACCGTGAAAACTGGTGGTCATAAGTCACTTTCCTCAGTGCCATTGTAACTTTGAATGGTCACTAAATGAATTATTGTAAGTCGAGGACCACCTGTCTTTTATTTGGATTTGTTTTAATAGCTATGGCCTTAAATATTTTTAGACTCTATTATGCTCGTTGTTTTTCTTTTATACACACATGCGTATATATAGAAAAATGTAGTGCCTCTTTTATTCAGTATCTTGTTTGCATCTGGCCTCAGGGCTGTATTAAATACAGTAAATGTGATTTGATTCACTATTGGCAAGGGACAGATTATTTATGCTAATAAAATCATCAGTGGGAAGCAGGCTGGTATGGAGGATGTTAACATCGAACATTTCTTGCACGTAAAACGTTGAAAGACAAAAAAGCACAAAACACCAACTATCTACGCAAACAGCTCTTTTCACAGTGAAAGCTCCATATCTGTTCCTGATGTTGTTCCCCCAACCTGAGCTGAAGGACAAGCGGCCTATTCCTGTTGCAATCTGTGCTCGTTTCTGAAGAGGTTGACAGACTGCCTATCAAACAGATAATGGGGAAATGGGTTGATTTTGAGCATCAGCAAACTTTAAAAGATGATGGCTTTACCACGAATGAGCTACCATGCCTTTGTCCTCTAGTAAGGCTGGAGCTCAAGCCAGCACAGAATGAAGAGTGGTGAAGGATGCTGGGAACTATTGGGAAATATTGGTGCTTATACCTCCTAATATTTACTCATATATATGTTTATATACTATATAATCCTTTTTATATGATGTTGTGACAAAAATAAATAAAATAAATAAATAAATAAATAAACTGTAGTGTGGCTGTCATGCCCCAGCATATAACTTTTATATACTGTTGTTGGTCTCTAGCCCCATCTAGTGGCCGGAGAGACAAATATGCCCCAACATATAATCTTTATATACTGTTGTTGCTCTCTCGCCACATCTACTGGCCAGAGAGACAAATACCAAGTATATTGTTTGAAGCTGACCCAACCACTTTTACCCATCAGCCCGCATTCTCAAAACAAGTGCATGCTGGGAAGCCAGACTCCATTTCCTCTAGCATTTGGAGAAGAATCTATCTTAATCTGTGGCACATGGTCATCCAAGGACAAGTCCAGATCCCACACACAGAGCATCGCTGGTGAGATTTAAATTACTTGTATTTATTTATTGTTATTTTCAGCAGTAACTCAATACTGCCTATCTTGTATTTGGTTCTCACTGAATGTATTCCTATTTTCCCCAGTCTCACCATATCCTGTTCTTTCAATAAAGCATCCAGATCTACCTACATCAGTGATGGTAAATCTTTGATGTCCCTGCATGCTGTCCTGTATGCCGGAAGTGGCACACGAAACCATCTCGCAAGGTATGCGCGGCCCCACTGGCCTTCAAGCGCGGGGGAGCGCCAATACCCAGATGACCGACAGTCCATTGCGCATGCGTGAGCCAGCACCTGAACACCCAGATACCGGCATGGAAGCGTGCCCGATGAACAGCTGGCCATCGCGCATGCATGCAACCTCATCCCGGAAGGTCAGGTGCCGGCCTGCGCATGTGTGATGGAACACACCCACTCTTCTGGGTTCTGCCACTCCCGCGCGTGCGATGGCCAGCTGACCGGTGCACATGTGATCACAGGAATGCGGAATAGGAGCCGGCAAGGCCGCGCATTTTTTGCAGGATGGTTTTGCGTACCGCTTCCAGCACATGTGCCGTAGGTTAGCCGACACTGACCTACATGGTCTGTTTTATTGGAGGATAGGTGGATTTAGCTGCATGTCGAGCTGCAAACAGACTAACATGTAGTGAGGACAGACCAGCGGCAATCATCAGAGGATCAAAGATTCCTCAATCTTCTTTTCCAGCAGCACAGCAGGCAGGCAGGCAAGCAGTTCACAGGCACACAGTTCTGCTATAGAACCATATGCCTACACTGATTGTTCGAAGACCACGTGTGACCCCAGCAATGGTGCTTTCCCCTGGCATCTTCATGTTTCTTTTCCCCAAACCCCCAAACAGATGCCACCCAAGCTGTTTAAAAAGACTCACTTCTTGCTTAGATTAAAGGTTGGCATAGGCAGGTGAAGCAAAGCAGGAAAAAGAGATGGTATAATCCTTCTTGCTTCCTATTCAATCAGAGGGGTGCACTTTCCTAAATTCCGAGGGCTTTGCACAGTATGCTGAGGCCACCCACTATCTCAAAAGCAGGAAGGTAGAAATATGGTTTGAGAGAGGCATTAAACCCTCCTCCAAACCCCCAAAAAAGGAAAAGCAGTATGATACAAACCATGATTATAGCTTTGCCGTGGATTACCAGGCTTCCAAATTAAAAAGCAAAGGAAACTAGAAGAAAATCAAATGTTCACTTTCCTAAGGTACTTTTCAGAATCAAGTAATATTCTGAAAGTAACTTTTACTGAAAATGTTTACTGAAACAAAATTACTGAAAATTTACTGAAAAGGGAACAGGAACCCAAAGTATATTAAAGTAACATTAGAAGAATATTAAAATTATGCCAATATCTAGGTTGTGTGCCTTGAAATCCTCAAAGTGCCCTTAACATTTTATTCTTACAGAATATATATATATATATGTATATGTATTTGCATAATTGCTAAATACTGTATACTAATTTCTGGTCCTGTTTGGGGCAGGGTTTGTTAACTTCTCAGGGTAATGTTTTCCATTAGCCATCTGTTCACATTAAACAGTGGGCAAAGTGATTTACTCCAGGAAATCACGCCAACATGGCTTGAATGGACAAAATTAAAAGGAGCTAAATACATCGTTTAAAAAGAGATGGGGAATTCTAAAATGCTCTGTGTTTGGTATATTGTGTCAAAGAAGGATAGCATTTAATAAGCAATCATGATTACATTCGAGAATTGTGGTTATTGTTCTTTTCAATACTCCATTTAAATGAGCAGCGTATTATTCTGCTTCCCAAAGGCTCCCTGGACACTGCTGAAGTTCAAAATCATAGTCAGAAGCACCAATAGTGAGGGATATGAAGAGCTGCAGTTCAGTACTGGGGGGACAAACCTAAAAAGGTAGGTGGTCATTTTAAAAAATGGGCAAGGCCAACTAAATCATGAACAGGGGCACATAAATGTCCAATTGTTGTAAATTTAATCTTTGCATGGAATTAATTGCATGAAAAGGGATAGCAGTGAAAACAAAATATTCACGTATTGAAAAATGATGTGGTTTATATTTAGGGTGAACCCCACCATTGGTTGCCACTGGCAACAAAGGGAATCTCTCCAGGCTGCAAACAGGAAGATAATGGAAGGTTACTCACTCCTGAATCAGCTGTTTTCCTTCATCATTCCTTTATAGTCCAATTCCATTCTGAACAACAATAAACATCTGGCTGACTGTGTAACAAACCATAATAATTCACAAAACACAAGGACTTGCAAATAGAAGGGGAGCAACTCTGGCAAAAGAAAGCAATGATAGTAATAGGTGCCTTGGGTGCAATCCCAAAATAATTGAAACACCATCGGCATTGACAAATTCATCACCAGTCAATTGCGAAAGGCAGCTTTGCTCAGAACAGCTTACATCCTGTGATGATATCTCTAAGACCTTCGAATGACAACATCTGCCTGCCTCAGGCCCTTGGAAAGGACTCGATAGATGGATAAAAATACCACATATCTAGTCTAAATATCCTGGCTGACTGTGCGAATAATATGGTAATATATTCCTTTCCATCAGACTAAATTAAACAAACTACAAATGACTGAGGCCATATTTTACCCTAAGTTATAACTCGTGGCACAATAACCATAAGAAGAAGCATAATCACTGGCCTTATACCATGTGCTAAGTCAAGTTTTGGTCTTAATGTCATACATGAAGACAGCCTTTGTCATTACTGTATAAATATCTAAAACTTACCCTACGCTACGTTTGTTATTTAGTTCTACCACGCCCTATCTGAATTACCTGATAGGTGCTTATCTCCATCTTCTCATAGAGGTGATTGTAGGCAACTGTAGGAAGTGAAATTATGTAAAAAAATTACAGCACAGGTGTTATGCTATCATCACACAACCATTATAATTGGCCAATGACATCATGATTTCTGATGTACAGGCAGTCCTTGATATATAACCATTCGTTTAATGATCATTCAAAGTTACAATGACACTGAAAAAAGTCACCTATGACCAGTTTTCACACTTAAGACCATTACAGCATCCCCATTTGATCAAAATTCAGATGCTTGGTAACTGACATGTATTTATGTAACTGACATGTATTTATTGTGTGATCACCTTTTGCACCCTTCTGAGAAGCAAAGTCAATGGGGAAGCCAGATTCACTTAACAACCGTAGTACTAACTTAACTGCAGTGATTCATGTAATAATTGTGGCAAGAAATGTCACAAAATGGGTCAAAAATCACTTAACAGTTGTCTTGCTTAGCAACAGAAAGTTTGGGCTTCATTGTGGTCCTAAGTCAAGGACTACCAGTTGTTATGTCAATTGTGATGTTATATCAATTGAGTCATGACGTACCATTTAGAGCAAGTAAAAAAACCATAAATATTGTACTGTACCTCATTCGTGTCATGATGTAACTGACCCAAACTTCACAACTGGCATTATTTGTGCAATGACTTCATGGCATGTGATGTGTGTGTGGCTTTTACTAGATAACCATCTCTTCTTTGATTCATGGTTTATGTTAAGCAAAGTTATCTGGGCTTCATATTTTGTTTAAAGTGTGCAGTTTGATCTATAATGTACTCATACTTTCTCCCCAAGTGAAAAAAAAGGCCTTGCACAGGACAGAGATCATAATCTGGATGGGGAGAAACGGGCTCAAGCTCAATCCCTCCAAGACAGAGTGGCTGTGGATGCCGGCACCCCGGTACAGTCAGCTGAAGTGCGGCTGACTCTTGGGGGCGAGTCGTTGGCCCCAATGGAAAGGGTGCGCAACTTGGGCGTTCTCCTGGATGGACGGCTGTCCTTTGAAGACCATTTGACGGCCATCTCCAGGAGAGCTTTTTACCAGGTTTGCCTGGTTCGCCAGTTGCGCCCCTTCCTGGACCGGGATGCCCTGTGCACGGTCACTCATGCTCTCGTGACATCTCGCCTGGATTACTGCAATGCTCTCTACATGGGTCTTCCCTTGAGGAGCACCCAGAGGCTCCAGTTAGTCCAGAATGCGGCTGCGCGGGTGATAGAGATAGCCCCTCGTGGCTCCCATGTGACACCACTCCTGCGCAGACTACACTGGCTGCCTGTGGCCTTCCGGGTGCGCTTCAAGGTTTTGGTAACTATCTTCAAAGCGCTCCATGGCTTAGGGCTGGGCTACTTACGGGACCGTCTGCTGCCACCGATTGCCTCCCACCGACCTGTGCGCTCTCACAGGGAGGGACTCCTTAGGGTGCCGTCTGCCAGGCAGTGCCGACTGGCGACACCCAGGGGAAGGGCCTTCTCTGTGGGGCTCCCACCCTCTGGAATGAACTTCCCCCAGGACTCCGTCAACTTCCTGACCTTCGAACCTTCCGCCGCGAGCTTAAAACACATCTATTTATTTGTGCAGGACTGGACTAGAAGTTTAATTTTTAAATTTAATTTTAATGGGGTTTTATCATTTTAATTGTAATTTTAAATTTTGGCCTATTTAAATAAGTTTTTTAATTAGTGTTTTATCTTGTATTATATTTGTATTTTTATCGAGCTGTAAACCGCCCTGAGTCCTTCGGGAGATAGGGCGGTATAAAAATTTGATTAAATAAATAAATAAAATAAATAAATAATCTTTTAGTGTCCTAGCATTTATCTGTTTTTTTTCTGCAGTTGATTGCCTTTCAATCCAACAAGGCTCAAACAGCTTATCCATCTTCCCACTCCCCCAAAAAATTAAATATTAAAATAAAAAACCTTAACGAACAACAGTAAAACAAGACACGGTGCCCTAAGGAACAGCCCCGACATCCCAGCCCAGTGCAGCAGCAGCAATTTAGAAATTCAGCAGTTGTACAAATGAAAAGACAAAAGACCCAGCTAGAGTCATTTGCTAGGAGGTAATTGAAGATGCTGAGCTTCATTAAGCTCCCTCTGTAATATAATCCTCACCAGTTCTGATAATTGGAAAAACTGAGAAGCATTATATGAAAAGTCAAAATCATATATTTAAAAGCATTAAAACTGTGCTCTTGTGGGATCCACCATATTGGATGTGAACGTGAAGCAAGCTGTAATATCCATAAGCAAGAAACAGCCATCCAATTTTCATGCTAGGTTCTAACTCATGAAAAGTGTTAATGGGCCTTTTAAAAAATTGCTTATGGTCCTGGAATGCTAACCAAAGCTCAGGCCCTTGAATCAAAGTTGGAGGTTGCTGACAAGTCTGATTTCGATAGACATTAAAATGCTTTACAGTGAATGTCTTAATTTGCCAGCACAAGGCAGCTCAATTAATGGCAATTGCGAATGTTTCCTCTTCTTTTTATTTTCACTGTGCTGGCTTGTCAACGTTTCAACAGTCAATGTGCAAGATAAAAATGCTGGCAGGGTGATTAGGAGGAGAAGCCTTTTATTCCAGCAATATTCAGATGGAATAAAGTTAACACAAAGATCTTACAAAGAAGCAGTCTTTGTCATAAAAGTAGGCAATATTTTGCTGTCGCATACTACTGGATGTTTTAATAACTCATAAAATAGTTGAGTCACAGAATGTGAGTTAGAAGGGACTTTGAAGATTGTCTATTATCCCAGCCTTCTGCTTCATGCAAGAATCCGCTACTATAGCAAATACTACTACATTAATTCTCTCTGAATAACTTCCACATGGGAGAGTCTACTATCACCCAGGTAACCTGCTTATTGTTGAAAAACTCTTACCACTAGATTCCCTCCCATCCCCGAGTAGAACTAAAACCCACTTCCTTGTAATTTAACCCAATTGTTTCCTGTCCTACCTTCTATCCTACCAAGCCTGAGCAAGGCCATCTCCTGATGAAGACCGTGATCATGTCTTTCCACCATTTTCTCTGCTCAAGGCTAACCATAGGCAATTCCTCCAATTTTTTCTCCTTCCAGCCCTTTCATTAATTTAACAGCTTTCCTTTCCACATGGTTCAATTTGATCCCATTCTTCCAAAAGAGGGTGCCCGAAACTGGATACAATATTGTAGGTGAGCATCTGACTAATGAAGAATAGGAAACGATTGCTCTTGAACCCATATTTCCATTGATAAAGTCCACAATTGGATTTGCTTTTTTAATAGCTACATCACACCGTTGGCTTATATTCAACTTGGTGATCCATCAAGACACTGCGTATGGTCCTTTGTGGTACATATATGTACCACAGCCTAAGGACAACACCTCTGTCAGGATTCCAAGTAACACCCCCCAATGAGGGCAGGGACTTGAATTTTCCTTTGGGTGGGGAAAACCTGGAAGCTTTCAGATCCGGGTTTTCCCAGATGTGCCAATATGACATCTCTAATAAAATGGAACTTTGAGGAAACTCAAGCTTCGGAATTTTCTTTCGTTGGGGGCATTACTTGGAACCCTGACATTGACCCGAATCCCCGCTCCCAGTTTCCCACAGTAGTAAATGTGGCAGGCCTGAAGATCCAATCAAAAAGATGGCTTCCAGGCCTGACAACCTCAGTAATCCCAATCCGTATGTTGTAGCTGGCTCTTCTCTCTGAAAACAATTAGGGCCACAGATAAGGGGAGGGAAAGACAGAAGCCCTGTGATGTGACAGGCTTCAGGCTGTCAGTATTCAGACACAATGCTTTCTTTGCTGTATTAAGCAATAACACCACAACTGCCAAACCACACTCTGGGGCTGCGGCAAAATACCTTTCCACAAGTGCCATCTTCTTTACAAATGGCTGTTTGGAAGGCATGTCAGATGGAGCTCCAGATCACAAAGGCTTTAACAGTTTGCTCGACAATATGCGTTAGGCTACGTTTGGAAAAACCAAGCCGACAGGAGCCCCAACTGGGCACACTTTCCATTGTATGTACTGTACATTGTGCGCTGAACCTCTTGTTTTTGTAATGGGGAAAAGCTGGTGCGCTTTCACTAGTGCTTGCCTCCCTGGCCACTTTGCCTCTGGAAGAATAAATTTGGAAGACCGTTGATTACTGCCAGTGGAAAATATATTGGGGGCATATGGAAAAGCCTTCCTGCATTTTCTGCAAAGAAAGGCAACTCTGACTTTTAGAGTAGTAGAGTAGCCTCACCTCTACGAGGGAAAAAGTCAGAGTTGCCTCACCTCTACAAGGGAAAAAAATGACCAGAAAAGAATTATAAAACCAGATAACATGGAATATCAATTTATGTATCTTTTTCTGCAGGTACATGACACACTCGCCTCTGTTCACATGCATATACATACACATATTTTGTGTATACTGTACCTATCTGCCAGAAGCTGTTTAAAAGGAAATGGAACAATCTAGACAAAAAAAGCAACCGCAAATTAATAATTACTAATTAAAATTTGCATACTGTAAAACAAGGGACTCCATTGTGAAAATAGATCCTCATCTGCATGTACCAGCCACACCTTGCATCCCCATTTACAAACCATTCAAATATATTGAAGCACAGAAGTAAACTCCTGTGCATAAATTCTCTTTCCTCCTTCCAGAAGAAACAGAAAAAAGGAGAAGATTTTATGCAGATGTATGCATGTATAATCCGTACCCCAAAGAAAAGTAAGCATATGATGTTTATTTAAAATGAAAATACAGAGCGCTAGAAGCGTAAATATTATTGTGCTTACTTTTTGAGTGATCCACCAATGCTACACTCTGGAGTAGGGTTGTGTGGGGTTTTGTGTGTGTGTGTTTGTGTGTGTTTCCTTTATTGAAAGTTTTAGTACTTCACAACCCACAACTTCCAATAAGTCTGCCAGATAGGCAGCCCAAAGTAATCAAACAACCATGTAAGAACACAGACATGTCTACTCAAGCAATATCTTAATCATTCTCTTTTAACGACCCCATAATCCCTTGTAGGGTGGAGTCTGGGCAACTGAATGGAGCTGAGTGTTTACTGGCCGGATGCCCTTCCTGTCACTAATGTGGAGTTTTATTCAGCAGATACATTCAGTGTGCCCAGAGAGAGAAATATCTGCCTCTACCTAGGATTGAACTGACAGCCTCCTGATTGTGAGGCGAGAGCTCTACCTCTAGACCACTGCACCACTCTCAACCAATATCTTAATGTACTACAATTATTACTGTCTCTGATTCATAAATTAATTGTTTCCTAAGATACTTTGCATTTAGGATCTGCCTGTCATGGAAATAGGTCCACCTTTGCTATACCCTATAGTGCCATCAATTTTGTTTTAATTCTTATATTTTATTATCTTGCTTTAAGATACGTGGTTTTATTGTAGGTTTTATTTGTTTTTCTCAAAGGTCTTTTTATCGTTCTCTTTATCCATCACACTGGACTCCTTCTGGAAAACAGCACTATAAAAATAAGATAATGAAATAATAATCGTGCTTCCTGAATGTCATGCAAAGCATTGAATTATTGAGAGGCCCGAGGTGGGGAGGAGAGAGGGCCACCGCGTTTTTTTAAAATCATAGGATGTTTAAATTTTTTAATTAAAATTTAATTTTAATGATTTTTTTTTAAAAAAAATACCCATTGGATTCTTACCAGTGCAAAAATTGCCCCGTGCCATTTTAATGTACTCTAAAGAATGTTGAAAATCCATCAAGTTATAAAACTCTGTTTATTGGCACACATTACTTGGAGCAATAAGCATTTAAGGCCACTGAAAGAAAGTCAATTGCAGGAGTTGGTATGTGCGTATGTGTGTGTTTTCTGCTCACATAAAGAAAATGCAGTAGAAGCATTTTTTTCCTCCCATGGTAAATCACTAATGCATGAATCACTATAATGGGCCTTGCTGTTGCAACTTGCTTTCCACGCTGGCAAAGTAACTTTGAAAGGCCACGCAATGTCAGAACTATCCCCTCCTCGTTTTTCCTTTCCTTGATCAAACTAAGTAATTCCTTCCACTAATGGGACCCTGTGGAGCAGGAATGGACCAAGTCTTACTCAGGGAGGGAAGGATCCAGTGGTGAAATCTAAATTTCTTTCCTACCGGTTCGTGGGCGTGGCTTGGTGGTGGGGTCATGTGACTGGGTAGGCGTGGCTATGTGACTGGGGGATCAAAAGGCAGAAACTCACTAACAATGTCCTGCTGGAGCAGGGTTGGACTAGATGACCTCCAGGTTCCTTCCAGCCCTGGATTATCCTCTGAAGCTGCGTCTAGCTTCTTTCCTCTCATTTTTCCTCCCTCCCTCCCTCCCTCCCTTCTTCCTTCCTTCCTTCCTTCCTTCCTTCCTTCCTTTCTCTCTCTCTCTCACTCTCTCTCTCTCTCTCGCTCACAAATCCCCCACCCCCCATTTTTTGCCTAGCAGGCTTCAGCTTTTTTACCTTTTCAAAAAAGGTTTTAAAAGTAAAAAAAAAAGCCTTTGGCATCAGGCACTTCAGCCAGGATCATCAGGGCCTTGTTTTAACTCTTTAAAAGCACAAGAAGTTGTTAAAAAAATGCTTTTAAAAGTAAAAAAAAAAGCCTTTGGCATCAGGCACTTCAGCCAGGATCATCAGGGCCTTGTTTTAACTCTTTAAAAGCACAAGAAGTTGTTTAAAAAATGCTTTTAAAAGTAAAAAAAAAAGAGAGGCTCTGACGATCACGTGGCTCAGCTGGGGTGGGCATGGGGGGTGGGGTGCAGGGATTTTGGCTACCGGTTCTCTGAACCATCCGCCGCCATCACTACTGGATCGGGCGATCTGGTCCGAACCGGGAGCATTTCACCCCTGGAAGGATCTGCTCAGGAAGTCCTTTGTGCTCACATTCTTTGTAGCATGTGACTCTCACCGGAGCTCTTAGCATCTGCATTCTTTTTTGTAACAGAGGCTTAGTAAATGGCTATCTATCCACATCCCCTGATCAATGATGGCTTGAGCTTCTCAAAGCATGATGGCTGATAGGCTCACTACCTTCCATTAGAAACATCTTAATTTATATTCAGAGGGGAATTCAAGTTTATATATCTGGAAAATATGTTCAGAATTTTTTTGTTTTGTTTTGTCGATGGGGTTCTTCAATTCCAAGAATATCTGTACAGAAAAAATGCAGTTACCAATTAATGATGAGAGTTTGATCGTTCAGATCTGGAGTCATATCATGGTTACTTATTGTCAAGTACTAAACATTGGAAGCCAACAATTGGTGTTAATTGTCCAATTTGAGCAGTTTAGGAATATACATGTATAGTGCCTTTGGTTGAATGGGCAGTGTTATGCTCTAAAATATACTAATACTCTAGTATCTCTTGATACAATCATGTCAGAAAGTTATGGAATGGCATGTCTAATAAAAAAAAAGGATTCAGTCCTTTTTCTCATGCAAATTGACATTGTGGGGAAACACAGCTTTAAAAACTTGGGAGAAGATGCTGGAAGGGGGGATATTGACTTTGGACTATGGATATTTATTATTTATTTATTTATTTGATTTTTATACCGCCCTTCTCTCAAAGGACTCAGGGCGGTTCACAGCCATAATAAAAGATAGACAATATACAAATAAAATAAAGATTAAAAAACTTATTATATAATTGGCTAAAATTTAAAACAATATACCATTAAAATTAAACTCTCTAAAACTTATAAAATTATAAAATTTAAAATTACGAAGCCAGTCCCGCGCGAATAAACAAATAGGTCTTCAGCTCGCGGCGGAAGGTCCGAAGGTCAGGCAGTTGACGTAATCCAGGGGGAAGTTCGTTCCAGAGGGTAGGAGCCCCCACAGGAGGATAGATGAGGACGATGAATTTTGAACATAATCTAGGTTAAGAATAAATACTTTATCATCTACTATATTAGATGTTACCTAATGGCAATGTTTACAAAACAGAGGAATTGCACTTCCATATTTTATGTCTTTTTGGAAAGTCCCATCAAAATATTTTGTAGGTACAAACTTCATCTGCAAGGTGAAAGTGGAAGAAATACAGAAAGAATATATTCAGAGAAAAATATTTCTGTTATAGCATAGAATTGAATAGAATTCTTTATTGGCCAAGTATGATTGGACACACAAGGAATTGGTCTTTGGTGCATATGCTCTCAGTGTACATAAAAAGACAAGATACATTAGTCAAGAATCAATACAAGTACAAATAAGCAAATAGCAGCCATTATTCCCAACTTTGGCTTGCCAGCTGAACGTACTTACTGTATTTTTCAGAGTATAAGACACACCTTAGTTTCTGGGAGGAATATAAGAAAAAAGCTGACTGGGGGTGGGTTGGCCTCTCACAATACCACCAATCAGCTGTTCTCAGAGGTGAACTTTAGCAACAAGTTCATTGGTTGTGAACTCTGCGCCTTGCTTTTTTTCAGCCTCTGAAATCTCCGTTTCAGAGGCTTTTTTTCAGCCTTTCAAATGGAGGTTTCAGAGGCTGAAACGGAGGCTTTTTTTTTCCAGCCTCTCAAATGGATTTTTCAGCCTCTGAAATCTGTTTTAGAGACTGGGCAGGGCTACATTCGGTGTATAAGACACACCCAAATTTTCACCCTCTTTTGGGGGTTATACTCTAAAAAATACAGTAAGTGTTCCAATCTTACAGTGCTAGACCATGTCAAAGCTATATTCGGATACTCCTCAACTTACAACCACTTACACCTTTCAAAGTTACAACGGCATTGAAAAAGTGACTTGTGACTGTTCCTCACACTTAAGAATGCCAAGCAACCAAATTTAAACATGATGGTTGTATAATCGGGCATGACTCTCTTAACAACTGCCTTGCTTAGCAACAGAAATTCTGGTCCCAATTGTGGTTATAAGTCGAAGACTACTTGTATGTTCCATCTTTCTTCCTGTAGTGAGCCAGCATTCTAGAACTGGAGAAGAGTCTAAGTCCCTACATTTTAGAATAAGGCGTATTGTTATTTCATTAAGTATTATACAAATTATTGCTTTCTTCTGACAAGGTCATCTTCCCAGATGGTTTATTGTGCAATTCACTTCAGGCCAAAAGTGGCAATGAGTAATAATAAAAAAATGATTTCTACCTTTCCTACCTCTGATTCTAGCCTCATGCAGAAATGGAGATGCAAATATTTATCTCTATATTGTATCTGGTTCAAAACATGAATAGCAGGTATTTGGCAATTTCTTAATTCCTTAATTCCTATTACCAGGCATCGGTTGTCACATTAATCCGGTCGTAAATCTAATTGTAAGCCAGGTTTTACCTTCCTCACATATATTCACATTTTTGAATACTTGAAAAATACTCACTTATTGGGAGATGGGCATAAAGTAAATAGGATGGATGGATGGAAGGATGGATGAATGGATGGATGGAACTCCAAATCT
Organism: Ahaetulla prasina; assembly: GCF_028640845.1. Taxonomy (NCBI): domain Eukaryota; kingdom Metazoa; phylum Chordata; class Lepidosauria; order Squamata; family Colubridae; genus Ahaetulla; species Ahaetulla prasina. The sequence goes on from NC_080539.1 coordinate 220,070,359, forward strand.
CTAAAATTCTGTTCTAAAAGTTAGTTGCCTGTATCTGGGAAAGGTAACCAGTCATATGATGATGTTGTTTGCACTTTTCTGGGAAAGCTTGACTCAAAAGTCATCATCTTCTTTTAACAACCCCATAATCCCTTGAGTCTGGGCAATTGAATGGAGCTAGCTGAGTGCTTTAATGGCCGGATGCCCTTCCTGTCACCAATGTGGAGTTTTGTTCAGCAGATATATTCTCATTGTGCCCAGAGAGAGAAATATCTGCCTCTACCTAGGATCGAACTCACAGCCTCCTGACAGCCTCCTGATTGTGAGGCAAGTGCTCCACCCCAAGGCCACTGCACCGCTCCACCAAAGCTTGACTCAACAGTGCAACTATTAAATTCATGAAACATGGCAGGCTTGCTTTATTTTCCCCTCCAGGTTTCCTGCTAATTTCCCAACCATGACATGAATATATATTTTTTTTTCCTTTTGCAGAAAGGATAAACAACGTAGACTACAATGCAGGAGAATCCAGCAGGGGGTATTAAACAGTCAAAGTGACAAGCCATGGCTGCCTATTCAAAGCCTTCCCTTTTTGTATGCATCACCTATCGAAAAAAGGCTGAGCCTTTGATCCCATGATCCTTTCCACCACCTTGATACTCACTCGTGCCCACCACAACTGCCATTCTGTGAATTGTTACCTTGAGCAATGTTTTGTGATTGGAACGTTATCTCTAAACTGGCTTCTTTGAAAATGCAGCGAGCAGTACTGCATTTGTCAGAACTGACCTTCTCTTTTAAACAAAATCTAAGCTGAAGGAGAACATGTATTATACATCTTCTGCAGTGACTCTTGTACAAATCATACCAGATTTCTTATTACAGTGCTTGAAAATTATTTTACAGGATTAGATTATAGCATGCTAAAATAGCACACTTGCATGCATTTATGTTGTAAATATAGAGAGTGTGTTTGCATAAATACGCAGACAGAAAACAAACACACATATACTTGATGAAAGCCAGAATTGTCTATATGATAGGTGGAAAAGGAAAGGATCTGGAAGCTCTAGTAATGAGAGCAGCATGTGGCGGCATCCAAAAAAGTCAATGCAATCCTAAATTGCATTAACAGAGGGATTCCATCAAGATCACATGAGGCATTAATATTACCCTATAAAGCCTTAGTAAGACCACATCTAGAATACTGCATCCCGTTTTAATAATAATAATAATAATAATAATAATATTTTAATTTGTATACCGCCCTTCTCCCGAAGGACTCAGGGCGGTGAACAGGCAGATAAAATATAAATACACACAATAATTTAAAACAACCCTTAAAAAACTGATTTAAATGCCCAAAACGTTAAAAACATACTCCCCTATAAAATAACACAATTTTAAAAACCCATCTAATAAAAATAAAAATCAGGCTAGTCCAGCCATATGAAATAAATAAGTTTTAAGTTCGCGGCGAAAGGTCTTAAGGTCAGGTAATTGTCGGAGTCCGAGGGGAAGTTCGTTCCAGGGTGGAGCTCCCACAGAGAAGCCCTCCCCTGGGGGCCGCCAGTCGACACTGTTTGGCTGACGGCACCCTGAGGAGTCCCTCTCTGTGGGAGCGTACCGGACGATGGGAGATAGAAGCCGGCAGTAGACGGTCCCGTAGATAGCCCGGTCCTAAGCCATGGAGCGCTTTAAAGGTGGTAACCAATACCTTGAAGCGCACCCGGAAAACCACAGGTAGCCAGTGCAGTCTGCGCAAGATAGGTGTTATGTGGGAGCTCCGAGACGCTCCCTCAATAACCCGCGCAGCCGCATTCTGAACTAGCTGAAGTCTCCGGGTGCTCTTCAAGGGGAGCCCCATGTAGAGAGCATTGCATTTTGGTCACCATACTATAAAAAAGATGTTGAGACTCTAGAAAGAATGCAGAGAAGAGCAACAAAGATGATTAGGGGACTGGAAGCTAAAACATATGAAGAACGGTTGCAGGAACTGAGCATGGCTAGTCTTGTGAAGAGAAGGACCAGGGATGACATGATAGCAGCCTTCCAATATTTGACAGGCTGCCACAGAGAGGAGGGATCAAGCTATTTACCAAAACACCTGAAGGCCAGACAGGGAATAATGGATGGAAACTAGTCAAGAAAAGATACAACTTAGAAATAAGGAGAAATTTTCTGACAGTGAGAACAATCAACCAATGGAACACCTTGCCTTCAGAGATTTTGGAAGCTTCATCACTGGAAGATTTCAAGAAGAGACTGGATTGCCATTTGTCAGAAACGGTATAAGGTCTCCTGCTTGAGCAGGGGGTTGGATTAGATGACCTACATGGTCTCTTCCAACTCTGTTATTCTATTCTATTCTAAAGTCAAATAGCACAACAACAACAAGAAGAAGGGTAAAGACAATGTTCTGTTTATAAACCGATTACTTTTTAAGTAGCTGTTTGTAAGTTCATTTTGTTCGCAAGTCCATCAAACACAAAAAACATGCACAATAATCCTTGCACCGAACAGAAGTGAGCCCCTCAGCTTCTTCTCACCCTTTCCTTCCAGGGAGCCTGGCTTTGGGTCCAGAGAACCTCACTGGCACTGTTTCCCTATGGCTTCAGCCACCAGCTCTGGGATGGACCAGTTGACCCAAAAGCCATTGGAACCCTCATCGGGGAAGGGCAGTTAGCAAGGCAACCAGGCCCTGCTATCCTGTGTGACTTGTGGGCAGGGGGGTGAGATGCACCCTGGCTGGTCTAAACCCTATGAGCAGCAGTGAACAGTCCTGCACTGCTCAATTGTCCATGGAGATAAGTGTGGGACATCTTATAAGAAGTCCCAGCTCCCTTGAGAAGCTCATACTACTGTTAAAGTTGGAAGGAAAGGAAAGAAGAGGATGTCAAGCAGCAAGGTTATATATATATTAACTTTAAAAAGACCAGAACTATCGCCAAAACTGAACACTTTAACAACAGAATAATCAGAGAAGCCATCGAGATAGAAAAACGCCCACACAGCATGAACAAACGAGATGATACCTCCCGCCTACCAGCCATTTGGAAACCCGCCCTTATTGACAAACGAGTCCTTAACACGAGGAATGACACCAGACCCACACTCACGAGGTCCACACAGGATGTCACCACCACACATCCACCCAGAAAGCAGACCCAAACCCACACTGATCAGGAAGCACGACCAAGGACCAGAAGCCAGACCGCAGCTGCAACATTAGCCATTTCAAACCCCTCCAATCCATACATGCAGCAGACTGACACCCACTATGAAGATGTAGCACGACCACAAAGCCAAACAACAGCTATGCAGCTCACCAGCTCAAATCCCCCTGCAACACAGACTAAACTGAGCACAACCAAGCCCCCACCCAAACAGGACACACCCCCAGCCAATCAGAGCACAAAAAAAACACCATCCAATCAGAGCATAGCCAAGCTCCCACCCAATCAGTTCAAGCCCCCACTAGCAGTTAAAAGGAAAGAAGAGGATGTCAAGCAGCAAGGTTATATATATATTGACTTTAAAAAGACCAGAACTATCGCCAAAACTGAACACTTTAACAACAGAATAATCAGAGAAGCCATCGAGATAGAAAAACGCCCACACAGCATGAACAAACGAGATGATACCTCCCGCCTACCAGCCATTTGGAAACCCGCCCTTATTGACAAACGAGTCCTTAACACGAGGAATGACACCAGACCCACACTCACGAGGTCCACACAGGATGTCACCACCACACATCCACCCAGAAAGCAGACCCAAACCCACACTGATCAGGAAGCACGACCAAGGACCAGAAGCCAGACCGCAGCTGCAACATTAGCCATTTCAAACCCCTCCAATCCATACATGCAGCAGACTGACACCCACTATGAAGATGTAGCACGACCACAAAGCCAAACAACAGCTATGCAGCTCACCAGCTCAAGTCCCTCTGCAACACAGACTAAACTGAGCACAACCAAGCCCCCACCCAAACAGGACACACCCCCAGCCAATCAGAGTACAGCCAAGCTCCCACCCAATCAGTTCAAACCCCACTAAAATCCAAGACAGAGAACAAGAAAGCGGCACAGCCCTCCTCCCATATATAAAAGGCACCACAGACAGAATCAGCAAGATCCTCCACAAACACAACATCAAGACAGCATTCTGCACAAACAGAAAAATATCCACCATCCTAAGAAACCCCAAAGACAAAATTGAGTTAGAAAATCAAGGGTATATGAAATCCCATGCACCGCCTGCCCCACCACATACATTGGACAAACCAACAGAAGAATAAGTACGCATTGAAGAACACAAGAACTCATTCAAAAGAGGAACCAACTTCTTCCCTGGTCCAACACTTTAAAGTCACAGGACATGATATTGACTTTAAAAGACCAGAACTATCGCCAAAACTGAACACTTTAACAACAGAATAATCAGAGAAGCCATCGAGATAGAAAACGCCCACACAGCATGAACAAACGAGATGATACCTCCCGCCTACCAGCCATTTGGAAACCCGCCTTATTGACAAACGAGTCCCTAACACGAGGAATGACACCAGACCCACACTCACAAGGTCCACAGGATGTCACCACCGCACATCCACCCAGAAAGCAGACCCAAACCCACACTGATCATGAAGCACGACCAAGGACCAGAAGCCAGACCGCAGCTGCAACATTAGCCATTTCAAACCCCTCCAATTCATTCATGCAGCAGACTGACACCCACTATGAAGATGTAGCACGACCACAAAGCCAAACAACAGCTATGCAGCTCACCAGCTCAAATCCCCTGCAGCACAGACTAGATTGAGCACAACCAAGCCCCCACCAACACAGGACACACCCCAGCCAATCAGAGCACAGAAAACCCCATCCAATCAGAGCACAGCCAAGCTCCCACCCAATCAGTTCAAACCCCACTAGCAGTTAAAAGGAAGAAACAGCTGCGATCACACATTGCTCCCAGAAGCACAAGCTGAAGCCTGAAGATGACGAATGAGACTTATCGACGTCGCCAAGACACTTCCAATTTTACGGGAAAACCCGAACAACCAAGACCTATATATATATATATATATATATATATATATATATATATATATATATATATATATATATATATATATATGCCGCTACCTTGATATTGATCTTTCTAAGCCCAGAGAACTCCAACTAAAAGTATATCCAATATAAAAAAAACACCTGAACAATTATTATCTCAAGAAATCCTCAAGAGATTGTCTAGATACATCAGCGAAAGGCACATTGTTGGAAGACCTGAAAGATCAAACCGGGGACAGATATCATAGAGAGAATTTATCAATGCAGTTGCTAAGATCTGATGACGCATAATCCATCAATCTATTGTACAGGAGTCTTTTTTTTTTTTAACATGTTACATTGTGTTCACAGATTAATACAGTGGTCAGCAACTTAAAAATCCTGGTCCCATGCAATTATTTACAAAGCATAACATCTCCAAAGTCACTGCATACTATCATTGTCAAAGAAGTAAGAAAACGTTGAAAAATTACACGTCACCATTTGTTATATTATAGTTTTATTTATTTAATAATTTAAGGTTATGAAAGAACTATACACCACATATATAGTGATATCCTAACAAAAAAAAAACAGTTCCATTTTGGTTTCTTCTTTCTTTTTTTTAAAAAAAGTCGGTACATTAAGGTTGTACAACAGAACAGATTTTAAAACAGAAAAGTTCTGTTGCTATTTTCAGCCTCATTAACTGCAATTATGCCACTGAAATTAGAGAATATCTAACCAACCCATCCTTATAATAAAGGAGGGGAAATGTAGGACAGCCAAAAAGTCCCTATTTCTGCAAATGTTGTTTCTTTTTTTTTTAATCCTGTTGCAGGACACGCTTGAAAAAAGACAAGAAAAGTTTCCCAGATCAGTTCTATATTTCGAAATCGTTCCCACTGGTGACTTAAAATTGGAGCACACAAAGTCCAGTAGGGCACAGAAATTGTAAGAGCAGAAGAGAAGGCATATATCTGAAAAATGGACCAGTGAGGGAGAAAATATAGAGGGATGTTTCCTACGATGGCCAAATGATTCAGATATTATAGCACTGAAAAGAAAAGAAAAAAAAGTCCTGGCACCCAAGCCAGTTTTAGGTATCCTGGTACATTTGTATCCTCCAGCACTAAATGTTTTAAGCACCAGGAAGCGGGGATGGGATGAAACCACTTGAGTGCATTTCATGCAAATGCTGCAGAAAATAATGCGTTTGAACAGCCTAGCCAGACTTACAACCTCTCAATTCATTTCATGCAGCCATAAACCTGTATGCTGCATTACAGGTTTGCCAAGAAAACCTCATCAGTATCTATTTCACATTAATAAAGTTCTGCAAATAGACCCAGTGAACTATGAACCAAAGAGAAAACAAGACGATCTGGTGGTCTTAGCGTTTCTTAGAATGCCAGAGAACTAGAGAATTAGAGCTATAATAAAAGACTGTGAGGCTTTCCCATTTTTATAATCCTTGCAGCTTGACTATCTGCATGATTAGTCAGATGGAAAGTTCTGGGATTTATTCCCAGGTGGTTATGGATGGGACCTGCAGCTTCCAATTAATTAGTTGAACTCAGTGTGTCACAAAAAAATCCAAATTAATCCCGTTATGATGGGATGCCATAAATTTAATTCTTCCACTCAAGCAGATGTAGCTGCCTCTGGAAAATGTCAGAAAGCATTCTTGTCTAACAGGAACTCTCCATGGGCTTTTGTTTCACTCTTGCCTGGCTCTTGATTAGTCAAATGAACTTGATTAGTCAAATGAATTGAAAACTTATTTGTTTACCCAAGCGGGACTGGCTTGATTTTTAAATTTTTAAATTTTTGATTTTTAATAATTTTATTGGGGTATTTTAGTATCGGTCAATTTGACGGTTTTAATTCGGCCATTTATTGAATATGTATTTTAATTGCTATTTTAATTTTGTATATTTAATTATTTTAATCTTGGCTGTACACCGCCCTGAGTCCTTCGGGAGAAGGGCGGTATAAAAATGTAAATAAACAAACAAATAAACAATAAACAAACTTCCTAGGCGTTAAGTTTGGCTGCTAAGTCAATGTCTCTTCCATAAATGTTCATTAAAAAGGTGACACCGAAGCCAAACTTAGTAATTGCTCACTCCAGAAAAATAAAAGATCAAGAATGAATAAACTTCTTCAGAGTTTCCACTTTTGGGAAAAGCATGCTTAGGAATCAAGAATGTATAAAGAGCAGTGATAAATGGCTCCCATTATGGTCTATCAGCAAAACCGCATCTGAAAATCTCTTCTGTGAAGCGCAGCTAACAAGTTAACAAAATTGGAAGTATCTTTTATTATACGTGGGCATTGACCCACTGAGGGGCATCCACTATTCATAATGAATCTAGGATAAACAGTGGCAATGCCTGATAGATAGTATCCTTTGTCAATGAAAAAAAGACTTCGGGGACAGCATGAATTCAATGTTTAAGCCCTATTTTCCAATTACTACAAATATTCAGGGGGGGTGGGAATTGAACAGCATTTCTCTAACTCAGCTACGGTTGATCTGAATCTCCCAAGCCAGGACAGATTTTTGGAGGTTGTTGGTTTTTTTTAAAAAAAAAAAAAAGCTCAAAATTACTAACGGAGAAAACAAATTCATCGTTCTGGGGGATGAGGAGATTAAGGAAAATGTATTAATGATTCACCTTTCAGTTTTGGCTTCTTGGCTCCCAATGAAATGTGCAAATCAAGCCATTTGCGAATGGGGCTGATTCTTGCAGCAGCAGCAATCATCTGAATAATCTTTATTTATTCAAAATCATTTAAATGAAGTGGCCACAAGTTTGCCAATTTTCAATCACATGGGAGTAACGGATCCCAGATTTGGGGGGCATATTTTAAACTAGCCGATTTGAAGTGCATCTGTTCGAAAATTGTTGCCCTGTTATGTATCATATGAAGGCTGAAACAGAAACAGAATTGAGCATCAGAGCAGAGTTATTTAACGTGACTTCTGTCAATAGCCCAAGTTAGTAACATATATTCTGACCCTCTGTGTTCAAAAGGTAATCCAGCCCACATTTAGCTTTTAAATGAATGCAACTATGCAGTGGAGAGGCAAGAGAGCTTCACAGAGTTTAACTGGAACCAGCATTCACATAACCATGTGAAGAATTAGAATCCTGGAGATAATTTTACTTGTCACACAGGTTGATAGGCAGCCAGGAAGGAAAAAGAGAGGAATGAGCAACTAGTCCACATCCCAAGAGGATAGATTTTGGAAAACCAGACTGCTTGACTGCCTAAGTACCTACCTAAGTGGTAGCCTTGTTGATCATCTGCATGTTAATCAGCTCAAGAAAAGATTGTGGCAAACATTGGTGTACTGAGGATCCCTATTTAACATCTGCAAGGAGGTCAGAGGTCAGAGAAGGACAAGGATCACAACCTCCTGAGAATCTTGCTTGCTATGCATTTCTGATTGTCCAGTCCAGTGGTAGTCAACCTGGTCCCTACAGCCCACTAGTGGGCGTTCCAGCTTTCATGGCGGGCGGTAGGGGTTTTGTCCGATACTGAAGCACTTTCCTTTTTTTTTTTAATTTAATTGACTTTTTAAAAAAATTTCATAGCATTATTTAAAAACATTTTCATTAGGTTTTCATAAAATTCCCCATGACAATTTAAATTTCTGAAAATATACTATTTGTATCGCCCGCACATAAGTTTAGTTCACGTTACGTAAGTGAAACTAAATGGTGTTATAGTGCGACCGCAAACAAAAGAGCCTCGTCCCAGAATAGCTCGCGCATCTCCCCCCACACCACCCAGCTGTAACAGATAAGCAGAGCTGGTAGCCGGTGCCCCCCCCAACCCAATCCATGATGTGCAAGAGGCATGCACAGAGGATGAACCACGGCGCATTACTGTGGAACTGGTGGGGGTTTAGAAAATTTTACTACTAACAGAGATACAAAAGTGGGCGGTAGGTATAAAAAGGTTGACTATCCCTGGTCCAGTCCCTGGAAGAATGCACCAAGGGCTAATCATCCTTTCATTGCTTTCTCTCACTTCCTCTCAGATTCTGAATTAACAGATAGATTCATGGAATCATAAACCTCCACTGGCTAATGATCCATCTTAGAGTTAGAACCAAACATCTATATAAGAGTTGAATGGGAGAAGGGAGAATGTTGGACTTGGATTAGGAAGGCTCTTTGTTGAGTTCCCCTTTATCCATAAAAATTCACTGAGAGATGCTGTAAAATATTGGCAGATATGAGAGAAGATATTTGAATGAAAGGCACTTGGAAGCAGTAAAAGAGCAGAGGGTGGGGTTAACGCCTTCCCACTCAGTCACTTTTTTCCAGTGAAAAAGTATCTGAGTACCAAAGGTGCCTTTTCAGGAGGCAACTGGACTTTCTTGTTTTTTTCTTTTGAAGATGTTTCGCTTCTCATCCAAGAAGCTTCTTCAGCTCTGACAGGATGGTGGGGAACGGAAGGATTTATATTCCTTGCAGACAGCTGGTAATCTGCATCCTTTCAGCAGGTTGTAGAAGCACTTGGAGGTTTATCTGTGTCCTCACAATCACTTGAGTAGTTCTCCTGGTTCTTGTAGTCTGCAATTTTTCCTCTGGAAGTCCATTCCTATTTCCACACCATTCAAAGGGTGTTCATCCCAAATTGTATAGCTAAAAGTCTGTAGAGATTCTCCGTCATCCAGGTCATGGTTGTCCCAAAGATGCTTTTTTTTCAGGAGGCAATTGAAGTTTATTATTTTTGTTTTTTTTTGAAGACATTTTAAGAAAAAACAAGAAAGTCCAGTTGCCTCCTGAAAAAGCACCTTTGGGACAACCATATCCTGGATGATTGACAATCTCTACAGACTTGTATCATAATCAGTGGTTGGGGCTCTAAAATGGCAGCAGAAATCAAGAACAATTTCCTAACCAAAATTATTATTCCCAAAGGAATGAGCATTCTGTCTGGGGAATCTGTCTCTCCATCTAAATTCAGTAAAATCTTTAATCCCATACACTGATTTCAGATTTCCCACATATAGAGGACCACCACAAACGTATGCCAAAATTCTGAATTTTGCATATGGTTCACAATTAAAATAGGCCAAAAATGACTTTAACGGCACCAACGAGCAAGAGTTTGCTGAATTCACAGACATTAAAAGATTGTCAGGCTAGGTCAGGCACAAGCAACCAAAACCAGCTGTGAGGGGGGAAAAAACTAAGGTATGTTCTGTAGTGTATTGCTGATTACCTATGTTACAAGAATCTTGCCAGATTGTTTATCTTCCCTTTGGAGATGGCTGAGGTAAACTAAAAGTTTGAACTCAATCATTTCCTCCCCACAAACCCACTTTAATCTGGAATGCTTCTTGAGTCCCTCTAGAGCCCCCCCCCCACTCCTTTAGCTGGTGATTCCACCACAGGCTATTTCTGAAGGTCTCTATAAACACAGTGGGTTGTTAACACATTACAGTTATTAATTGATGAAGCCCTAGTACTCTGTCTCATATATATAACCTACATCTGAATAGCCAACCTATCTTCCCTCCCTTCTCCCTCCCTTCTCCTCCTCTGCAATGGAAATCCCATATCTGTTTATAGCCACTTCTTGCATCTGACCAAGTGAGCTGCGGTTCATAAAAGCTTATGCTTTTTAATAAAATGTGTTAGTTGGGAAAGATGCTACTCTTTTCCAGGTAAATATAAGAATGTATAAATATTGTATTGCTTGTGTAATATGGCCCTCATTTTTCATACAAGTTGCTCGTTTGCTACAGTACATTCAGTTTCTTTTCCCTTTAAATCCTTATTCCTCAGCGCCAATGCAGAAAGTGAAAGGAGAGAGAGAGAAAATGCATGTTGTCAACGAAAGTTTGAGATGCCCATCACCAGCCTCGTTATATTGCTGAAAGCCAATGCCCACAGTGACAGCAGCTTTCTCAACTGAAAGCAAGTCAATACTGCCTTACGTCTTTGTCTGGTAGCTGACATTACATTCCAGATTATTGTATATCAGTGTGACATGCCCAAATGAGATTGCAGTTGCTTCCAAAGGTTGTAAAAGCCATGCAAATATTTCCCGCTAAGAACTCGTCCATCAATCTATGGTGTAAGCATTTGCATACGCTGGGTTTTCCTTTAAAGCTAAAATAAAGGGCATTTCTTTGGATCAGATGTTATATTATCGACTTGAAAAAAGGTGTCAACATAAGAAGCAAGGATAATAAGAGTCATATACAATTTTATCTATGCCACATGGACCTTCCTCTCTGTTTTCTTTTCTTTGTGTTCCGGGAAGTGGAAGAAATGGCTGATGAAACAAGGACCAATTGGAAAGTCAACAATTCCTTCCCTGCATTAAATAATTATATGCGCTGAAGGAGGTATTCCTCAATTTAAATGGCTGGGAGGTGATTTGATGGACCAAAATGATCCTAGTACAATTCCTAGATTTCAAAACAATGATATAAACAAATTCAAAGTATATTTAGACTTTAATGCTGGGCTGCAAAACAGTCTTCAAGCTGTTGCTGAAGTACAACTTCCAACTTCTTTCATATTTGATCTGTTAACTGGAGTTGCTAGAAATCATGGTTTACCTGTTGGAAGTTTACACCTCCCTCGAGATATCTCAGTTCTAATCCCCAAACTCCATCCATCAAAATTTTTCACATTCAGATTTGCATTTTACATTTTTGTTAACATTTTTCTATTTTCTTTCCCCAAACAGAAGGTTCATTTCCTCCTTTTCTTTTCTCATTTAATTTTTTAAGTTAACATGGGGAGCTGTCAGAGATTATTAAATACCTGTAATATCAAATACAGGTACCAGTAATTATTCAGTTACTTAAGTTTGTTGCTTACAAGGCAATGCCCTTAAGAATTCCTTTTTCATTATTATCATACAGTTTTTCTACCAATTAAGAAATGTATTTTTTTTATTGTAAAGGAAATGCTTTGCTGGTATGCATTTCTTAGGGAAACTGAGGCCCCAACACAAAAACCCCCAAATCTTTCCAGATGTACCTTTAAATGAGAGTTTGGCATGGTACAGTAGAAATCTCCATTGATATGGATAGTAGCATGTGATCTATCCTGCAAGAAACCTGAAGGCTCATGACACTTACCATAAAGGACTCAGCTTTTACACACGCACAACACAAATCTATCCAGGTGGAAATTGACAGAACACATGGCATAGCCAAGAAAACTAAAAATGTTAGCAATGTTACAAAACTGCCACGTTAGCAATGGGACTTGCCATACGGTTTTCTGTATAAATTCACCCTGCCATTCTGCCTGTACTATTGGGAATTTAGATTATTATTGTGACTGGTTGCTAAGTCAGCCAAATGTTTAGACTGAATCTGGCATTTTTATCCAGCGGTCATGTCCTTCCCTGGGATAGGCAGATGTTGTTGTTTGATGGTGTTAAAGGTATCATCATAGGATACACAGGATGTTCTGAGTGAAGGTGTCTTTTGCAATTGACTGATAGTGATTTTGTCAATGCCGATGGTGTTCAAATGGTGCTTCAGTTGTTTTGGGATTGCAACCAAGGCGCCTATATTATTATTATTATTGGTACTACCTTTGCTTTCTTTTTCCACAGTTGTTCTACTTCCATTTGCAGGTCTCTGTATTTTGTGATTTCCTCCAATTCTTTCTCTTCTACTCTGCTGTCTTAAGGTTCTGCAGTATCCACTATTCAGACATTTATGTCTTTCTTATTGAAAGTTAAGTCTGGGATGTTGTGTGGCAGGCACTTATCTGTTTGAGTTTTAAAGTCCCAGAGGATTTTGGCTTCTTCATTTTCAATTACTTTGTCTATTTGATCCCATCAGTTCTTGCTTGCAGGTGAATGGTATTTCTTGCAGATATTCCAATGCTCTATTGTCGATATTTAGCTGTTGTTGGCAATTGATCTGTGCAATCTTCTTGCAGCAGCTAACTAAGAGGCCCACTGTTTTTTTCAGCTTCATTGCAGAAGCATCTTTTGTTGTCCATTGCGGTCTTCTCAACTCTGTGTTTATGTGCATTTACTTAGTCTTGTGCAGCCAGAATAGGCCCTCTATCTCTCTTTCTTCACTTTTGCTGTACTGAGCCATTGCTGGGTTTTTTGTTTTGTTTTTGTTTTGTTTTTGTTTACATTTATATCCCGCCCTTCTCCGAAGACTCAGGGCAGCTTACAGTGTGTAAGGCAATAGTCTCATTCTATTTGTATATTTACAAAGTCAACTTATTGCCCCCCCAACAATCTGGGTCCTCATTTTACCTACCTTATAAAGGATGGAAGGCTGAGTCAACCTTGGACCTGATGGGGCTTGAACCTGCAGTAATTGCAGGCAGCTGTGTTTAATAACAGGCTTCTTACAGCCTGAGCCACACTGCGGCCCTTAACCCTAATCCTAGGGTTAGGATTAGTGTTGTTGTTATCTGCTTTGCCTGCTAGGGCTGTGGGTGTGTGTATTGGCCATAAAACAGGGGTGAAATCCAGCAGGTTCTGACAGGTTCTGGAGTACTGGTAGCGGAAATTTAGAATAGTTCGGCTAACCGGAAAATACCACCTCTGGCTGGTGGGAATGGAGATTTTGCAGTATCCTTCCCCTGCCACGCCCACCAAGCCACACCCACAGAACCGGTAGTAAAAAAAATTGGATTTCACCACTGCCATAAAATACTTTGCCTTATCATGTCTCTTATCTGTTCTTCATTCTATTACAAACAATTGTGAAATAACAATGTGTCACATGCACTGTCATTTGACTGAACTGTGTAATTCATCTCATTCATCTCATTCATTGAATGGAAGAGATTAAACAAATGGTTCAGAACACTGATGCTTTAGATCCATATATAGCACAGGTGTCTATTATGTTTGACGTTGCCATCACGTGACATTTTGTGATGTTTTTTCCCTTCATAGAGCTGGGGTGGGCGTGGCCTGCTGGCCCACAGGTTGCCAATTTGACACCCCTGATACACAATATCCTTTTTTTTTAAATATGTGTTGTCTTTGAGTCAATCTTGATTCCTAGCAAGTGACCGGACAAGTGTTCTTGGCAATATTTTTGTAAGTGGTTTTGCCTCCTTCATTAAGAGGGCTGAGAGAAAGTGACTAGCCCAAGGCCACCCAGCTGCCTTTGTTCCTATCATGGGATTCAAATTCAGTCTCCTGGTTTCTAGTCTGATGCCTTAACTACTACACCAAACTGGTGCTCATAGAATAATTAGACTATAGTAATTGGGAGCAGTTTAGGATTAGAATATAAGATATTAACACTGATATTCTAGGTAGGCTCTTTGGCATTAAGCTACACTAGAGAATATTGATGCATACTAGACATCAGAGATGGGTTTCAGCAGCTTCTGACCAATTCTAGAGAACCGATAGTGGAAATTTTGTGTAGTTCGGAGAACCGGTAGTAAAAATTCTGACTGCCCGCCCCCCACATCTATTCTCTGCTTCCCAAGTCCCAGCTGATCAGGAGGAAATGGAGATTTTGCAGTAACCTTCCCCTGGATTGGGGAGGGAATGGAGATTTTGCAGTAACCTTCCCCTGGATTGGGGAGGGAATGGAGATTTTACAGTATCCTTCCCCTGGAGTATGGTGGGAATGGAGAAGTTACAGTATCCTTCCCCTGCCATGCCCACCAAGCCACACCCACAGAACCGGTAGTAAAAAAATTTGAATCCCACCACTGCACTAGACATGTATAGAATTAAAGTTAAATATGCTTAAAAAAATAGCTGCAAATGGTGAAGTGGTTAAGATGTTGGACTAGGTCCAAAGACACTCAAATTCAATCCACAAAGCCTTCCTGGAGGACTTTGCTTAAATCTCTCTCTGTCTCTCAGCCCAATGTATTCAATGTGATTGTTGTTGAGAAAAATCAGACTGATCGGCATAATACTTTGAGCTCCTGGCAGTAAGATGAAATATAAGTGCAATAAATAAATAAATACAAACATGCCCAGTAGACTCATCAGTTAAAATATTTGAGCAGATAGAAAATTGCCAGATAGCTTTCACCAGAACTGTCGTGTTAATCAGGCACATGCGAATATATATTTAATTCCTAAGTGATTATTTGATTAATACTTATATACTATTTTAAACCATTTTAATCAAACTACCGTAAGCTAAAGGATATAACCGAAGAATACCTTAATAAAATATTCCTTTAGAATTAGCTATTTATACACCGCACGCCAATATTTGGAGTTGTTTTCTGTAGCATCACCCCTTGAAATGCATGGCCCAAAACACTTATTTGAACTGTGATGCCATGGAATGAAGAAATGTGTGTTGTGACCTCACTATGCCAGCTCCGTCTGTTTGCATTTACATCACAACACTATAAGCAAACAGATCACAGCTAAGTTTGTGTTGTGACATCTGGATGCTCATTTTGTCTCTTATCCCATCCTCCTTTCTTGCAGACATTTAGCAATAGCAACAGCACTTAGACTTATATACCGCTTTACAGTGCTTTACAGCCCTCTTGAAACGGTTTACAGAGTCAGCCTATTGCCCCCAACAATCTGGGTCCTCATTTTACCCACCTCGGAAGGATGGAAGGCCGAGTCAACCTTGAGCCTAGTGAGAATCGAACTGCTGGCAGTCGGCAGAATTCTCCTGCAATATTGCATTCTAACCATTGCGCCACGAGGCGCATCAAGATGGGTATTTTTGTCTAGATATCCTAGGCCAGTGATGCCTAGAACCTATGGCACGTGTGCCAGAGGTGGCACGCAGCGCCCTCTCTGTGGGCACGTGAGCTGTCGCCCCAGTTCAGCTCAGCTCTGCTGCACATATGCACATGGCTCCTGCTGACCAGGTGGTCTTCAGGTCTCTGCTGAGCATGCGCAAGGGGACGAGGCGCATGCGGGGGGCGCACACGCATGCATGGTGTGGATGCATGCAGGGGTGAGGTGTGCGAATGTGCAGGGGACATGGTACATATAGGGGTGTGCACACATTTGTGGAGGGAGGGTGCATGCGCGGAGCTGCGTGTGCATTGCATTTGGGCGGTTCAGGCACGTGTGCTTTGGGCACTCGGTCTGGAAGAGGTTAGCCATCACTGTCCTAGGAGTTTTAATCCCAGCGTACCTGGAGGGCACTGGGAGACTCACAGGGTAGTGAGTAGCATCAAATGATATTAGTAATCTCCCACTTGTTTTCGCTTTCCTCTGCCTTTGTATGGAATAAAGGCAACAATGTCACGCCACAGCTTAATAATACAGACAAACAGCCTGTCATCGGAATTTAGAAATCTGCTTGTGGAGGAGAAAAAGCATGAAAAAAAAAGAGAGAAAGAAATGCTCACTAATTCTGCAAGGCAGAAGAAATTTGATGCAGCTGTTTTCCCTGTGGAAACAAATCTATGAGTAGGAGTCGTTTCTGATTTAATTAGCCTGTGCCGGGTTCTCCTTACCTGCCTGTTTTTACCTGCAGGTGATTCAAATCGGTTTCTTAGATCTTCCAAGGGAATATTGAAGCGCTCTATCCTGCATCGGACACCTGGAGGTTCCTCCCTGCACATTTCAGCAGAAGAATGGTTTTGACAACTCTTAGCCATGGTGACCACTGGCTCTATTGCCTTATTTTGGTGCGTGTGGGTTTTTTTTTTCCTGAGCAAAATTCTAGATGCTCATTTCCCACTTTGAATCTACCAACACAAAGATTTTATTCCATTCCGCTCAGCTCTGTGAAGCTGCCAGATACCTGTCTCTGTCCTTTAGGTGGGGAGTCAACATTAGATTCTTCCCCAGCAGGATTTTGCCAGCATCAGTCCTTGCGATGGACGTTTAGAGCGCTTTGGACACCAGTTTTTCAGTGCAACTGCATGTGCGTGTCTGTTCGATGATTTCTGGAAGGTTTCCTCAATTGGATAGCTGGCAAGCACCAGGCTGAACTGGAAAAGCAATTGAAAGATGTGGTTATAGCACAAAAGAGAAACAAATAACATACTCCAAACAATGGGTTTTGTGTAGAAATCCGGTGACTGCTTTAAATCAGCCTCCAAGATTTATTTGAAATCCTTAAAGAAAACATTGAATTATAGATTTGGATCTTTTCTTTAATAAGAATGAATTAGTTAACGAATAATTATTTATTAATTCTTAATTAATAATTACTTTATTAATTCTTAATAATTATTTTAGTAATTTTAATTAATAATTGCTTTATTAATTTTAATTAATACTTATTTTAGTAATTCTTAATTAATAACTATTTTAGTAATTCTTAATTAATAATTATTTAGTAATTCTTAATTAATACTTATTTTAGTAATTTTAATTAATAACTATTTTAGAAATTCTTAATTAATACTAAACTTATTAAATTCCTAATTAATAAGAAATGATATCATAAGGCTAGAGTCGTAGTGGTGCAGTGGTTATAAAGCAGTATTGCACGCTAACTGCTCACATTGCCAGGAGTTCGTTTTTCTAAATACTGACCGGCTCAAGGTTGATTCAGCCTTCCATCCTTCCAAGGTGGGTAAAATGAGAACCCAGATTGTTGGGGGCAATAGGATGACTCTGTGAACCGCTTAGAGAGGGCTGTAAAGCACTGTGAAGTGGTTTGTAAGTCTAAGACTGATCACTATTGCTATTTCTTCTAGAGGTTGGTATGTCAATGCCATAACAAGTTCTTAAGGAGCAGAACTTAAGTTTAAGGGAGTCTCATGCAATAAAAGTGATTTTATTTATTTATTAAGAAAATTTATAAGTCACCCAATTCATAAACTGGATGACAAATAAATGTAAAAAAAAAATATCAAATACAGTTTAAAGAGAAAGAGAAGAAGAGGGGACTCAGTGACCAGATTGCCCAACCACACATTTTCCCTTTCATTAAAATATATTGGGTTTATAAGGAAGGAGAAGGAATGCTTGCCTTGGAAAAGCTATTGGCAGGAAATAAATATATCTAGCACTGGCTTCTCCATTATAATTAAACCATCATGCATTCATCACATTCATCACATGTTTATCAGTGTTAAAACCTGAAAACCTGAAAGTAATTATCTTAAAAAAAAAAAAAGACAAATATACAAATATTCAGATAGGCCTTTTTTCCCCCAATACTTTTGGTTTGAAAAAGTCTCTAGCTGCAGCTACTGAAAATAATGATCAGATTAAAAAAAAGCCTATAATAATGGAAGAACGGTAGGAAACCAGTCCAGTTTGTGAGACAGAATGCAGAAGGGTGAAGCTTAATCAACCTACTCCCTTCTGTTCTTTCAGACTATTTTATTAGATAGTAAAAGTCACAAAGAAGTTAGCAAGCTTTTCATTTCCTTCACTACTCTCAGATATAAGTGAGAAAGTTAAATTATTATTTTGGAATTCTTCCCTGCAAATACACACACACACACACACACACACACACACACACACAGGTATCCCTTGTCTTTGGGGCGCTATGTCATTCATAAATCTTGAAGAAATATAGATCATTAGCCTAGATGCGATGTTTCCAAGATCTCAACACTTTTGTTCAGCGGGAAACTAATTAACAGGTCGTTTTCAGAACTGCGGCTGTTAATACCCAAGAATATCAAATTCAGAAGAATATCTCTTCCAATTCACAGATATAAAAGGTAGGTGTTTTTATACAATGTTGTTGTTAGTAGTCAGTCAGTCACCAGTCCCTCACATCTACTATTCCCGCAGTTCCCCTGAGACTCCTGTGAGCAAAATCCTTCTGGGATTTGAGCAGTACCTAATGATAGCGCCTGTCCTCCCACATCACACTAAGCCAGAGTGGGATCTGTTTGGTTTAGGCTAAGACACTGAGTTTTGGTAAGCCGTGCAAGATGTGGGCATAAAGCCAGATTATTACAGTGCCTTTCTCACTGACCGGCTCCTCAGAACATGACAGTTGTAGAAGGAATAGAGGTTCAGATTCTTATGGAAGAAAGGGACAGAAATTCTCAAATACCCTCTTTTCCAGAAGCTTGCAGAAGACAGGCCTCACTCAGGGGAGAGCATGTTCTCTTCCTTGAGGTCAGCAAGTCCTCTGGGTAACTGTTGTACTTGTCTACTAGTACAGGGGTCTTCAACCTTGATCCCTTTAAGACTTTGTGGACTTCAGCAAAGCTGGCTGAGGAACTCTGGGAGTTGAAGTCCACAAAGTCTTAAAGGGACCAAGGTTGGAGACCCCTGTACTAGTAGAACAGTATCTTTTCAGGAGAATGACTGACTCTCTTTCAAATACATGCACCCTCAAATGCATTCTAAACCCCTGGAATGCATGTGGGCATGTAAACAGGGGTGGGATTCAGCCAGTTCAGGAGAACCGGTAGTTACGGCCAGCAGCTGGGCCCACTCACCCACCCTGGTGCTATCCCATCTTATACAATCGCTGTGTTTTTGACGCAGCGTGCATATGCGCAAGGATTGATGCACCAGCGCTCACATTTTCGATTCTAGGTGAACCAGTTGTTAAACTATATGAAGCCCACCTCTGCATGTAAACCATCTTTTTGAAATCTCCCAAAGGGACTTTTTCAAAAGGCAACTAGACTTTGTTCTTGAAGACTTTTCACTTCTCATCCAAGAAGTTTCTTCAGTTCTGAAGCTTCTTCTGACCTGAAGAAGTTTCTTGGATGTGAAGCAAAACGTCTTCAGGGAAACGCAAAATCTAATTGCCTCTTGAAAAAGCCCCTTTGGGAAAACCATGACCTGGATGACTGAAAATCTCCATAGACATCCTTTTACAGATCATACATGGAAGGCCTCTCTTAATATCCAAGTTCTTCATGGGCAATTTTTCTAAATGCTATTTTCCCAAGTAGAATTTGGATGCAAACATACTTAACTCGGGGAACAAAACTTTTATCTTAATCCTCCTCATAGGTTTTTTTTCCCCATAACACTTTGATATTAAACTAGCTTTATGCATTGCACATATCCATGAGCATTATCATGTTTTGTTGGGAAGATGCATTTTCTGACTTTCTTGCCTTTGGCTAATTCTGTTAAACTTTTGTGCAAGAATCCAATTACTTCCCATGCATCTTCCCCCAATTTCTTTGTCTCAACTGGTGGCAGTTCCTGGACTTTCGTCCATGCATTAGGATTAGATCCATTCTCCCCACCCCCCTCAAGCTGTGAGCACATTGTTTTACATGGGATTCCTTTAGTAAATGTTTGAAATCTTCTTAAACCCAATTTTAGGCTAGTTCTATCTATGTCTCATCCACCCGTTTCTCAGACTGATGCTTCTCTCCTTGATTAGTTTCCATCCATTGCTTCTTATCCTATACTTGGGTGTTCTGGAGAATAGTTTGACTCCCTCTTCTTTGTGGCATCCCCTGAGATATTGGAACACTGCTGTCATGTCACCCCTAGCCATTCTTTTCATTAAACTAGACATACTGAGTTCCTGCAACCATTCTTCATATGTATCTGAGATTCCTCACTTATTTTCAGTAATGTTTCTGGACAGACCCAAGTGCTATTGGAAAACTAAGCTGGTTTTTACTAATATCTAAATATTGCAGCTCATCTGGATTTTCATTTCTTCTTTATTAAAACTATCAACACCGTAGGTGTTTACTTTTCCGGTGTTTACATCCAAAACCCTGTAGCTGTTTATGCCTCTTTGGTAATCCAGCATTGTGCCTAATTGGTTGAGGCAATTTAATTTATTCCTTTTTTTTTCTTTTATGGATTTATGCATAAGCTTTGCATCCCAATATGTTTAGATGCAATAGGCTGGTTCGTTCCCACTCCATAATTTATAAGGGTTTCATTTGTACTTTTGGCTGATAAATGATTTTGCAGATAGATAACTGTGACATGCAGTTCCCCAAAAAATTATCTGACAACTTTACATCAAGCAGGAAGGACTGTTGTCATATTTAGCAGGCTTTGAATCAATCTTTCTGCAACCCCATTTTAAAAAATGTTTTCGGCCTTCACTGTTGAAATATTTTTCACGTTCCAATTTGTAATCCTCCCATTATCAAACCTTAATCTTTTTATTTTTTCTATTAAACTTGTTTTCTACCTATGCACATACTAGTATAAGAGACAAATGCAAGTATATTTTGGGTATGAACATTGCAAAGTAGATTTTTCTGCCTTTTATTTTGTACCACAAGATCTGAAAAGAGATGAGTTCCAGTAGCTGGCTGGTTTAAATTTAAATTCAAGTCCTGGAAAACTTCTTTTGGAATTTCTTTCTAAGCTTGAATTTGCTTTTATCATCTCTCTCTATTGTACTGTATAGGTTTTTGCTCTGGAAAGTCTGCATTTCCTTTTAACATGTCTTTTTAAAAAAGTGGTAGTACTGGCAGATTACATTTCTCTCTTTGTATAGAGAATGTTTTCTAGATGTACTGTTCAAATTGTGTCGATATGCTGATATTGCAGTCTGGCAATTATGTTCTATATCTAGCCTGGTTAGGTGGCTCAGTAGCTAAGACACTGAGCTTGTCAATCAGAAAAGGTTGGCAATTTGGCAGTTCAAATTCCTAACACAGGTCTCCTGCGTGAGCAGGGGGTTTGACTAGATGACCTCCAAGGTCCCTTCCAACTCTGTGACTGTTACATTCTCAAAAGAAATTTCATCGTAAAGTTTGATTAACCCTTCTGTTTATTTGATTATAATCACAGTTCTTTGATCAGAAAGGTTCACCGCATTTTTAGTGTCTTCTGACTAGAGAGATATCCTGAAAAAATGTTCCAATAAACTTTCATTTCATAATAGTTTCAGATTTCCAGTTTTCTGAACAATGATGTATTACTACTTATTCCTGAGTGTGTATACAGTATGTCAGTTTATCCCAGGTATCTTTTTTTATAACACAATTTTAAATCAATTTAAAGTTTGTTGTGTTCAACATCGGAATTGTTTCAGATTTAATTCATCCATCCTTTTCTTCCAAGTTATCCTGATTTGGGCTTCCTTTGAACATGGCATCTCCCAAACCTCTGAGAGATCCAGCTTTTCAAATAGTACCATCATCTTCATGCTCTACTTGCTGTTTTCTTTTCCATCATCAAGCCTGAGACTTTGCAGTCCTGGTGTCTCTGCCATTTTCAAAACTTTATGCAAAATAAATGCAAAAATAAATGCAAAAATAAAAGTTCTTGATTTAGGATCTTTGAAATCCTCATGAGTGTTGGGTCCTAGTGCTGGCTCAGTTGAATGATTGAGCAAATTCCAACGGGACTTTTAAAATGTCTGTAGAATTTAGTTCCAGTGCATATCTTAGGATATATGTCTGAACATGGAGTAGGAGACAGAGAATAGAGGAGAGGAGAGGAGAGGAGAGGAGAATAGAATGTGCTGTCTCTATTCAAGAAAAGCTTTACAGTTATTACCAGCATTCTAAAACTGAGTGTTTCAGTATCTATCGAGATCAAAAATTATACCAAACATTCTACTGTATTCCTTTTCAAGTGGATGGGTGTACAATGTCTCTTGGGAGTTCCCCGTTGAATGCAGGAAGGCTGGAGTAGGGGAGAAAGTCCTACTCGGATGACAGCCATTAATGTTCAGCAGTTAATGGGAAAAGGATTCCAACCTGCTCTCACTATATTTATTCTTCAAAGGTCTCCTTTACTTCCAAACAGATAAGTGAATAACTGAACTTTGTCATTGGAAAGGGTGAAATTAAGTAAATGGTTCCAATTTCCATTAAATCCCAAAGCCACTGAAGAGAGAGGGGGCTATAGGAATAAATATTGACAGGGTGTATTTGAGGCGGGCAGGGCCAATTTATTTAAATACACAACACATAAATGCACTTCTCAGTTGTGTAAATAGTCGTTTAATCACAAAGGGGGATAGGCAGAGCAATTGTCATGTGTTAATCAAGGGTATAGGCAGAGCAAACTAAATCGAGCAAACATGGATCAGTTTTATTTTGATAACAGTTCTGCACATTTCTTACTCTTCATAGTACTGATTCTGTCTGGTGCAGTTGACACAGTTGAATTCAACACATCTGGCACACAGAGAAAGGGGAGTTGAGGTAGAACTCCTGCCGATATATCAGTAGCACACACCATGTTCCTCCTCCAAGGAACCCCTTCTCATCCCTGTGGGTAATGTGTATCTCCCTCAATGTTAGGTCCTCTACCTATGTTCCTAGCACTGCACTCTTCTGGACAGAGAGCTATGATGCTGTATCTGGGATCTGAGGGGCCACTTTCCCAGCTTAGGAGTCACAGCCCTAAGTGCACCTATTTCTATAGGGACCACTTGGCTTTTATTTTCTGTATGCGTTGAAGTTTCTCCTTCAGGCACAGTATTCCTCTAGCTTCTCATACTCCTTCCTAATATTGCTGTCATTTGGCCACTACATCTATCACCATCACTGTCTTCTGGTCTGCATTGTCTTCTTCTGGACACCACAATGTCTGGGCGATTGGCCTGTCTGTCTAGGACCTGGGGTGAAAATCTCTGTACATTGAGACAAGTTCCCAGGTCTTCAGATTGGCAGACTCCATGTCCTTCTTTGGCCAGCTTACTATACTGGCAGGGTGTCAGATTACAAGGCACATACCTTGATGGCATGGTTATTGTTCTTCCCATTAAGCTGACTTTTTGGAATCTGCTTTTGGTGGTAGTTGGGTGGTGTTGTCTTCCTTGCCTCCTCATTATGGTTTCCATGTGGCCAGGTACCAAAGGGATTTGTAGCTGGTCTGTAAGTCTGCTCTGTGGCCTTCTGGTAGTACCATTCCATCAGTTTTAACTACCTTTCTTCTCCAGCCACACTTGACATCCCAATGTCCTCACTGAAGATATATGTCAAGTGAACTACATGTCTATGTTTTGTTCATTCTCAGCTTGAAGTCATCCACCTGGAGGAGATGGTTCATGGTAGTTCCATTCTTGAAGCTGTATCCACATCCAGTCCTTGTGATTATCTGACTGAGGGAAGAACACAGGAAGAACAGAAGCAGGGACAGTGTATCGCCTTGATGTATTCCTCACTTGATGGCCACCAGGGCAAGCCAGTCTTAATTGGACTTCTAGTTTTCTCTTCCACATTCACAATGAGTTCTTGAGGAAGGCCCTTAGTGTCCTGTTGACTAGCCAGACCTTCAAAGAACCATGTGTGTGGCATTGAGTTGTAGGCTTTCCTGTAATCAATCCAGGCTACACTCAGGT
Source organism: Ahaetulla prasina (assembly GCF_028640845.1). Taxonomy (NCBI): domain Eukaryota; kingdom Metazoa; phylum Chordata; class Lepidosauria; order Squamata; family Colubridae; genus Ahaetulla; species Ahaetulla prasina. The sequence continues at coordinate 220,094,533 of NC_080539.1, forward strand.
CAGACTGTGTAAACTTGAGTTTGGAGTGACTGCTCTTTCTATGAGCAAATAGTGGTTTGAGCCTCTGGTGTTGTGGAGCGTATCAAAGCCAGGTGTTGTCCAGATCTTTATATTCTTGACCTGTTGTTGGATTTCTATTACCTTGACGAAAATGCCAGATTCAGTCTAAACATCTGTATGACTGTGCCCCTAACCATAGCAATAGCTATATACCACTTTACAGGCCTCTCTAAGTGGTTTACAGAGTCAGCATATTGGCCCCAACAAGCTGGGTCTCCATTTTACCATTTTCAGAAGGATGGAAGGCTGAATCAACCTTGAGCCCGTCAGGATTGAACTGCTGACAGTCAGCAGAATTAGCCTGCAATACTGCATTCTAAGCAAAAGAATACTGCGCCACCATCACAAATAATAACTATTTTTTTAAAAAAATACTAAAAGAACAAGAAAAAGACTATGGTCCTCCCCATCATCCAGCTTTCAAAGCCATGAATATTACTACAGCCTTGAATGCACTTTCCTCTGCCCCCTCAAGAGATGAATATTAAGTCAGGCCTATTACTCTGTAATTAATACAAAGGCCCTAAGTCAGAAATCACCCCAGGGAGAAATTTGCCAGTGCTGTAGAAATTAGATGATCAAGTTCCAAGTAAAATATATTGTTGCATGGCTACTTCATATTCTTGAAGCTCCTAGCAGCTGTATTCCTGTCTATTGGAATGAAGCAGCAACAATTTCATAATTATATTAAAAAATATCACTCCAAATGGAAATTTTAACTAAAGAAGACGGATAATCAATTCATTCTGCTCTTGAAGACTGTTATGACAAGTAGATGTGGTGCTGTCTTAAATTTCTCGCAGCAGGGAGGAGGAGAAATAGAGGCGCTGTATTGTGATGTTCTGCTGAAGTGAAGGAGGAATAAAAGTACCGTTCTCTTTTCTATTTCTATAGACACTTTTATTAGCAGCCAGTTTTCAAGATACTTTGTTCAAGAAAGTATTCAGTTATCAATGAGTGATGTGGTCCTATGGACTCTCCTCGTTGCGTGCATTCCCTAATTCTGTGCAATTTATTTGCCTTGACAAATAGCATCCATCTTTAGTGAGATGGTTACTTATGCCAATTGACAGTTTTATTAAAAAGGAATAGGAGCTAATTCAGGCACAATCACTGGCTAATTGGGGTGCTGGTGGTGATATCAATTTCTTGAAGAGTTCAGAATCCAGGTATTGTCTGGTCTCAAATGTAGAGCTAAGCAAATGGTCCCCCACCTGTACATATACTTGAATATCCATAAGCTGACTGGGTCATGAGGTGTGACTGAGCCCTTACATTGCTTATGGTGATTTGTTATTTGATGAGCTTGTCCTTATCCCAGCTGTAATTTACACATAATGTGCCTTAACACCTCACATCTCATCCATACCTAATTCTCTTAATGTACAGTAGTGGCCAAAATTGTGGGAACCTTTTGGGAAAAGTGTATTTTCTAAAACTAGCTAATAACACCACTTTTTTGGGGGGGGGAGTAGTACCATAAAATTATATGTCAATGGAAAGATAATTCAATCAAGAATGTAATGCAATAACTTTTATGAAGGATTTGCTATTAGAATAGCAGTTACAGTATAAAGAAGAAAAGTGAAACACGTAGAAAAAAAATGAGATATACAAAAATTATCACCATATCAGTTAATAGTTGTGTAACCTTTAGCATGAATTACATTGCCTTACAATGTCTTCCCATGGAGTGAACCAAGTCTTTTAGTTCTGCAGCTATTATAATGTGAAACCACGATTGAATGATTGCTTCTATTAACTGGGTTTTATTGCTGGGTCGCTTCTGACTAACAAGTTTCTTTAATCAGCGCCATAGATTTTCAATTGGGTGAAGGTCTGGGCTATTCCCAGGCCATTCCAGCAGTGGAATATGATTATCTTGAAACTCCAAAGAAAAGTGGTGTAATTAGCTATCAAGCCTCCAAAATACACTTTTCCCAAAAGGTTCCCATAATTTTGGCCACTACTGTATATCCACACCACAAACCCAGGAGAACTTGTTCCTTGTGGGCAGGGTTAGAGCAATCAGAGGGGAAAAAATCATCTCCCAATCTTTCTTCTGCAGATTACAGATTTTCTACAACAGCAAAGATCTAAGTGTTCTTCAGCAGGAACACCTGAGTCGGAAATTTCCTACCTGGCCTTTGCCTCCAAGCAGCCCAACTCTAGAACACTGGTTCTCTTGCAGCAATCTGAAGAAAAAAAACCCAATTATCTTGAAGAGACTCACAGGAGGAGAGTTAAAAATTCATTGCTTTTCTCACCACCCCTCCTAGCAATCCTATTCCAGATCACTGATTCACTGCTACATTACAAGTAGAGGTGTAATAGGGAAATAGCCATTTCTTCCCTACCACCTGCATATACAAGATTAGCAAATCAGGACTGAAGGGGAGAAGAATTTTATTGCAAGAAATGGAAGCTAAGGGCAAGTTAACTATGTATGTATGCTTTAAGCAAAGAGCAAGACTCACTGGAATCAAATTTTATTTTTAATGACTACATGCACACAAACAGGTACAGTTTTCCAGTAATAAAACTTAAATGTTTTACCACTGTTTTCATCTGAATTTTTTTTTTTCAATTTCCCAGACTAAGGATGGGAAGCATGGGATCTCCCATTCTAATACTAACCATATCTGAGCTTTTTTTTTTTTTAGTTCAGTCAAGGTTGGCTTGGTGCTGCCTCTTGAATGTTGGAATTATGAGAACTTCTGCTCTTCCTGTTCCTCTAGCATAAGTAAAACAGGAGTTTTTGTTCTCTCTGGGAATTTTTAATATTTTTAATAAGCTATTCCTGACTTTCATTTTTAAATTACCATATTTTTCGGACTATAAGGCGTACCGGAGTATAAGATGCAACAAGATTTCGAAGAGGTAAACAAGAAATTTTTTTTTGCCCTCCCCGGCCCCCAGGAGCACTCTGCAGGCTTCCCAAACTCTCTGCAGGCCCTGTTTTTGGCGAAAACTGGACGTGCGGGGCGGGTTTTCGGGAAGCCAAAAATGATTATAAATATGAATTCTAATGACCATCATTTATCATTTTAAATAGTATTATTATGTAATCACAAATGGTTACTCTCTTGTAATATAGAGTGGGGGTCCCCAACCCCTTGGGGCATGGACTGGCACCAGTCCATGAACAACCAGGAACTGGGCCTCGCAAGCATGCAAAGCCCCATTCTGGGATCCAGGCAGTGCATGAAACCACACCCTCCTGATCCATGGAAAAATCGCTCTCTATGGAAGATATAGAGCATAACTGCCTTTCACACTCACCAAGGCTGATCGACAATTATGTTAATAAATAACCATCTGTACCTTTCTCCCGGCTGTAACCTCATCATTACCTTGCATTTCAACTCTGTCCCCTAAATTCCACAGCTACATGAGCTGTGTTGAATTAAGTAACACCAGCTTCGGAGTAGGTCACAGGCTAAGACTGGGGATGAAATGGGTCAGGCACAGTGGTGGGATTCAGCCGGTTCGCACCTATTCGGGAGAACCGGTTGTTAACTTTCTAAGCAGTTCGGAGAACCAGTTGTTGGAAGAAATTTTATTTTGTTTTTTCCACTTTTCAGGGCTAATCCTGTAAGGAAGGCAGGAAGGAAACATTCTGATGTTGTTTCTAGCCTAATCTTTATTGCCCTGCTTACAGAAATTGCCTTATTACATTGTAACAGCTAAGGTGAAGTGCCTCATTGACATGAGTGATCTTGAGTTGGCCACACTCACAAGGTCACATGACCACTGAGCCACCCCTACCCAGCTGATCATTAGGGCAGAGAACCGGTTGTTAAATTATTTGAATCCCGCCACTGGTCAGGCAGGTATACACATGATTATAGATGCATGGTGCCTTCCCATGTAACCTTACTCCCCTTCTTCATATTTCTACCTCCCATTTAGGCTTATCTGTAAAGCCATCCAAAATAACACAGAATATAACTCCCACGCAAGTACCTTGGAAGGGTGCAGTTATAACTGAGAAAAGAAAGGGAGGAAAGAGGCTGTTTAATTTTCTCTCTCTTTTTTAAACTCATACCAGCTTTGCTGGCATGTTTCCCTTGCTGCAACAAGTCTAACTGCATCCTGTGAGATTTAAAAAAAATAGTTTTAACAAAAGAGATGAATTCCTGCCTGCCTGCCTGCCCGCCTGCTTTTCTTCAAAATTTCCCCGTAAATTTTTTTTTGCTTATTTTATAAAAAGTCAAACAGAGTTTTGTTACATCTAGTCATGTGTCATTTAATCCAACTGATGAACTGCAAACAGTGTGCAAATCTTCTCGGCTCATTGACTATTATGATGCTCTGGGGCTCATTAACTGTAGCTAAAACGAATGGAGGAGATGCTTTGTTTTCCATGTTCTTGAATTCTACAGAGGAGGAATTCTACGCTACAGGCTGTTGTAGATGGGTGTTTGTGTGTATTTGCACATGCACGGTGATGGGGCGGGGAAGGAAATAATGTGGTTGCCATCCCATTTTTTAAGAAAGAGGATATGGAGTGCCTGACAACTTGCTTTGTACAATCAGGCCAGAAATGCACTAACAAGGGAGATCAGAGCAGCAAAAAGAAGCTACTCTGAAAAGCTAAAGAATCAGTTTTCAGCAAATGAACCAGCAAACATGTGGAAAACTCTTAAAAATATCACTGGCTATGGCAAACCTCCTTCCCAGGCTGAAGGTAAGCAACAACTGGCAGATGACCTGAATGAGTTTTACTGCAGGTTTGAAAGGAAACTACAGCCACCTATCTCCACAACCCCCATCTCAGACACACCAACAACAGCCAAGCCTCCTACAACTGACTCCATTTCATTGGGTTCACAACCTCTAGTGATCACAGAAAAGGAAGTGCAGGACCTATTTCACAGACAAAAGCCAGGAAAAGCTCCAGGCCCAGACAAGATAACTCCTTCTTGCTTAAAAGTCTGTGCTGACCAATTGGCCCCCATCTTCACCCATATCTTCAATAAATCACTAGAGATGTGTTATGTTCCTTCTTGCTTCAAACGCTCTACCATCATCCCAGTGCCGAAGAAGCCCACTATCAAGGAACTGAATGACTACAGACCAGTTGCTTTAACATCTGTAGTCATGAAAACCTTTGAAAGGCTAATGCTTTCCTACCTGAAAACCATCACGGATCCGCTATTAGACTCCTTGCAATTTGCATACCGAGAAAATAGATCAACAGATGATGCTGTTAATATGGCTCTGCACTACATCCTACAACATCTTGAGTCTCCAAAGACCTATGCAAGGGTCCTTTTTGTAGACTTTAGTTCAGCATTCAATACCATCATTCCAGACATTCTTCTAACTAAGCTAAACCAGCTACAGGTACTGGAACAGACTTGTAAGTGGATCACAAGCTTCCTAACAAACAGGAAGCAGCAGGTGAAGCTAAGCAAGATCACATCAAATACCTGTACAATTAGCACAGGGGCCCCCCAAGGCTGTGTGCTCTCCCCACTTCTCTTCTCTCTGTATACCAATGACTGCATCTCCAATGATCCATCTGTTAAGCTACTGAAGTTCGCAGATGACACAACAGTGATCGGTCTCATTCGAGACAATGACAAATCTGCATATAGACGAGAGGTCGAACGACTAGCCTTGTGGTGCAACCAAAACAATCTGGAATTGAACACACTCAAAACCGTAGAAATGGTGGTAGACTTTAGGAGAAACCCTTCCATACTTCCACCTCTCACAATACTTGACAACACAGTATCAACAGTAGAAACCTTCAAATTTCTGGGTTCTATCATATCGCAAGATCTCAAATGGACAGCTAACATCAAAAACATCATTAAAAAAGGACAACAAAGAATGTTCTTTCTGCGCCAACTCAGTAAGCTCAAACTGCCCAAGGAGCTGCTGATCCAGTTCTACAGAGGAATTATTGAGTCTGTCATTTGCACCTCTATAACTGTCTGGTTCGGTTCTGCAACCCAACAAGAAAAACACAGACTTCAGAGGATAATTAGAACTGCAGAAAAAATAATTGCTACCAACCTGCCTTCCATTGAGGACCTGTATACTGCACGAATCAAGAAGAGGGCCGTGAAAATATTTACAGACCCCTCGCATCCTGGACATAAACTGTTTCAACTCCTACCCTCAAAACGACGCTATAGAGCACTGCACAACAGAACAACTAGACACAAGAACAGTTTTTTTCCCGAAGGCCATCACACTGCTAAACAAATAATTCCATCAACACTGTCAAACTATGTACTGAATCTGCACTACTATTAATTTTCTCATCGTTCCCATCACCAATCTCTTTCCACTTATGACTGTATGACTATAACTTGTTGCTGGCAATCCTTATGATTTATATTGATATATTGACCATCAATTGTGTTGTAAATGTTGTACCTTGATGAACGTATCTTTTCTTTTATGTACACTGAGAGCATATGCACCAAGACAAATTCCTTGTGTGTCCAATCACACTTGGCCAATAAAATTCTATTCTATTCTATTCTATTATGTGGTAAAAGCCTAAACTCTAAGCAACGTCACCACAGAAATGTATTATATAATTTTGTCTGTTCTTTGAGACAGATGAGACTTTTGATGATTATATGGACAGGTCCATGCAGTTTTCTTGCAATAGTTTGGCTTGTTCACACTTTCTTTTTTAGGACTGAGAGAGAGTGATTCACCCAAAGCCACGTCCAAGGAGAACTGGAAATCAGAATGTCCCAATGGTGCTTTCTTTCACAAAAGGCAACTGGACTTTGTTTTTCCTTGAAGACATTTCACTTCTCATCCAAGAAGCTTTTTCAGTTCTGACCAGTGGTGGTATTCAGCCCGTTCTATCTGGTTTGGGTGAACCGGTAGCGGCGGCTTCAGGAGACTCCACCCACCCACCCGGATGTCATCATGTCCTGTTTTTGACACTCTGTGCATGCGGGGAAGGCCCTGTGAAAGCACGGAGGTAACGTGTGCTCACATTTGCAAACCGGTAGTGAAGGTAAGTGAATACCACCCCTGGTTTTGACAAAAAAGAACCTTTAGGACAACCATGATCTGGATGATTGAGACTCTCCATAGACATTTAGAAATCAGGTTTCATTGTTCCTAGCCTTGAATCATACACCAAAATGGCTTTTTCCCACTGGAAAAGAGAAGGGAGGACTTAAGGTGTTCAAGAGGAAATACCTTCATGGCATGGGATATGCTCATCCTGATAAATAGATGAAGATCTATTTATTTCCGTTCAGACAGGAAACCTTTCTGCAGAAAAATCAGTTGCTACCAACTTGCCTTCCATTGAGGACCTGTATACTGCACGAGTCAAAAGAAGGGCTGGGAAAATATTTACAGACCCCTCACATCCTGGACATAAATTGTTTCAACTCCTACCCTCAAAATGACACTATAGATTATTGCACACCAGAACAACTAGACACAAGAACAGTTTTTTTTGTGTACAGCATCACTCTGCTAAAGAAATAATTCCCTCAGCACTGTCAAACTATTCACTAAGTCTGCATTACTATTACTATTAATCTTCTCATCATTCCTATCATCTATCTCCTCACGCTTATGACTGCATGACTGTAACTTTGTTGCTTGTATCCTTACGATTTATATTGATTGTTTCCTAGTATGATTTGATTGCTTATTTGTACCCTATGACTATCATTAAGTGTTGTACCTTATGATTCTTGACGAATATATCTTGTCTTTTTATGTACACTGAGCATATGCACCAAAGATGAATTCCTCATGTGTCCAATCACACTTGACCAATAAAGAATTCATTCATTTGTTCTATCTATCTATCTATCTATCTATCTATCTATCTATCTATCTATCTATCTATCTATCTATCTATCTATCTATCTATCTATCTATCATCTATCGATCCTGTTTCCCCCCAAATAAGACATCCCCTGATAATAAACCCACTCAGGCTTTTGAGTGCATGGCAATAAGGCCAAGCACTTATTTCAGGGTTCAAAAAAATATAAGACAGGGTCTTATTTTCGGGGAAACACGATTATCTATCTATCTATCTATCTATCTATCTATCTATCTATCTATCTATCTATCTATCTATCTATCTTTCCACCATTTTTACAACATCATTCCCATCACCCATCTCCTTCCACTTATGACTGTATGACTGTAACTTTGTTGCTTGTATCCTTACAATTTATACTGATATTGATTTACTGGTTTCTTATTTGTAGCCTATGACTATCATTAAGTGTTGTATCATTAAGTGTTAAATTTGTACCCTATGATTATCATTAAGTGTTGCAAGTGTTGTACCTTGATGAAGGTATCTTTTCTTTTATGTACACTGAGAGCATATACACCAAGACAAATTCCAAGTGTGTCCAATCACACTTGGCCAATAAAAAATTCTATACTATTCTATTCTATTTGTAGGAAGTAATAAATGTATGCAGAATTGGGGATGATATAGATAAAAATTAGCTATAGGTATAGATGATATAGATATAGGTGTATGTCTATAGTCAATTATCTCCATCTCTTCAGTTCTGTATCTTTGTGTCTGTCTTCATACTGTATATATTGCCTGTTCTGCAAGGGAAGACATTTTGTACTTTTTTTTTCCCTGTCGATCAATCAGATGCAATCATTCCTTTGTTATTGCTTTCAGAACCCAGATATAGTCAAGTTGCCGTGGTCTAATGTTAGCTAAGGAACTTTGATAATTTATAAAAGTTGAGTATACAGAATGATATGCATTTGGAGGATGATTTAAATCATAACTATTTCCTCCTCTGTGTGTGCACCAAAAATGCGTCGAGGGCCAGCTTTCTTTAATGTCCCTACTGTTGCAGCAGAAATGTAGAATTTCTCCATTATTGTAAAGCGGATCTTAGTTAACTTTGCCCAGAAAAATGCCTGACAAGTGAGGATTCTCTTGCCGTTCATCAAATCCAAATATGAGCCAAACAGGATCTGCTTGCTTTGTGTCCATGATCTGCCTCCCAGAGACACTGAATTATTGAATCTGTTCAAGAGGCCGGCATTTTCTTTAGAGGAGAGACTGGGAGGCAAAAGTGCAGCTAGACTATTAGAAGTCTGATTTCAACTGGACTTTATCCAAATACTGGATAAAGACATCACTGTGTTTAAATGAAATACTGGAAAGTTTAATTTTTCCCAGGGCTGAGACTGAAAGGTTCTTATGACCAAGAGAGCGAAACATAAAGTCACCAAAGAAATTTGTAGTAGGAAGTGATATAAACATGATGTTGATGTTTTAAACCATCCAAAGTTGCTTAATAGTGAGATAAGGTAAAGGTAAAGGTTCCCCTCACACATACGTGCTAGTCGTTGCCGACTCTAGGGGGCGGTGCTCATCTCCGTTTCAAAGCCGAAGAGCCAGCGCTGTCCGAAGATGTCTCCGTGGTCATGTGGCCAGCATGACTCAATGCCAAAGGCGCATGGAACGCTGTTACCTTCCCACCAAAGGTGGTCCCTATTTTTTCTACTTGCATTTTTACATGCTTTCGAAACTGCTAGGTTGACAGAAGCTGGGACAAGTAAGGGGAGCTCACCCCATTACACGGCAGCACTAGGGATTCGAACCGCTGAGCTGCCGACCTTTCGAGCGACAAGCTCAACGTCCTAGCTCCTGAGCCACCGCGTCCCTAGTAATAGTGAGATGGGCGGCATATAAATTAAATAAATAAATAAGAAACCATCACACCACCAATAAGCATTTGATAGAAGGGAAAGCAGGATAGGGACCGATACAGACTTCTGAACTTTCTTGCTATCCATTCCATTTTGTTTAACCACCTTTTAACCACCATTTTGTATCTCCCCCTTTCCAAGCCTAGATGTATAAAAACTGGAGACAAAGAGGAATCAAATTGTGTGTTTATGGTTTCCCCATGAAGTCTCCACACATTAATATCAATGGTTAAAGCTCTGATGCTGTAAACCAGATTTTTCAGAACAGTTTACAAGTATTCTTATCACCTCACCACTAGTATTATACATACCACTGCTTGTGAACTGTTTTAGAGGAACTGAGAAGGATCATCAAAAGAGTTGTGCGACAGACCACTCAAAAAGTAAGTCTTTGGGCCTTTTACAAGAGTCAAATTCGGCAGGTGAGTTTGTTTCAGAATGAAAAAGGACTTAGTTCTTCTCTCGGCTGGCTTTCTTGCCTTTCTGTGCCTTCCAAGCACCAAAGCACCAAAATTCTTTACTAAAAACTTTAAGACTCAAGATGTCCAGTTGTTTGTGCTCCTACCCTTGAAACTCTTCCCGCTACCTTTTCCATTCAAGCAAGTAATCCTCATACCGTGTAATCTCCTGCAAATGGTGATATTGTGTTTGTCTCTCTGTCTCTCCCTTCCCTCTCTCTCTCTTTGTGTATGTTGTGGAAAGTCAGCACCCACCTAGAGAATGAAATATTTTGGGGGATATTAAAAGGGCAGGATAGAATGTTTCCCCTAAAGGAAAAATGGAAAAAAAATCTTAAGGAAGGCAGAAACCAGCATCAATCTCCCTGCCCCAAGTAGAAAGTGAGGAGGCCAGCTTTTAGAAATGCAGATTTGGTAATCCATTCAGAAAGACTGGGCCAGTCAGAAACTCCAGATAAGCAGTTATGTTGACAAGATTAACTCAGACAAACACCTAGGATTTGCATTTTCCCTTTTGCCTATAGAAACCAGCCATGACCCCATAGGAATCTGACAACAGCCAATAGAATATTAAAGGACATGTTCTTGCACAGGAACAGGAAGCTCAAGTACAAAGCCCAAAGAAGGTATAAAAACCCACCCACTCTCAACTGCATTTTGTCAGCTGTCCCAGAAATGAACACTGTGGTTCTGTTCATCAATCAACTTTCTTTCCAGTCACCCTCCATTTTGTTTCCAGCATCTTTCTCCTGGCTTGGAACTGGACCTGGATATTTCTTTCAACAGTGTGTCTGTGTGTGCGGTTGTGTGTGTGTGTGAGAGAGAGAGAGAGAGAGAGAGTTTTAGTGACTGCCTGTTTCCAGACTGTAAGATTAAATTGGAGAGAGAAAGGTCACTAATGGGAGTTATAATGCTGGATGTTGTGATCATCTAGGACTGCGGAGGGAATAAACAAAATTTCTCCAATCCATGCCTGAGCTAGGGAAGGAAGATTGGCAGGGTGCATGCAAAGTTAATACCAAACAGGGTGTTTTTTTTGCAAAGGGTTTGCCTTCTAATCATCAGTATATGATATTTATACACAAATTATGTATGGTTCAGTGGTTTAATTATAAAGCAATTATAAATCTGACATTCAGCCATGATTATTCATCAGGAGGACACATTCACTATGACTCTAAGCCCTTACATGTGCAATAAATTTGACCATAGCACTTGACTTGATTTCCAAACAGCCTCTAAGATAGGTACAGTATTGCATATGAAGCTGTTCCAGCAAAATTCTCAATCCATATTTCGAACAATGTGTGCAAATTAACTTGAATCTGTTTCTTTTATAAAGGCTCACTTGAAATCCTAACATAGAGTGCTCTAATTGCCATGATCTATTCCTAGTTATACAACAGCAGGGATTTATACTCAATTATATGATAAAGATGTGATATTTGGACGTGAGATTTATTTTAATTCATTCTCAAATTTTATATAGGCTTAACATCTGGAAAGGAAAATACATTAAATGAGCATTGATTAGGTAAGGGTAAAGGTTTCCCTCGCACATATGTGCTTTCCCTACTCTAGGGGGCAGTGCTCATCTCCATTTCAAAGCCAAGAGCCAGCACTGTCCAAAGACGTCTCCATGGTTATGTGGCCGGCATGACTAAATGCCAAAGGCGCATGGAACGCTGTTACCTTCCCACCAAGGTGATCCCTATTTTTCTACTTGCATTTTTTGCGTGCTTTCGAACTGCTAGGTTGGCAGAAACTGGGACAAGTAACAGGAGCTCACCCCGTTACATGGCGCTAGGGATTCGAACAGATGAACTGCCGGCCTTTTGATTGACATCTTAGCCACTGAGCCACCATGTCCCTTCATTGATTAGATCTAAGCCTAAATCACAATGTTAGACTTAGGAACATTTATAATGTGGTGTTACATCCTGTTACATCATGAGTGTCAAACTCTGCATCACGTTGCTGTCACATGACATTTCATGATGTTTTTTCCCTTTGCAGAGCTGGGGTGGGCGTGGCCTGCACACGACGCATATGGCCCTACTTTTTATACCTTCTAACTCCTGATAAGAATTGTTCTAGTCTTCATTTGCATGTAAACATGTACAAATAAAGTATATGCCCTTTGTTTAAAGCAGGGGTCTCCAACCTTGGCAACTTTAAGACTTGTGGACTTCAACTCCCAGAATTTCTCAACCAGCAAAGTCCACAAGTCTTAAAGTTACCAAGGTTGGAGACCCCCTGCTTTAAAGATTAGCTATTCGGTTTAACTTTTGGAAGGGGCAGTTCCCATTTGCTCTATTCATTGGCTGCAATCTTATGCACCCTTTTTCTTGCATTAAACCTTTGCGAACATAAGGTGACTTTCTTGCGTAGTTCAAGTACCCAATAATCAAGGCGTTGGTTCCCCCCCCCCCATAATTTCCTGGGGACAAATTAATTTGCATTTTAACCCTCTGATATTAATCAAAATAAGTAAGTAAATGGAGCTTCACTTGTCAAATCTATCTAAATTGTTCCCACAGCTGTTAGATTAACGATAGAAATAAGGGAAACCAAAAAAGAGAAGGAAGATATCTTTTCATTTCAAGGCCTCAAGGACAGTATTTCTCACCTGTTCAGGGTTTTGTTTTTTACACGATCACCACAGCTTTTTAAAATGAATAAATGCTTGCTTGATACACTTTCTCCTGCTGGCTACATCTCTAGAGATGACATGAACATTTTTATATTACATGCCAGAATTCTTTTATTAGAAACCTAGTAAAGGTTTGGCATTCTTTGGGCCGTTGCCAAAATCTATGCTCAGGCCCCTCTGTCCTTGATTTTGTTTTCCTGGCTGTCGATTCTTTTTCACCTGCCTGTCTGAATGAGGAAGAACGAAGAAAAAAAGGAGAGACCTTATATTTTACATGCTTTGCTTAATCTCCAGCTGAGAATCAGCATTGGCTGGGCTGATAGGAAAAGGCAGCGGGATCAATTTATAGAGTTGCTGGCCTGAAACATTTTTCCTAAGGGCCTAACTTGTGACTGGTGCTGTTTTTCAAGATGCTGCTCAATATTGCTTGTACTTTCAAGGTTTGTTTTTTCAGCAGCCAGTGTGTTTCCCCATTATTATTATTTTTTATTTGCATTTATATCCCGCCCTTCTCCGAAGACTCAGGGTGGCTTACACTATGTCAAGCAATAGTCTTCATCCATTTGTATATTATATACAAAGTCAACTTATTGCCCCCAACAATCTGGATCCTCATTTTACCTACCTTATAAAGGATGGAAGGCTGAGTCAACCTTAAATTTAACTAATTTAACTAAGATTAGATTAAGATTAGATTAACAAAGTTGGAAGGGACTTTGTAGGTCATCAAGTCCAACACACAGACCCCGCCCAAGCAGGAGACCCTACACCATTTCTGACAAATGGCAGTCCAGTCTCTTCTTGAAAGCCTCCTGTGATGAAGCTCCCACAACTTCTTAAGGCAAGCTTTTCCATTGATTGATTATTCTCACTGTCAGAAAATTTCTCCTTATTTCCAGGTTAAATCTCTCCTTGATCAGTTTCCATCCATTATTCCTTGTCTGGCCCTCAGATGCCTTGGAAAATAGCTTGACCCCCTCCTCTCTGCGGCAGCCCTTCAAATATTGGAACACTACTATCATGTCTCGCCTGGTCCTTCTTTTCATTAAACTAGGCATACCGAGTTCCTGCAACCGTTCTTCATATGTTTTAGCCTCCAGTCCTCTAATCATCTTGGTTGCTCTTTTCTGCACTCTTTCTAGAGTCTCAACATCATTTTTATAGATGTTTTTGTGGTGACCAAAACTGGATGCAGTATTTTAGCTGTCTTACTAAGGCTTTATAAAGTGGTAGTACCTCACTTGATCATGATTGTATCCCTCTGTTAATGCAATTTAGGATTGTTTTGGCTTTTTTGGCTGTGGCCATATATTACTGGCTCATATTTAACTGGTTGTCCACTAAGACTCCAAGATTCCTCTCACAGTTACTGCTATTAAGCCTGGTTTCACCCAGTCTATAAGTGTATTGTTGGTTTTTCTTGCCTAAGTGTAAGGCTTTACTGTTCTCTACATTGAATTTCATTTTGTTAGATAGATGCACAGGACCGCTTTCTCATTGTAAAGCTAAAGAATAATAAGGGAAAGGTTATTTGTTACCCAACCCTTTCAAACATTCTTTGAAATATTTAATTCTCTCAGTCTAATTCCACATTTCAGACTGTGTTTTGATATTGTTTGATATTTTCTATTGATACCTTTGTCCCGCCATGGAAATTCTAAGCTGAATTTCACCCAAGTTCAAAATTTAGGCTGCATGTCATCCTGACTCTGACAAGTCTTTTCATTTCACTTTTCAGAAATGGACTACCGTAATCAGTCTCGGCTTTCTAAAATTGGAACTGTAACGCAAGGCCTTCTCTGACTCATTCTACGGGATATGATTGCATTTTTCCCAGCAGCTCAGCCCTATCCTATTTTAGACACACAATTTTCTTACGAATGCATGCTGATTTCGTTGTTGTTCGTCTTACACAGATCGTATTATTTCAGTATCATATGTATGGAAGGACACATTGTGGCCTCAAGTTTAGTTTTAAAACATTAATTTCTTGGAATGTTTTTTTTTTCCATATTTTTCCAAGTAACTTTTCTATCCAGTATGGGCTTCCATAAAGAAACCTGTAACTGAACTCCATAGGTCCATAGCCATTTCTATGTCCCTGAATGAATGGATTCCTATTAGTGTAAGCCTTTTCTTCCTTGGGACCTCACATTAAAAAAAAGCTTTCCTGTTTCTAACCCTAATGTTAGTGCATGCCGGCTATTTACTGCATTCCACAAATTTATCTGGATCTATCTATAGTCTTTCAATGATTCATTAGAGCTTCTAATAGTAATTGAAAGGTGTTTCTGAAATTTCACTTCCTTTCAATGAATCTTGTCAAACAAGATTAGGACATACCAGAATGAAAACACTTTTTAAAAAAAAAAATGAATGCGAGATATAAGAAAGGATTAGATTTTTTAAATCCTAATTTTAAAAGCAGATTCAATTATATTTTCATCTATATAGATCAGCCTAATGTAAGTGGCAGAAGAATTACATACTTCTATTACAAAGAGAATAAAAATATGGAAAATGAGTGGCACTTAGTAACGCTCACCATACTAAACAGGTGTTCCAATTCTGAGGTAGGCGCCTTACGCCAAGACATTAATTCCCAATTAGCATTCGGCATACCATGTATGCAAAACTGACACATTACTTTGCTTAGTAGAAGAGGACAAAAAATGAATGCATTATTCATACTCATGGAGAGTAAACTAGAGCCTGTGCACTTGCTTATTTAACTTTCTTTTATCTTCTCATTTTCATTTATTAGGACAACTGTGTCAGGCAGTGTGCTAGGTAATATATTTCCAGAAATCCATTAAGCTGAGCATTTATAATAGGCTTATCTTACCACTCTTGGTTTCTTTCGCCAATGTCCTCACTTGTGCCTCTGCTGTGGTGGTGTGCAGTGCTTATTGCAAGAAAGCTGGAAATGCGAAGACTTGCGTCTCACCGATTCATTTACCGAAGCAAGAGCCAGCAGAAAGTCATACACTTAAGAGCAGCTAAAAGACACCAAATCTCCTATGACTCTGACTTGCAAATCTATTATTTAAGAAGGCCTGGAGCAAAGAAGCACGCTGGTTGCCATACCTCTGCAACTAATGTGCTCACCTTACACGTAACAGTGGTAAAAGCTGGAGGCAACAGCTTTTGTTTCAAAAGTCTGCAGGGGAGGGAACAAAGCACACATTTTAAGAATGGCTGAGTGTTTACACACACACACACACACACACATCCGTGCATATACTGTAGGTCACATATCAGGTTGCAAGATGGACCATGCCTTGGAATTCTTCTTCTCTTCCTGTGCCCCAAGCTGGGGATGAGATAACTAAAAATTTCAAATGGTATCTAAATCAGCATTTTGGTACTATTTTCCCTACCGAAGGCATTATTTGAAGTACCCACTGTTATATAGAAACCTGCCAGTAAAAGTCTACTATTGAAGATTAACTATAGTTGGTTAAGTGTTTTTTGGGTGAGACCGGTCTATCAGAGCAACCTGGTCTACCCAAATATGGGACAGAGCATACTGCTTCCACTTCCACCTTTCAGCCCTAATCCAGAAGCCTTCGCAGGCGGTCGCTTCCAACCGATATAGTTGGTTAACTATCCCTACCTGGAAACACCTACATTACGTAGCACAGTGACACACCTGATCATTGGGCTCTACAGCTTGAATACGCCTGCAGGGAATTACATTGCGAGTAAAGTTAAATGAAAAGGTGTAACATAAATAAAGTGCATTTACTGCACGTTTTATAATGTGTATTTTTTAAAAAAAAAAACTGGCAGTGCTTTATTTTATGGGCATGTATCTATCATTTATTTCACAGCTAAATAATATTATATTATTGTTTTTTTAATTCCCTCTTTAGGGAGGTTTAATGGTAAGGATGTTTGATTTGGGACTGAGGTGCTCTATGGGTACATGGGCACATGCCCATGAATAGTCCATGTGCCTCTTCAAGAAGGAATCACTAAACCCCACCACTTTGGAGAACTTTCAACCTGTCTCCAACCTTCCCTTTTTAGGGAAGGTGGTTGCCTTGAAGTTTCTTGAGTTCTGGATCAAGTGCATTTTTGGACTCCTTACGGTCTGGGAGTCTGGGGTTAAAATGGCATTTGGAGCATTTGGGGATTACTTTGAAGGGAGTAGGATGAATATGGTTGGTCTGTTATTGCTCTCTCTGATTTCTCAGCAACTTTCAATGCCATTTATCAGTGTATTCTTCTGGCCAATATCAAGTGCTAAGCTTTGGGACATACATTTGCTGGTTCTCATCTTTTCTCCAAGGTCAGTTCCAGTCCACATTGATGAGGTAGGCAAGTGTACCCATGCTGTTGTATGGAGTACCTCTGGGCTTCCCTCTTCCCTCTCCTGTTTAACTTCTACATGAAATGGGTGACAACATTCAAGAGCAGGGGATGAGATATATATGCCCAGCTATACAACTGCATACCTAACTGGCCAAGTGATGCTGGGAGAGGGGTGGGTTCTGTCTCAATGCCTGGATTATTGGGTTGCCTAGATGGGGAAGCAAAGTCTTCCACAAAACTCTAGCAAGACATAATGGTCTTAGGGTCCTCCTGCATCCAGTGTTTTTGCACTCTCCCAGACAAAACTGATGCACACTTTGGAAATTCTCTTGGGACTCACTGTTCAAATAGCAGGTGGATCGCCGTGGCTGGCAGGAGGCTTTGTACCGCTTTGTGTTGTACATCAATTGTGCCCTTAGGAGCCACTGTACATGGCTACTCACGCTTTAATAATTTGCCATATGGATTATGTTATGTCTGACAAAGTCCTCGGGGTTACGACGTGCTTGAGCCTTGACAACAGCCAGGCGGTCCCTGATTGGCTAAGATGCGCCTGGAGGAAAAAACAGGAGTTTGGAAGTCCTGTCATTGGTGAAGCTTCTGAGGTAGCTAGTATATAAGGGCTGTCACCGGAGGGTTTTGGTGCTGCTGTTGTACACGTTATCTCATTGTTATCCACAGTTGAGTTAAATAAAGGTTGTGTTCGTTACAACCTCTGTGTGGACTCATTTGTACCCCCTAGCCTCTGATGTAATAGATTACTGCACTGTACTGTATATGGGGCTGCTCTTATAAACCATACAGAACCTTCAGTTAATCTGGAATGAGATAGTATGGATGATCATGGATACATCTAAATTATGCCCCTGTTGCACTCTGCTCCACAAGCTGCATTGCTCCCAATTTATTCCTGGGTGCAATTCAAGGTGCTAGTACTACTTACCTATCATGTCCTCTATATGGCATAAAGTCAGGATATTTGAGGGAGTGTCTTATTCTCATTGTCATTGCTCATCCCATTAAGTTGGGCAGGAAGGGTGCGCTCCAGATCCTATTGATAAGGGACAGCCATCTAGTGGGTCAGCTAGAATGTCTTTTCCAGGGCTGCACCTGTCTGAGGTGTAGCCACCTGAGAGTAGGTTGTCTCCTCACCTTTTCATTTGAAAAGTTTGAAAGCCTGGTTCTTTTCCCAACTTCTGCAATCAGGAAAATAATTTCGTCCATAATGCTTATACAGTATACTGTGTTTGAGGGAGCCAACTTGTGTTTTTAATGCCACTATATCAGTGGTGAAATGTAAATTTGTTACTACCGGTTCTGTGGGTGTGGCTTGGTGGAGGGGGTGGTAATGTGACTGGGTGGGCATGGCCAACTTTTTTTTTTTTACTTTTAAAAGCATTTTTTCGGCCGAAGAGGTTGTAGAAAAAAATGCTTTTAAAAGGCTCTGACGATCCCAGCTGAGCCACGTGATCATCGGAGGCCTTTTTTTAACTTTTAAAAGCATTTTTTTGTTCGAAGAAAAAATGCTTTTAAAAGTAAAAAAAAACAACCTCTAATGATCACGCTGCTCAGCTGAGCATGGGGGGGCAGGGATTTTTGCTACCGGTTCTCCGAACCACCCGCCGCCATCGCTATCGGATCGAGCGATCCGGTCTGAACCAGGAGCATTTCATCCCTGCACTATATGCATTTTTCTATTGTATTTTAAAACCTGTGTTAGGCTGCCAGAGCTGCATTACTGATACGGGTGGCCATATCGATCAATAGAAATAAATAAATAAATGTGATAAGTGCATTTGCCCTACCAAGAATTAGTACAAGCCATCATGGAGATAAATAGTGATATGGCCAACATCTCTTTGACTTGTTTTGCTACTAATAATTACGGAACTGTAAAATTTAGTCACTTAAAATATTGATTGATCCACAAGCACTGCATCAAAAACAACAACAACAACAACCCTGAAACAGGTAAGTCACAGACTGTGAGCCGTTTTCCAGCTGTGACCCATCTTTGAAGTAGCAGCATGGACATCCTTCTGTTGTGTCCCACTCCTCCGCTGACGGCCGGGTCAGGGAAATCCGAATCAGGCGTGCCTCTGCAGCTCTGCCAAAGTCCTAGCAAAGTTCTCAAGGCAGGCAGGAGACCAGAAAGTGATTTCAGCAAGATAAGGTAGACTTTGCCTGACTCAGAGAATGCCAGAAAGCAGATCCTTTATATAGGCCATGGGGTGTGGCTCCATGACTCAGCACTTATCCAGGCCTGCCCCTCCCTTCCTTCTGTTGACGCCGCTTATCAATTCTCCTGAAGCGAGGGTCACTCCAGTCTGCAGCTGTTGGTAATTGACCTTCCTCAGGCTCACATGTTGTGGGGGAGGGGGAGGGGTCTAGTTGCTCTGTTTGGCTGGGCATGGAGCCAGGGCTGGGCCGGGAGGCATGCTAGGACATTCCTCAGCGTTCGGAAGCAGATAAGAAGGCCCCGGCTGCGGGGAAAGCGGACGAGGCACAACACCTTCTCCCTTTTGCCTATCCCTGCTTAGCTTCTGCTGCCTCTGTTTTATGGCACCTGACACTCCTCAAATTTTATGCACCTTGAGGCTGCTTTCAAACAGTATCGGAGATGGGGACAGGTTTAATGGGATTTTCTGAAGAAAGCTTTCCAAGGTTATAACTTTTTTGTTAATTATTGCCTCTGTGGATATATGAAAGATATATTGAAAACCGAATTGAAGAGGCAATTATAGATGTTTTCTATCTGCGATGAAGGCTGAATTTCTGCTGTGTAAACAACAACACTACATTAGTGAGACGCGCTCCTATCCAGGATCCTGTTGAGGACAAGTGTTTTAGGGAATGCTATTCCCCCAAACAATAAGTCTTTTCAGACAGCAAAGTATATGATAAACGATCTTTAAGTTGCCTGGAACAACATTAGCAACTTGAACACAATCCATAAAAAAAGATGAAGATGCAACTACATCCAGGGAGAATTTAAAAGAGAGTGTGGGGTCTAGAGGGAAATATTGAATCTTCATTCAAATGCTAGAATGATAGAGGCGTCTCTCAAACGGTTACTCTGTTTTTCATTTTTCTAGCGCAATTCAGTGTTGCCCAGGCCTGGCACTTCAGAGAATAAGCAAGGACAGCCGGTCATGTCAGGTTCAGTGGTGGGATTCAGCCAGTTCGTACCACTTCAGGAGAACCAGTTGTTAACTTTCTGAGCAGTTTGATGAAATGGTGGTTGGAAGAAATCATTAGGACAGTGTTGTGCCTCGGCCGCCCCCCTCTCGCAGCCGGGCCCCTCTCATCTCCTGTTATCTCAGCCAGAGATGGATAATGAAGACGAATGGCCTGGCATGCCTCGAGCCCCCAGTCCTGGCACCATGCCTGGACAGACTGAGCAAGATGAATGGCCTGGCATGCCTTCAGCCCCCAGTCCTGACACCATGCCCAGACAAACTGAGCAAATAAACCTCCCCCCCCCACAGCATGTGAGCATGAAGCCAGTCATGAGCTAGAATTGCCAGCAGCTGGAGAGTGGACAGATCCCCGCTTCCGGAGAATGGAGAGGCGACGTCAGCAAAAGGAAGGGAGGGGCAGGCCTGGATAAGTGCTGAGTCATGGAGCCACACCCCATGGCCTATATAAAGGATCTGCTTTCTGGCATTCTTTGAATCAAGCAAAGTCTAATCTGGTTGCTGAAGTCACACCTTGGATTCCTGCCTGCCCTGAGAACTCTGACAGGACTTTGGCAAAGCTGCAGAGGCTTCGTGGCCACGCTTGATACAGATTTTCCAGACCCGGCCGTCAGAGGAGGAGTGGGACACGACAGGCAGGGAACCGGTTGTTAAATTATTTGAATACTACCACTGGTCAGATTCCTATGCTCCCAGATACAAGGATACAAGAATGAGACCCACCAGAACAAAGATCTCCTTTTCACTTTCTTTTTTTACGTGTTTATTTATTAGATGCATATCCTGCCTTTTGTATGGACGCTCAAAGAGGCACGCATGGTGCTTTCTTTCTTTTTTGGTTTCTCGCCAAAATCCTGTGCTTCATGCTCAACTTTCACGCCCCTCATCATGCTGCAACTTGCAAGCTTTTTTTCTTTTAGTGTCCACTGGCCTTTTCATGATGCCTCCATATTCTGTTCTCTGCCTAAGAACCGCGGTGGCGCAGTGGTTAGAGTGCAGTACAGCTGGCTACTTCTGCCGACAGCCGGCTGACTGCAATTCGGCAGTTCAGATCTCACCAGGCTCAAGGTTGACTCAGCCTTCCATCCTTCCAAGATGGGTAAAATGAGGACCCCAATTGTTGGAGGCAATATGTTGAATCTGCTTAGAGAGGGCTGCAAAGCACTGTAAAGTGGTATATAAATCTGTGCTATTGCTATTGCTAATCTTTCTTCTGCACCATTGCACTGACCACTCATTCTCTACTGTATTTTTTCTTCCGCTGCACTCCACCAATCTTCTTCCCCGTGCTCTCTCTCTCTTTTGCTTCCTCTTGCTGTGCTGAGGAAGAGCCTGTTTATCAGCATTCCCTTTGTCATACACTATAATCAAAAGGTTTTGGAGTAGCCACTTGAATCTCCCTGACCCATTTTTTTTTTGCCACTCAAATGATTCTCTGAGTGCCTTTGTGTTAATGACATAGCATTCCATCTAATGGTGCTTTGTTCTCTGTAACAAATGAATACATTGTCATTCATTGTTGTCCCCCCCCCCACTTCCCATCTTAAAATGTTAAATGCAACTTACAAAGCACAAAAGGCATAGTGCTGTGAAGAGAAACCCTTAAAAGGGACCAGTCAATTTTTTTTTACAAGCTTGTGATTTCCATAAATTTTGTCTTTTTTTGCAAATGTGTCAGCAATTAAAAGTTGAGAAACAGGTAATGGTTCCCCTTCCTTGTGTTGGGTATGTTTTGATGAACAAACACTAAGACTGGAAACACTAAATGAATCTTAAATGTTAAATGAAATAAATATGCGAAGGGAAATGTTTTATCTCCAATTCACAAAATTCTCATTTAAGGATTCTATTTGTATTATTACTAGTAGTGAGTTGTTCTTGGTTTGGTTAGAAATTGACTTGATAATTATGAAGGTTTGTAATTCAAAAAAGTGTCCTTAAACTCATAACCAGTGATGTGCTTATGATTCTATGTGATCTCTGGGAATTATCATTATGTATCCTAAACCCCTTCCGCAGCCACTATCATAGTGAAGAGCGGTTCATAAATTTAGTACACTACAAATACAAATATGTAAGTATGAGACAGAGTTTGTTCATTACATTTTTAATTTTGCACTTTCCCAGATTCTCAGCTATTTCATGAAATTATATTGTGTAGCCATCTAGGGTGATCCAGTGCCAGGAGGTTTTCTGTCAAGTTAATTCCTCAAGAACATTTTCTTCTGATCATTTATCGATGCATTAATTTACTAAATTTATATTTTACAGTTCCTCAAACCAATGTAGCATCCCTTTGGTTTATCCATCAAGAGCCGTATTCTGTCAAGGGGATTGCCATAATTATTGATTTAATAACTACATTTATACTTTGCTAGTCATTAAGGAGTTCAAGAAGTACATGGGATTGCTCCTCATTTCATTTTCCAAACAATTCTAAGTAACTTACTCATGGTAACTTCTTGGAGAGAGAAAATGATTGTCCCAAAGTCACACAATGAGTTTAATAATATGGTGGAGACTTCATTCTGAATTTCCCTGATTCCATCAGAACTACATACATATCATCTCTTATATACTTTATGCTGGTATTGGGCAAGTTGAAGAGTTCAGAGTTACTCCTTTCTTTTTTTGATAGATCTTTCTGTCTCTCACAACTTTCCTTCTTTCTAAATCCAAGTCATCTACAACATACGGTGTAAGGGCTTAACAGCCACTGTATAGGCCAGATAAGCAGAAGACTAGGAGAGTGCATCCATACACAACAACTAAAGACATTATGAAAATTCCTTAATCTCATGGCACTTGGACAGACTCAACCGTAGCTTCAGCTGGGAACTATGAGTCTCCTAAACCAAGCTAAATCCCAAAATGGGGGAGTTCCTGAAAGCTTGGTATTCAGACAAATTAGCCATCAATAGAAATAATAGCAACAGCAATAGTACTTAGACTTATGTACAGCTTCATATTGCTTTCCCACAATACTGTCAAACCTATCTAAAAAGGCAGGATTACCATCATTATTCTCATCTTCCCTATTACCTATCTCCTTATCTTATGACTATAACTTTGTTGCTTATTACTACTGTTGTATGTACATTGAGAGCTTATGCACCGAAAACAAATTTGTTATGTGTAATCACACTTGGCCAATAAAGAATTCTATTCTATTCTATTCTATTCTATTCTATTCTATTCTATTCTATTCTATTCTATTCTATTCTATTCTATTCTATTCTACTCTTTAAACCCTGTCTAAGTGGTTTACAGCCTCTTGCCTCCAACAATCTGAGTCCTCATTTTACTGACCTCGGAAGGATGGAAGGCCGAGTCAACCTTAAACAGGTCAGAATCAAACTCCTGGTACTAAGCAAAGTGAACCTGCAATACTGTGTTCTAACCACCACACCACCATGGCTCTAGAAACTATATTTCTCCTTTCAGTTTCCTTTTCTTCACAAAGAGACTACAAGACAGCAGAATCTCTGGTGATGGGAAACTGGGAAATGGGGAAATTCACCATAAATGTTTCAGCTGTAAACCGAGCTCTTTGAAGGACCCAAGTCCTTTGTTTGCTAACTGTTTTTGGAAATTACCTATTAACTGCTTCAAAGAATTTGAACACCTGCAAATTGACAAGGCTTGAAAGACCCAGTGAGTGCCTTCAATCCTCAGTGTAAGGATATGAATATTTATTTTTATAATGGTGAAGAATTTAAAATCAACTGCAAAAATCAACACAAGGTTTAGGTAACCGAAAGGTTAAGTCCCTTTATCTTCAGTTTAAACATGGATGCCATAATCTCCTCTTGCACCTTAAAAATAGTTGCATCCAGATTATTACTTCCATATTTGTATTGCTTCTTTCTATTGTGTTTGTAACTTGTGATTTTGTCTTTTGCCTGCTATTTTATTTTTTTAATTTATTTATTTTTAAAAATTGTCAAGCATATATAAGATAACAGGGAAAAGTATAAACATAATTTGAATACCTGAAAAGAGGTTTATTTATTTATTTATTTATTTATTTGCACTTATATCCCGCCCTTCTCCGAAGACTCAGGGCGGCTTACACTGTGTTAAGCAATAGTCTTCATTCTATGTCAACTTATTGCCCCCAACAATCTGGGGTAAGAGTAAAAAGGAACATTAGGATAGGGATGCTGGTGCACTTATGTACACTCCTTATAGACCTCTTAGGAATGGGCATTGGGCAAGTTGGGGTCAACAGTAGACAGTTTAAGGTTAAAGTTTTGGGGGTTTAGGGAAGAAAAAGTGCTTGCTGCACTTGAGAAGAGTATAAAACTGAATAAAATATATCTAAGTATAATGTTTATAGATAAATATAAATCAACCCTTAATTGCAGTGTTTTGTCTTTCTTATAAATGCTTTCTACTTAGCCTTTAATTTTGCTATTTTTATTGCTGTCAAAATTGTGATGCTATTAGAAAGCAAGAAAAACTTTCAAGGCTTGACAAATGAATGGCTCAGGGGGTTGAAAATAAGAAATAATTGAATGTGAGGGAAAAACACCATTACACCTTAAAAATAAATGCATCATAAAGATTTATATTTGATTGATTGATTGATTAATTATATGCCATCAAGTTGGTGACTCTTAGTGACCACATAGATCAATTTTCTTCAGATAACCTGTCCCTAACCTGTTCCTTCAGGTCTTCCAACAGTGCATCCAACTGAGTCCATGAATTTTGTCGCTGGTTTCTTCTTCTTCACTTTTCTTCCACCTTTCCCTTGAATCTTGTACGTATTAAATCAAGATTCAGCAGTCGGGCAACTGAAGATTTTTTTCCAAGGTCTTCATGGTTACTCTGCTAAGTACTGGTCTGCAGCTTATTTCTTGACTGTTGGTTTCTTTACAATTGTTGATAGTCAGTCCTAAAAGCTAAAAGCTATCTGCCATTTCAATATCTTTACTGTCAGATGTATGTGCCACAGACAAGGGTAAAAATCAATGAAGGAATTACTTCCTGATAACCTTTGGTGCAACCAAAACAATCTGGAACTGAACACACTCAAAACCGTAGAAATGGTGGTAGACTTTAGGAGAAACCCTTCCATACTTCCACCTCTCACAATACTAGACAACACAGTATCAACAGTAGAAACCTTCAAATTTCTAGGTTCTATCATATCGCAAGATCTCAAATGGACAGCTAACATCAAAAACATCATTAAAAAAGGACAACAAAGAATGTTCTTTCTGCGCCAACTCAGTAAGCTCAAACTGCCCAAGGAGCTGCTGATTCAGTTCTACAGAGGAGTTATTGAGTTTGTCATTTGCACCTCTATAACTGTCTGGTTCGGTTCTGCAACCCAGCAAGAAAAACACAGACTTCAGAGGATAATTAGAACTGCAGAAAAAATAATTGCTACCAACCTGCCTTCCATTGAGGACCTGTATACTGCACGAATCAAGAAGAGGGCCGTGAAAATATTTACAGACCCCTCGCATCCTGGACATAAACTGTTTCAACTCCTACCCTCAAAACGACGCTATAGAGCACTGCACACCAGAACAACTAGACACAAGAAGTTTTTTCCCGAAGGCCATCACTCTGCTAAACAAATAATTCCATCAACACTGTCAAACTATTTACTGAATCTGCACTACTATTAATCTTCTCATCGTTCCCATCACCAATCTCTTTCCATTTATGACTGTATGACTATAACTTGTTGCTGGCAATCCTTATGATTTATATTGATATATTGACCATCAATTGTGTTGTAAATGTTGTACCTTGATGAACGTATCTTTTCTTTTATGTACACTGAGAGCATATGCACCAAGACAAATTCCTTGTGTGTCCAATCACACTTGGCCAATAAAAAAATTCTATTCTATTCTATTCTATTCTATTTATCAATAACTAGCTGGATACTTTGCTTCGCTACCAAACTGTGTGATCTGGCTTGATAAATCAACACTTACAGCTTGAAAATTAATGAGTAGTTACAATCGGCCTCTTCTCTCCCCTTCTCTCCCTCAGCCTTGCCCCACAGAAGCCTCCCCTATCCTAGAGCACGGAACAGATTTCTTTTCAGGTGGGGAGGGGGAGTAGAACTCTTTAGCATCAGAGGGCTATTTGGAAAGTGAAACAGTATTTGCTGTGTGTTCTGTCCCCCCCAACCACAACCAAGAAGACACGCAAGCTGACTATATTTGCCAATAATTTACTTCTACAACAGATGTCAGTTCTGGCAACAAACCTGCGATTGCCTGTCAAGTTCTCTTATCTCCTCAGACCAGTGTACCTGCAGTTCAGAAATAAACAGAAATCCAGAAGCCAAAGTCTTAGTCTCAAAATATTGTAGCCAAAGTTTCCAAGAGTCAGTTTTTGTCCATCACAAGAAGCTATAGAGCAGCTCCTCCTGCTTTTATACCCTTTGGTGTGTGGCTCCATGACTCAGCACTCTCTAGGCCTGCCCCACCCCTTCTTTTGTTGTTCCCGCCCCTCCTTTCTGCAATGCCTGGGATTTAACCAGGACTAATTGTCAGCAGCTGAGTCTTGAGGTGTTTCCTGGGAGGGGGAAGGTGCGGGAGAAAGAGGCCTCATCATCTCCTCCACCTGGCCTGCCTCTGGATCCTGGAGCAGAGCCAGAGAGGAAGGTCCTGCAGAGGGAAGCCCTGTCAGCTCTTCCCCTTCACTCTCTGAGTCACTCTCTGCCAGGAGGCCCGGCTCGGGAGCCGAAGACACAACACTGTGTGAGCAAGAAGGAGACAGGAAAGAGCCTGTCCAGGGCTTAGCTCAAGTGTTTTGTATTAAAGCTGCTTCCTGCTGTGAAAGTAAAACTGAAAGTGAAACTCCTCTCCTCTGCTTGTGTTTTGCATTTGGAATAGATTTATTTTCAGATGGGGAGGGGGAGTAGAACTCCTTAGCATCAGAGCATGTTAATCATAATATATGAAATACTAATGCTCTGATGGTCTTTTTGAAAAATATCCTTTCATAGTGAGCACCTAGAAGCCAAGAGGAACATATGTGGCAAATTTCAAGTTTGTAGGCTTTATGGTTCTGGAGATTTCGTGATTACAGTGTGAGTGGTTTTCGCTTTTATATATAGAGATTTACTAAAGCTGTTAATAAAAATAACTATAAAGTAGAAAAGATGCATTAACAAATATAAACTACTTCAAAGTTATAAAGAATTATGATGTCTTCACTAAAACTGAGGGCTGTATAATGAAACTGATTCAAAGATGATCCCAGGAACACAAGAAAAACAATAAATTGGAGCATATGTATGGGTGATTTGTTGACATTCTAATTCTCGGTGATTAATAAACACTAGCAGGCATCATATTCATACTGAAGTCAGAAAGGTCTATTTTTCTAAAAGAAAAAAGAAAGCAATATACATCTATTAGTCTCTGTAGTTAAAAACTGAAAATCTGCCACAGCAGCACTGAACTTTTGAAAGAAAAAAAAGGATCTAGGAGGATTCCATGAAATTTTGCTAGCTAAACTCTGATGGAACACGTTGTTAAATTATTAATCAGAAAGGAGATGTCTTGCTGAAGAAGAATCAATGTGCAGCTACTGCATGTCTTATGAGCAAATCTCATTTTATAACTTTGAAAATTTTCTTTTAGCAGTACCTGACTTAGAATGCTGGGAAAAAAAGAGAATTGTCAAGGGATCCAAAGAGAACTCTAGAAAATCAACAAAGGGCTAGTAAAATGGCAAATGCCAAGATAAGTATAAAAGCAAGCAAATTGGAATCTCAAAACAAAAAGTAAGCTAAACTAATTTCACATTGATGGAGTCTAAGATGGCAAAGTTTGGCCATGAAGCTGAATTGAATATGCCGCCCAACTCACTATCCAAAGCAACTTACAATATAATAATTTGCAACTCTAAGTAATCACACATACAATATTCAATGGCAAAGAAGATTAAAAGATGTAGGGGTCTGAAACACAGACTGCATCTGAAAAAAAGCAGAAAAATATGCAAGACAATATAAAAATCTGAATCAATCGCAAGATCTGCTACTAACAAAGAAGCAATTCTGAAGTAAAGAGGCACTAACTTGCATAAAATGTGCAACTGCACCTTTTTGGAGGTAATAATCATCCAAGACAATACTTTAGATTTAAACAAATTTAAAGTATGCAATATTTCTAGCTCTTTTACATATTAGCATTTTTTTCCTTTACCTCCATCTCAGTTCTTCCTTGATTTTCCTCCAGCTTCCTGAGGGTTCTAAGCAATTAATTATGAGATAGCCAGATATATTTGTTTATTTATTAACAAACGTATATAGTCTGCCATCTACTCAAAAGAGCTCAAACATTCAAGAAAGAATGTTTTTGCATTAAAACGTGAAGGTGGCTCTGTGTGTAGAACAAAACAGGAACTGTTAGAAATGATGGGAAAGTTCTATTCAGAGTTCTACAAAGATCAAGATCGCTCAAAAGTAACAATGCCCACAAAAGAGGAAATGCCAGATATCCTACTGGAGGAAGTATCAAGTGCCAAAAAAATCATGAAAAATGGCAAAGCTTCAGGAAATGACTCTGTCACAGTTAAAATGCTGAAAGCTGGCGGTCACAGTTTACACACGATAGTAGCAAAACTATACCCGAGATGCCTCAAAGAAGAAAAAATATCTGATGCATAGAAAAATGCTGAAGTGATTCTTATACACAACAAAGGGCCTAAGATGATTTAAAGAACTATAGCCCAATAAGCCTTCTTTCACTCATCTACAAAGTTTTCACCAAGATAATAATAAAAAAAAAATATTGAGAACATTAAATGATGCACAGCCAAAGGAGCAGGCAGGATTCAGAAATGGCTGCAGCACAATGGATCACATCCAGGTTATTCAGCAAATAATTGAAAGGCACTAGTGCATCATGCCTCTGGGCATGGCTTTCATTGACTACGAAAAGGTGTTTGACTCAGTATTCCAGTAAGCAATAATTAATGCATTGCTCAGCCAAAGTGTAGACATTGTTTACATAAACTTAGTACAATTAATACATGAAAAAACAATGGCAAAATTTTGCCTTAATGATCTTAAAGCAGGGGTGTAATCCAGCAGGTTCTGACAGGTTCTGGAGAACCGGCAGTGGAAATTTTGAGCAGTTCAGAGAACCGGCAAATACCATCCCCAGCTGGCCCCAGAGTAGGGTGGGAATGGAGATTTTGTAGCATCCTTCCCCTGGAGTGGGGTGGGAATCGAGATTTTGCAGTATCCTTCCCCTGCCACGCCCACCAAGCCATACCATGCCCACCAAGCCACGTCCACAAAACCAGTAGTAAAAAAATTTGGATTTCACCACTGCCTTAAAGTGGACATCAACATAGAACGAGGTGTATGACAAGGCGATACAATAATCACCTATCCTTTTCTCTGCCTGCCTTGAAGAAGTATTTTGCAAACTAGAATGGGTAAAAGAGGGAATAAAAATCAATGGCACCTATTTAAATCACTTAAAATTTGCAGATGATGTCGTTCTCTTTTCACAAGACCCAGAAATTCTACAAAGACATATATAAGAGCTGCACAAAGCAGGAGAACCATTTGACTTAAAAATAAAGCTGAAAAAGAGCCAGGTTATGTTTAAAAATAAACCTGCAATACTGCATTCTAACCACTGCACCACCATGACTCCTATGTAACTATGGAGTTCCAAAATATTAAAACCAGTGTGTTCTTCAGGCTAATGAATTAAACCAGCCTTTTTCAAACTTGGCAACTTTAAGATGTTTGGACTTCAACTCCCAGATTTCCTGAGTCAGTATGGGAATTGAAGTCCTCACATCTTAAAATTGCCAAGTTTGAAAAACGCTGAGTTAAAATATGACTGGGGAAATCCAGGTTCAAATGGATTGCTGTAAGAAACATATATGACTTTTAAAAATATCTTATTTACAATATTTTCTTATTCTTTTACATCCCATCTCATAGACATGACCTCAATTTGCACAGAATACTGAATATTATTAACCTCACCAGAATGTAACCTTCATATATATCAGCAGAGTCATAAAAGTTCCTCTTAATCTTCAAATGTAGTACTTGCCTTTCCATCATTTATTAAATATTCTTACTCTTTTTTAAACATGCTTATAGATGATTGTTCACCTGTGAGATGTAAGTCTTTGAAGGAATGCTTAATATAGCTCTGCTATTTCTTTCATTGCCAATTTACTTAAAGGTGTT
This sequence comes from Ahaetulla prasina, assembly GCF_028640845.1. NCBI lineage: Eukaryota > Metazoa > Chordata > Lepidosauria > Squamata > Colubridae > Ahaetulla > Ahaetulla prasina. The sequence goes on from NC_080539.1 coordinate 220,125,121, forward strand.
AGTATTTTATTTTGGAAAAGCATAAGGCTTTAGAGCAATTAAGAATCAAAACAGTGATACTCTTTTTCGTAAACTCTTATTTTCAAACCAAAAGTAAAATAAACATGGAAAAAATTCAAAACTGCTCAAAAAGAACTGTCTAATTGTAGCACAGGTTTCTTAACATAAGTAATTTTAAGTTATGTGGACTTAAGCATGCTGGCTGTGGAATTCTGGGTTGCTGAAGTCCATACACCTTAAATTAGCTAAGGTTGAGAAACACTGGTATTGTAGTACATTGATCTGGGACAGGGGTCAGCAACCCACGGCTCTGGAGCCGCATGTGGCTCTTTTTATATAGACAAGAGGTTGAACGACTAACCTCGTGGTGCAACCAAAACAATATGGAACTGAACACACTCAAAACCGTAGAAATGGTGGTAGACTTTAGGAAAAACCCTTCCATACTTCCACCTCTCACAATACTAGACAACACAGTATCAACAGTAGAAACCTTCAAATTTCTAGGTTCTATCATATCGCAAGATCTAAAATGGACAGCTAACATCAAAAACATCATCAAAAAAGGACAACAAAGAATGTTCTTTCTGCGCCAACTCAGTAAACTCAAACTGCCCAAGGAGCTGTTGATTCAGTTCTACAAAGGAATTATTGAGTCTGTCATTTGCACCTCTATAACTGTCTGGTTCGATTCTGCAACCCAACAAGAAAGACACAGACTTCAGAGGATAATTAGAACTGCAGAAAAAATAATCGCTACCAACCTGCCTTCCATTGAGGACCTGTATACTGCACGAATCAAGAAGAGGGCCATGAAAATATTTACAGATCCCTCACATCCAGGACATAAACTGTTTCAACTCCTACCCTCAAAACGATGCTATAGAGCACTGCACAACAGAACAACTAGACACAAGAACAGTTTTTTCCCGAAAGCCATCACTCTGCTAAACAAATAATTCCCTCAACACTGTCAAACTATTTACTGAATCTGCACTACTATTAATCTTCTCATCGTTCCCATCACCAATCTCTTTCCACTTATGACTGTATGACTGTAACTTGTTGCTGGCAATCCTTATGATTTATATTGATATACTGACCATTAATTGTGTTGTAAATGTTGTACCTTGATGAACGTATCTTTTCTTTTATGTACACTGAGAGCATATGCACCAAGACAAATTCCTTGTGTGTCCAATCACACTTGGCCAATAAAAATTCTATTCTATTCTATTCTATTTTTTTTCCCCTCTGCTGCGACATGACAGCAAAAAGGTTATCCATCACTGCTCTAGCTGGTGAGATTTGAAAGTAAAGTGTCTACAAATTTAGGTTTTAATTTATTTATAGTCACTCATTTTTAGGCTAGATTATGGCTGCCACATTTTTTTTCTCTTAAAGACCCCTCATATTAACAATATGATAATTGCTCCAACACAGACCTCTATGTATTGAAAATAATTGTGCAGTTTAGCTAAGGCTGTGTGTGAATTTGTGGAGCCATGTAAATGTTCTTAAATACTGGCAAATAAATAAATAAAAGCCAACTGTGCCTTTCTAGTCGAAATTCTGCACCTCAACATTAAGATAAAATAATAAACCCTCAATTTATCAGACTGCAGATGAAGTGGAGAACAAGTGTTCACCTTTTTATGCTTTGATAAAAGCCCATTCATCACTTAATGGGTAGAGTAACAGATAAGCATTCCCCTCCCATTAGTCCACTAAATCAAAGTTTAGTGTAATGCATTAGAAATAATATTATAATCCGTGGCGTAAGATATTATTTGCAATAAGCAAGTTTTCTTTGATCTGATCTTCCCTTTGAACGTTACAACTTATAAAGCCTTACAAAATAGAAGAAAAAAATAACAAGGCATGAGTGAAGATAATAGCTTTTACTTGATAATGTTAAAAATGACCTGTGGATTTGGCAGCATTATAGAATTTTTCATGTTTGCAGTATTGAGTGAACAATTTCTTCCTGTGGCATTCAGTGAAAAATTATGTCAGCATACAAGAGCACTGGAATATGTCTGTTAGCCAGTTTAGGTGGATGACAGTTACCAGATTTTTCAGACTATAAGACACACCTAGATTTACAGGACAAAAACAAGAACAAGTTTTGGCCTCCACACATCCCATTTTTGGTGAAAACGGGACATGTGGAGCAGTGCAGAGGGTTTCTGGGGGCCAGTGAGGGCAAAAACATGATGTGTGGAGGGTTCGGGAGCCCAAAAACAGGCCTGTATTCGGTTTATAAGAGGTACCAAAATGTTCACCCACTTTGGGGGGGGGGGAATGTGCCTTATACTCTGAAAAATACGGTACTTTGTTAAGGTATGATGTAACTATATTTGTATAAAAATTGGAAGTAGTACATCTGTGCTGTACTGATCAAATCCATTAGCTGCTCTTGGGAACCATATCTGATCCTCATCCTATATATATGTATGTATGTATGTATATACATATACATCATATGTAGGTCTTGGCATATTCGGGTCTTTTCCCGTGTAAGGTTGAGAGTATCTTGGCGACGTTTTGACGAGGTCTCACTCATCATCTTCAGGCTGGTGCTTTCAGCTTCATGCTTCTGTGAACAAAGCACGAAGCCAAAAGCACCAGCCTGAAGATGATGAGTGAGACCTCGTTGAAACGTCGCCAAAATACTCTCAACCTTACATGGGAAAAGACCCGAATATGCCAAGACCTACATATATATACCCGTGAAAACCTAGAAAACAAATATACATCATATACATATGCACATGTACATAAACCCACTTGTATATGTGTGTGTATGTATACATATATATAGTCTTCTGTATATAAGCAATCTTTTGTAATTGTTGGTTAACAATATAACAAGTCTTATATTGTTAACTAGCAATTTATTCTATAATCTGTGTAAATACAGAATGAAAACCAAGCTTAAGATCTACCAAAGCTGTGTAAGGTGGACTTTTAAATCCATAAACATATTTTTGTAATTAGTTTTGTAGTATGATTGCCTGCTGTATAGCATCTAAATCCTACTTGTACTTTCAGTAGGACACTTTGTCTTCTATCCAACCATAAAATTTATTGAATAAATGTTTAGCATAAATTTTTATTTCTTACATAAATTATTCTGCGTTGCTTTTTGAATCCTCCTTTACTGTTGTATTTATGAACTATGAGGGATCTTATGTGAGTCTGAGGCTGTAATAAAGTTCCTTTGCTTGCTTGCTAATTATTGAATCTAACTTAATAATTATTTTTCATTTCAAAACAGCAGAGAGAACCATTAAGAGAAAGAAAATATAATTGTTTGACCAGGATGATAATTTGTAACTGACAAGTCCCTTAAGTGAGTAATTTACAGAACAAATAATATTTAGTTAATTAGTTTGGAAAATATACGGTTTGAAAGCAATCCAGTGAGCTTACATTAAGGATACTATTGTCATTTCATGATAAATACATTCAAGAAAGACTTTCCTGTATCAAGAAAGTCTTCCTGTATCTCAACAATACAAACACAAAACCAACTATCACACTCAGCACCAATACTATAAATCCTACAATAAGTGGTTTGTTGTCTATATAATGTGCAAACGTGTATAACCTTCTGGGGTTTTGTATCCATCATATATATCAATTAGACATTACTTAGGGCTGAATTTTCCATTGTGGCTGGGTCATTATTTGATCTGAATAGCTGAATCCTCATGCTGAGATGTTGAGTGAAAGCACTGAACAGAAACACGCCTTGCCTGGATCTAATATTTGGAAAAGTCAGCATGCAATAAGAAAAACAATCTATTGCCTTATTTTTCCTGCAAGGAGTATATAGTTAATCCAGGGCAGGGGTGTCAAACTTGATTTCATTGAGGGCCACATCAGGGTTGTGTTTGATCTCAGGGAGTGGGGGGGGGCAGGGCCAGGGGGGGCGTGCCCAACTCGACATCACTCGTGCCAGGAACACCTGTGGTAACCTGAGCGCTCTGCCAGCAAAAATGGAGCTCGGAATGGCCGCACCTTATTTTTGCTGGTAGAGCGTTGCAGGAGGTTGTTGCAGCCGAAAACAGAACTCGTGAAGGCCATACACAGCTCTCCTGAGCTCCGTTTTCACTTGCAGAGGCACCGCAGGTGGCATAGTTTGCGGGGGACATAGCTTGGGGGGAGTAATGTGACTGGGTGGGTGTGGCCAATTTTTTCTACAATCTCTTTGACCAAAGAGGTTGTAAAAAATGCTTTTAAAAGGCTCCTCTGATGATCCCAGCTGAGTTGCCTGATTGTCAGAGGCTTTTCTTTTCTTTTTAAAGCATTTTTTTGCCTTTAAAAGAAAAAAAAACTTGTGACGATCAGGCAACTCAGGTGGGGTCATTAGAGGAGCCTTTTAAAGCATTTTTTACAACCTCTTCGCCAAAGAGGTTGTAGAAAAAGGCTTTAAAGGCTCCTCTAACGATCAACTGAGCTCTGCGATCATCAGAGGCTTTTTACTTTTAAAGCATTTTTGGCCAAAGAAAAATGCTTTTAAAAGGCTCCTCTGATGATCCCAGCTGAGTTGCCTGATTGTCAGAGGCTTTTCTTTTCTTTTTAAAGCATTTTTTTGCCTTTAAAAGAAAAAAAAACTTGTGACGATCAGGCAACTCAGCTGGGATCATCAGAGGAGCCTTTTAAAGCATTTTTTACAACCTCTTGACCAAAGAGGTTGTAGAAAAAGGCTTTAAAAACTCCTCTAACGATCAACTGAGCTCTGCGATCATCAGAGGCTTTTTTTTTTACTTTTAAAAGCATTTTTTTTTGGCCAAAGAAAAAATGCTTTTAAAAGTAAAAAAAAACCCTCTGATGATCGCGCAGCTCAGCTGGGCATAGGGGGCGGGCAGGGATTTTTGCAACTGGTTCTCCGAACCACCCACCATCACTACCAGATCAGGCGATCCTGCCCGAACCAGGAGCATTTCACCCATGGACTATATGCATTAAAGTTTGCAAATTACTTTCAGTGGGTTTTACTTCTCATTCATTAAGGTTCACACGAGAGAGATGACAGTGACAAAGGCATATTTTTCAATCTGATTTGATATGTTTGATCGCAATATTGTTGCAACTCATGGGGATGAAAATAAAATAACCTGAATAAAACTGGGAAGTAGCTTTACTTATCTATATGATATAAGGTCGCCAGGGAGCTGTCGTTGTCCAAAGACGCTTTTTTTTTAAAAAATGGCTTTTTTTTTCTGAATTCCTGGAAGTTTGGTTGGGGTTGCCATGGCAACCATCCCTTGCAACATCATGTTGAGAGATTTTTATGGTATTTTTGACCCAGCCTCTGACCCCGTCCCTAGGAAATGCAGCAGAGAGTTTAGAAGCCTGAGGGAGTCAGGCATCTATGACATGTTTTGTGGAAGTTAAGGAAAAAAGATAGTGGTTACTAAACTAAACTAATCTACATTATTCCATCGACTCCAGAATTAAACAGAAATGGGGAAATAACCCAAAGGAAATGGGAGGGAAAGAATAGAAACATAGAAGCTGAGGAAATAGTCAAAGGGAAAATAATTAAGCAATCAAAAAAAAAAAAGACAATACATACAGATATTTTATAGTTTAGTACTGAGAGGAGATTATGACTGAAGGTCACATCTTATAACATGAAAGTATTACAGAATCACAGTGATGTTATCTTACTTTCCAGGGGCAACATTTAGCAGAATGAAACCAATGACCTGGAACAAGAATATTGGTCTCCCTTCACTAGCAACCTCTTTCCGATTTCCCTATGGGCACAAGAAGCAACATTCATTTGGGGGAAGTTGTGTGAGTAAAGTGTGTAATGAGGCCTTTACCTAACACCATGCAATAGTGGCCAAAATTGTGGAATCCTTTTGGGGAAAGTGTATTTTCTAAAACTAGCTAATAACACCAATTTTTTGAGGGGAGTAGTACCACACAATTATATATCAATGGAAAGATAATTTAATCAAGAATGTAATTCAATAACTTTTATGAAGGATTTGCTATTAGAATAGCAGTTACAATATAAAGAAGAAAAGTGAAACATGTACAAAAATTATCACCATGTCAATTAATACTTAATTGGGTAACCTTTAGCATGAACTACAGCCTTACAACGTCTTCCCATGGAGTGAACCAAGTCTTTTAGTTCTGTAGCTGTTATAATGTGAAACCAAGATTGAATGATTGCTTCTATTAACTGGGTTTTATTAATAATAATAATAATAATAATAATAATAATAATAATATAATAATATTTTAATTTGTATACCGCCCTTCTCCCGAAGGACTCAGGGCGGTGAACAGGCAGATAAAATATAAATACACACAATAATTTAAAAACAACCCTTAAAAAACTAATTTAAATGCCCAAAACGTTAAAAAACATACTCCCCTGTAAAATAACACAATTTTAAAAACCCATCCAATAAAAATAAAAATCAGGCTAGTCCAGCCATATGAAATAAATAAGTTTTAAGTTCGCGGCGAAACTTATTGCTGGATCGCTTCTGACTAAAAAGTTTCTTCAGTCGGCGCCATAGATTTTCAACTGGGGAAGGTCTGGGCTATTCCCAGGCCATTCCAACAGTGGAATATGATTGTTTTGAAACTCCAAAAAAAAAGTGGTGTTATTAGCCATCAAACCTCAAAAATACACTTTTCCCAAAAGTTTTCCACAATTTTGGCCACTACTATATATTGTCAAGAAGACCCACAGGATCAACAAGACCCCAAAAGTTGCCTAGGCATGGAGCAGAAGAGGAGAAGGAGAAACTATGAAGAAAGCAAAGCACACCAACCAGTAGATAGACACCATATTTTTCGTGCCACACAAGCAAACTGACTTAAATAGGTAGCCCTCAACCTAATGACCACAATTGAGCCCAGAATTTTTATTTCTGAGACAGATGTTTAAGTGAGTTTTGGCCCATCTTACAATCTTTCTGGCTATAGTTATTAAGTGAATCACTGCAGTTGCTAAGTTAGTAACACGGTTGTTAAGTGAATCTGGCTTCCTCATTGACTTTGCTTGTCAGAAGGTCGCAAAAGGGAATCACGTGACCCTGAGACACTGCAGCTCTCATAAATTTGAGTCAGTTTCCAAGCATCCGAATTTTGATCACATGACCATGGGGATGTGGCAACAATTGTGGTGGAAAATTATCATAAGTCCTGTTTTTCACTCCCGTTGTAACTTCGAACGGTCACTAAATGAACTGCTGTAAGTTGAGAACTATTTGTACCATTATTAAATCTAAGGCATTTTAAAAAACATATTGGTGACAAACAAAACTTGCCAATATACTATAATCAGACGCTTGGAATTGGCCATTTTATGTGAGAACTAGTTTACCATTTTTCCCAAATAAGGCATGAAATCCTCCAACAATTTCCCTTTGGTGGGCTGGCTCACATTTGTCATCCTTTCATAAGGCCCTGTCTTATTGTGAGGGGCAGTGAAGGCAAAAAAAGCTGAGAAATTCTGAAAATTGTACAGAGGTGAGCAGTTGAGGGGAAAAAAACAAAAATCTAAAAAGAAAAAGTCTTTAGAGACATTTCAGCTCAGTTCTAATGTATGTCACCCTTATTACTGCTGTCAGTGAATGCTCATTAACTGTTATGTAGGGTTGGGTTTGCAGCCCTTAATTCTGTGACCTACATTCTCATTAGAGCCAGGCACAATTTTGTTTTATTAATATGGCTATACTTGGTGTTTTGCTGGGTGCAATAATGGGTCTTAGTCACTTCTTTTGAAGTCAGTTGAGGTTTGCAAATAATTTTTTGAAAAAGTTCTCCTGAAGAAATTCTCCAGATCAAATTGCTGCTCTTTTTTTTCAGAAAGTAATTGTCACTTTAGATTGTGATATCCTTTTATCCTCTCTCAAACATGTTCCTTCAATACATGGTTTTTAATAAAAGTGCAACCGAGAAGATTTCTAGGGACACAGGAAATATTCTTCCATACTAGCCAAATTGCTCTCTGGATAAAATTTGCAGGTTTGTGGAAAAATTCAGCCTCCTCGTGGTATCCATGAAGCACAGTTGGAATTATAAAATTAAAATCGGAGTTCCCATTTTACTTCTCCCAGCTGGGAGAACAGGGCTGAAAGCTATAAAAAAAAGCCACTTGATTTGAAAGTGATAAGGATATTAGGAAATAAAAAGAAATTAACCTATTAATCAAAAAACTAAAAGTAGATTTTTTTAATTATATAAGAAAACATTACCCATGAGAAATCCTCTTGAAAATAGAGCTTTAATTCAAATTTAATTTAATTCAGCCCAAAATGACCTTGTCCATCAGGAAAGCAGTGGAATTACATAATGTACAGCAACTCCAGCAATCTGACATGACTCTAAACATAAATTAAGATCAAAGGAAGGTCCAAGTGGTGTCAACAAATGTTTGTTGTACTTCAGGAATTATTTTAGTCTGGATAATATTAACAGCAACTGCCTGCAATATTGCAGGTTCAAGTCCCACCAGGCCCAAGGTTGACTCAGCCTTCCATCCTTTATAAGGTAGGTAAAATGAGGACCCAGATTGTTGGGGGGCAATAAGTTTACTTTGTATATAGTATACAAATGGATGAAGACTATTGCCTGACATAGTGTAAGCCGCCCTGAGTCTTCGGAGAAGGGCGGGATATAAATGCAAATAAAATAAATAAAAATAAATAAATAATATTTATTCAAAACACTTCCACTGTTCATAATCATGAATAAAAACAGTCACAAGGCTGAGAATTTCATTTAATGAAAAGATGATCTCCTATGATTTCTAAAGTGGACACTGTCAACTTTTAAATCATGAAAATATTCCATGTCATCAACCAAATATTCCCACACTGAATTCAAATATTATTTACTGTTTTAATTTATGAATCATCATTCCCTCATAATTTGTATATGAGCGTGAGATTTAGAGGGGGGGAAAGAACTCCTAAAATAATATTCATAGCACCTCCTGAGTGTGTCATTTAAATCAGCCAAAACAAAGAGAGCCAGAAGCCAAAGCAAAGCAGTCATTCACGTAGCTCTACATGCCTAGTGTTAGAAAGCCAATTCCTGACTTGAATAAACTTGTAAACATGACTTTATTTTTATATTTTATTTATTTATTTCTCATCTTTATTATTTTTACAAATAACTCAAGGTGGTGAACATAACTAGTACTCCTTCCTCCTCTTATTTTCCCCACAACAACAACTTGTGAGGTGAGTTGGGCTGACAGGTCCAAGATCACCCAGCAAGCTTTTATATCTAAGGCAGGACTAGGCCTCCCTAGTTTCTAGCTTGGTGCCTTAACCACTAGACCAAGGGTGTCAAACCTGATGTCACATCAAGGTTGTGTTTCATCTTGGGGGCCGGGGTGGGCATTGCCAGGGTGAGCATGGCCAGTTCAATGTGACTGTCGGGGGTGCAGGTGGTGATCCGAATGCTCTGCCAGTGAAAATAGGCTCCCGAGCTCCATTTTCAGCTGCAACGGCCTCCTGCAAACCTCTGCCGGCAAAAATGGAGATTGGGAAGGCTACACATGACCCTCCCAAGCTCCATTTTCACTGGCAAGGGTACATTGAGCCAATCCTTTGCTGTTTCCAGCATGGATTTGACCTGTTCAGAGGCCAAATCTGGCCCCTGGGCCTTGAGTGTGACACCCCTGCACTAGTCCAAGAGTACCTAACCAAAATCAGGATTATTATTTTTTTTGTAATTTTTCAGTTACTCTGTACTTAGGAAATGCAGGAAGTTGAGTGTGATGAAACTGTCCGTGCAACACAATAGCTGGCAAACAATTTCTCCTTGATTCACAGCAGAATTCAATCCTTGGCAATGAGGGAAATTTGCAAACAATGGAATTGCAAAATAAGGTTTCATTGCTCATAAATCTTGTTTTTATGAGTCAGGTACTCTTGCCTGGGATCTCTTACTGTACTCTATTGATCATTAATAACTAAATGTGTTTCAAGTTCATGTCCCCTTCTGTGTTTGCAGAGTCAGCAGTCGATGTAAGAGGCCACCAACTGTACCCATGCTCAGAATAATGATGAAAGAATTGGGTCTTGAAGAAGAACTATTTTTGCTTGAAAACTGCAGTTTAGAAGGCCCAATGGTCTCCAATGACTATCTTTAAAACATAAAATTAAACAGGGCCCCCTGTTGTGGCCTATTGGCCACCGGCCCGTCCAACAGCTGACTCAGAGGAGGAGGAGGCGTGGGAGTCATCAAGGCAACCTGAGAGCTCTAAGGGGGAAGAGGGAGTGGAGCTGGAAGAGAGAGAGAGAGGCAGAGGCGGAGCCTGGGCCATCCGGTCAGTCTTCAATGGAGAGTCAACAGCCCCCAGTTCTGGAGGTGGCTGATGAGGAAGAGAAGGAACAGCTGGGTCCAGTGCCTGATCTTGGGGAAGGAAGAGCCACCGCTGCTGGCGAAGCCCCACCATAGCTCTGGGGATAGAAAGCAGGGGGCAGAGATGAATAGATGTGGCAGACAACTATTCATCTTCCGGCCAGACTCATTAGCCTGCGGTGGGAGAGAAATGTTCTGACGGGGCTGCCAGCATTCCTCATTAAAGGAATCTTTGCGTTAACTTCAGAGGGTTTGTCATGTTTGGGGAGCTGGGTCAGAACATCCCCCTTCTTTCCTGCTTCTATAAGGCCTCTGGTGGCTCATCAGACTAAGTCTGTCTGTTATTAACACAGCTGCTTGCAATTACTGCAAGTTCAAGTCCCACCAGGCCCAAGATTGACTCAGCCTTCCATCCTTTATCAGGTAGGTAAAATGAGGACCCAGATTGTTGGGGGCAATAAAAGCTGACTTTGTATATAATATACAAATGGATGAAGACTATTGCTTAACACATTGTAAGCCGTCCTGAGTCTTCGGAGAAGGGTGGGATATAAATTCAAATAAATAAAAATAAATAAATAAATATACCATATCCATATTGTCAGGCATCAAATTACTTTTCCACATAAGATAAGTGATCTAAAAGACGGGGGGGAAAGTCACTACCTGCCATCTTGTGTCAAACTTAAATTTATTGATAAAGAAATAAAGGGAGACTAGTATAGCTACTTCAAGCTGTTTAGCTCTCATCAGTTAGCCATACCCTTCTAGGATTCAAACCTTGGTAGCTTGCATATTAGGCAGATGTATTAACCACTAGGCCATGGGCTCTTCTGGCTTTGTTGGTTGTACTTGGGGGAAATTAAGTGTTTTTCTGGTGAGACTGGTCTATCAGGGCAACCTGGTCTACCCTAATATAGAACAGAGCATAATGCTTCCACTTTTGCCTTTCAGCTCCAATCCAGGACCTTGTTTAACCCTCATCAGCTAGCCATGGCTTGCTAATGAGAGCTAAACAGCTTGAAATAGATCTATACTAGTCTCCCTTTATTTCTTTGTTGGTAAATTTAAGTCTGACACAAAATAGTTTGTCACAGAAGCAACTGCTTGCAAAGGCTCTTGGATTGGAGCTTACCTGCCATCTTGGAACTGACATCTGTTTGCAGAACTCCTGATTTTCCTCCTTCACCTCTTAGCAACCAGTTCTGGACAGATTGTTGGGATTAGTATATGCAATAAACAGAAGTCTTACAATGATATTATACATAAACGTCCTGCCCCCGATGCATTCACTCAAACATTATGAACTAATTTTGAGAGTTTAGCTATACATATATGTACAATCATGAATCCTCTAAATAAAAAACTGAATGATAAGGCCAAATATTCTTAGAATCAGAAGTGCAGGGAAGATCTAGCGAATTATCTCATTTAATGCAATGAGAAGTTAATTCTACAGAGTTCCACAGCTGAAATTAAGTGATTTGCTTCACTGAAAGAGCCCATGGCTCTTGACGGGTGGATTTAAATTCTTGTACAAAAAGAAAATAATGTTTCCAATTCATTTATATACTTTGAGTTGCCAAATTAGCAAGTCTACTGAGGCAATGCGTAATGATTTTTTATTAAGGCTGGTCACACAGTCAACCAGATGTTTAGATTGGATCTGAAATTTGGTCCACTTCTCAAGTCCCACCCAACGACCTTGGATAAGCAGGTATTGCTCTGAAGCTGTCTTTTGCAATTGACTCATGGTGATTTTTGTCAATGCCAATGATGTTAATGTGATGCTCTTGATGTTTTAGGATTGTACTCAAGGTGCCTATTATTATTGGTACTATCTTTGCTTTCTTTTGGCACAGTCGTTCTCCTTCTATTTGCAGATTTCTCTATTTTGTGATTTTCTTCAGTTCTTTCTCTTCTGTTCTGCTGTCTCCAGCTCCACTATTCAGACTTTTTTTGGATAGTTCTCTGGCTTAGCTCTAAACCTCCTCAGAGCACACAAGCTCTGTAATCACATCAAGGTATTACTTCAAGGGGAGATGAAGAGGAGGAGGAGGAGGAAGAGGAAGAGGAGGGGGAGGGGAGTAACAAGCTGCTATTTGTATAATCAGGAGATAGCTCCAAATTCCCTTCAAAGTGCTAACATGAAGCTGAAGTGGTTTTAATACAATTGTGCTCTGGATTAACCTGCCAATATATACCAAACTCAGTAGATTGCATTGGTCAAATTATGGCCTCCAAATTAGAGAATGTTAAAAAAGGAACAGAGTTCTGGGCTTCCATTAGGGCAATTTGCTACTCTTTTCTGCTGGCCTTCTAAGTGTGTTTTGCTCTTAATCTGAGTGTCTAATGGATTTCCTTAGACCCGTGATGGTGAACCTAGGGAACATGTGCCACAGCCGGCATGTGGAACCCTTTCTGTGGGTACACGAGCCGTCGCCCAACTCAGCTCCACCGCATATGCACGCACGCCTCTTGCCGGCTAGCTAATTTTTGGGATGCATGGGGAGGTTCATGCGGGAGACGCACATGCATGCGTGGGGGCAGGGGGGAGCACAGGGGGCAGCGCATTTTTAGGTCCAGGAGCAGTGGTGGGATTCAGCCAGTTCGCACCACTTTGGGAGAACCGGTTGTTAACTTTCTGAGCAGTCTGGTAAACTGGTTGTTGGAAGAAATCATTAGGGCAGAGAACCGGTTGTTAAATTACTTGAATCCCATCCCTGCCCAGGAGGCTGCAGCGAGGCCTACAAGGCCTAAAACAGGGCGTGGAGGGTGCAGTGCGGCCCCCCCAGAATGGCTTGTTTTTGGGCCCAGGAGGCTGCAGGGAAGCCTATTAGGTTCAAAACGGGGATGGGGGGGTTGCGTGCGAATGTGCGGGGGGTGGGGGGAACAGGGGGTCATGAGTGCATGCATGGGGGGCAGGCGGAGCATGGGGGGTTGTGCATGCAAGCGCAGGGGGGGCTGCATTGCATTATGGATTCTGGCACGTGTGTGAGCTGTCACATGCGCATGCACATGCTTTCGGCGCATGACGAGAAAAAGGTTAGCCATCACTGCCTTAGACCTTTTGCATCTACTGAAGATATTCTATTTGGTATCACATGCACAACCTAAGAGAGACATTCAAGATTCAAGTATTATGAACTATGGAATTGCCTTCCAATCCATATTCCCTTCAAAGTGCTAACCATGAAACTGAAGTGGTTATATTTATGGATTTGAATTTCTGAATATGTATTTTGTGTTGTTACATTTTTAAAAAAATTTATATAGTTTTGTTTTATTGCTTTATTATATTTTCCTTGGAATTGCTATGGACAGCAGGCATAGAACTATCGTAAATAAACCAATTCCTAAGACTAAGTAAAGGCTTCTTAACTGTTGCTGGCCTTTTCAGATCCTTGCTGAACAATGTTCGTTCTATAGAGACAGTGAAAGTGGAACTAGTTTCGTATTCAGTTAAGGGCAAAAGGACAGCCTGGAAATGTTAGAAGTACAATTTAGGACATGAAAGAGGCAACTTTAAAAGGTTAAAGGTGTAGATTAATTTAATTAAAGCAAGGGCTATAACTGAGGGCATGGGGTCCAAAGGACAACGAGAGAAACATAAATGTCTGGTGGGAGAAGAAATTCCCCTTTGCCAAACTGATCTGGGGGTTGGACAATGCTGGAGAAACAGAAGGCTGGGCATTCCTAAAGAGTGAGGATGGGCAGAGTTAAAATAACCAAATCAGACAGCCGAGACTGAGAATCTATTTGCCATTTATAGCCAATCATGGTACTAGGTGGGTACTAATGTTCTCTGGCCACAACATTCTTCTACTTTATCTTCTTCATTTCATCCCCAGTCCATTACTGAGCCAGATATATGTTGTCCTTAGCTATATTGATGTTAAAGCAATTCTCTCTTCTTTATAATGACCTCATCCCAAGCAGCCCCAAGCTAAGTAAAATCTCTCGGGCTTTATCACCTATTTTCTTGGAAGGAAGCCAGGGAGCTGCAAGAGCTTGAAACGGGGATAACGAAAGTGGTCTAGGGATGAAGAGTGGGGGGGGAAGCAAATCCCAAGACCATCCAGTTTGCTGGCTCTTCAAATATGGGCTGAGAGCTCTTCAACTGAACAGCAGGCAAAGAAAAAAAAAGATGGAGAAAGAGTGATGGAGCAGAACATTATTTAAAAGAAAGCAGTCGAGTTAATAGCAGGGAGAAGCTGGCTGCTCTAAGCATTACAAATGAGGCCAGAAAACGCATTCCTCCCTACTACTGAAGCCATATTGCCCTCCTTGTTGCTCAGTTAACATCCAGTGTTTACTCTAAAAGGTATCCAACATAACAGAGTTGCTAATGTTTGGATTTAAAACAAATGTTTACAATTTTTAAAAAATTGGAATTATAACTAAATATGGAGAACCTGGTGATGCACGCTAGATTTAAAAGCTAAGTATAGTACCAAGGCAAGCAGAAGGGGGCCGGGGTACTGTTTTAAAGTAATATTGGAAGCAGGATTAAAGCCGGCTATGAATTACAAGTGTTTGGAGTTCATCGTGTCATCAGCATATTAATTGGATCAGTAGACCGTATTATTGGAAATGTGTGAATAGTAGCTGATCATCAATATCATACCATAAATGCTTGGAAGACACTTTCAAAATTAGGACATGATTCAAGTTGATAGAAATCCTCTCGTCCAACATCCAATTATTTTGCAAATGAATGATGACATCTATGAGCAGTAGGACAGCTTATTGTAAGAATGTGTTACAGCTAGGTTAATCGTAGTTTTATGATTGTAACACTGCCAAGTCACTTAAAAAGCACAAATTTTGATTTCATAGAGCAGATTTGATTTCATGGGACACTGCTTGTCCATTAAAGTAGAGCTGATGATAGCAGTCACTTCAAGTCCACAGCGCAAACATAACGGCATTTAATCAGGCACAAGGTGCCATAAAACAAACATTACAACACTCTATTCATCCTTAGCCAAATAGTCTCAGAAATGAGAGGCTATTGTACTCCTTACATATTTGTAGATATATACACATGCATGTTTATGTTCTGTGTGTACAATCATACACAGAGACATATAGGCATACAGTACATGCACACATACATATGCATGTGGGTGTCTGCTCGCATTTTCCCCATGAAGCATCCATATGCCGGCAACTGCTCGATGATGATGATTAGAATAATTGGCAGAATAAGACAAAAATAACAGAAAGCTAGTTTTTTTTTAAAAAAACCCACAAATGTCAGCCAAATTATTATGCTTATTATTGTCAGGTGCGAATAATCAGGATCATTTGTTGGATTCAAAGCACAGAAGAGTTCACTGTTGTGACCTATACACAAGAATCTAGCTGTCGTCGGGAGATCTTGCCATGTATCCTCTTTCAATTCTAACGATCTTACTATGATTTGAGTATTTCTGCTAGGGGAGAAAGGATCACAGCCAATCAATCTTGTGCATGATCTAAAGTTGCAGTGAGAGCTGGTTTGGTATAGAGATTCAAGGTTGGAACTGACTTCTCCAGCACGGCACATAAGAGAACATATGTATCTGCCATTCAAGGATGGCTACATAGGTGTTATTTTCGTACGTCGGTGGATTTTAACGTTCCCCATTTGAATGTGCCTGGCCTTCTCCCACCTCCTAGGATAGGGATGTCAAACTTGATTTCATTGAGGGCCGCATTAGGGCTGTGTTTGATCTCGGGGGTGGGGTGGTTGTGACCAGCTTGACATCACTCGTATCAGGGGCGCCTGTGATGGCCTGAGTGCTCTGCCAGTGAAAATGGGCTACCAAGCTCCATTTTTGGCTGGGACAGCTCCTGCAACCCTCTGCCAGTGAAAACGGAGCTCCATTTTCAATGGAAGAGGATTACGGGAGGCCATCACAGCCGGAAACAGAGCTCAGGAGCCTGTTTTCACTGGCAGAGGCATTGCGGCCCAGTCCTTCGCTGTCTCCAGGGAGGCCCCATTGGCCAGATCTAAGCACCCCATGGGCCTTGAGTTTGACAACCCTGTCCTAGCAGGAAATCAGAACCAATCAAAATGCAGGGCACCTCCGCACAATTAGCAATTGGGGTTCGGGAGGTGTTTGTGTGGGCTTGTCTGCAGCCCTTTGCTTGTCTGCACCCATCAACCCATTCACAGTGTGGATGTGCAGCAACAGCTATGGGCAAATGTGAGCATGTCTAAATAAGCCTTAATGCAGCAGGCTAGAAATAATATATAATAATAGTAATAATATTTTAATTTTTATACTGCCCTTCTCCCGAAGGATTCAGGGCGGTTAACAGCCAAATGAGAGACTGAGCTCCAGTCCCTCCTTAGGCACAAAGCTAGCTAGGGGACTTTGGGCCGATCTGTCTCTCTCTCTCAGTTCTAAGAAGGGCCAATCAAGGGCATTCTTCCAAAAACATTGCCAGGAAAACTGTAAGGACTTGTCAAAGCAGTCACCAGGAGTTAACACTGCCTCAAAGGCACACAGACACACTGATATTGCAATGCCCCTCTTAGCAAAACCATTAGATTACTCCATCCCTTTCACTTTACTTGACACTTTCTCATCTGCGTTAACTTTTTGTTGCATTATATATGACCATGTTTTCAGACTCTGCTTTGCAAGTACGTTACAATCACAGAACTATGTGTATTTAATCGTTCTTGTTAGCTTCATTCTTGTTAATTTTTTTTGCAGCTCTCGGTGATTACAGTGTTCAAGTAGCTGTCAAGTTACAGAGAGGCTACTCAGATAATAATGTATTAGTAGCAGAGATTCCTCTACATTCTGCAGAAATTCTCTCCAAGGCATTTAACTTATATTGTAGCCTCTTTTTTCATCATAACACAATGCAGAACATCTTCCCCTTTATAGAAAACAATTTATGGTACATTGCACTCTCTCAAGTAGTAATTCTTCAAGGTCTTTTGACGGATTGATTATTCTGTGGCATTAAGTCAATATCGACTCTTAGCAACCACATAAATACAAAATCCCACTCCCTTTGAAATAATACTAAGCTCATTATGTCTGTAGCCTTGCATATTACTGTTATTTGTAATCATCCATTAGATTTCTTCAGGAAACATGATCTAGGACCATGATGGTGAACTTATGGCACACATGCCGGAAGTGGCACTCAGAGCCATCTCTCCGGACACACCAGCCATCGCCCGTTGCTCTTCCGGGTTCCCGCACACGTGGGAAGAGCAGCTTTTGGTTTCCAGCACACGTATGCATGCCAGCCAGCTGGTCTTCGTGCATGCATGCGCACCAGAAACTGGAAGGCCAGGTGACTGGCATGTAT
Organism: Ahaetulla prasina; assembly: GCF_028640845.1. NCBI lineage: Eukaryota > Metazoa > Chordata > Lepidosauria > Squamata > Colubridae > Ahaetulla > Ahaetulla prasina. The sequence continues at coordinate 220,142,797 of NC_080539.1, forward strand.
ATGCACACTGAAAACCAGAAGCTGAACTTCCCAGCGCACACAGTGGCACTAGGGAATTGTTCTTGCAGTTTCCCCACACTCCACCTCCTCTCTCTCTCCCTCCCTCCCTCCCTCCCTCCCTCTCTCTCTCTCTCTCTCTCTCTCTCGTTTCACCACTCGGTGAGGAAAAGGTTCACCAATACTGATCTAGGATATATAGTGCTCTTTCATCTCTTTTTTTCCCCTTCTGCAACAACCGTGTAAGGTATGTTGGCTGAAAGAGAGTCACTGCAATAATATCATCCAATAAACTTCCATGGCTGTGAATGACCCTGAACCTGAGTCCCCTTGGTCATGTCCCAATATTTCAATCCTTATATTATGCTGGAAAATTTGCAGAACTTGTGTGCTGGGGAAATGTGAGAATGTCAGCTCAGGAGTAGATCACAAATATAGACCGACAAAGCAAATGAAAGCAACCTACCGAAGTTTAAAATTTATTCACAAAAGGCCCAGAACAGGATCTGTGCAATTTCCCCCCGCCCATGAAAACATAAGCACAGGAAGCCGTTCTCAGAGTGCATGACCTACTGATAGTCCTCATTTGGTGATCATATTTTGGACTGGCAGCTCCATCCTTTTTTTTTTAACAGTTTATTTATATATTTTCACATTACATACATAAGTGCTTGGTGAACAGCGTATTGTCTGGATCAACTTATTTTTATACAATAATATTTTTTCAACTTCTAATTTCTACCTCTACTATCCAACCATTTATAAAATAAGTCAAAGGTCTGAAAATACTCTGTATCTTCTTTTCCTTTTCCTTTTAATGTCAATCAATCCATTTCTGCACAATCTAAAAAAAAATTAATTACATCATCCTCTGTGGGCGTTTCCTCATTTTTTCAGTATTGTGCATAAACAATTCTTACTGCTATGTATTGTGTATTGTGCATATACAATTCTTACTGCTGTAAAGACATGTAATATTAAATATATTTATCATACTTTTCAGGTATTAGCCTAGCAAGAATATTTCTGGTTTATAATCTATATGTTCTTTTACCCTGTTTCCCTGAAAATAAGACATCCCCTGATAATAAGCCCAATCAGGCTTTTGAGTGCATGCGCGAAAATAAGCCTCCTCCTGTTGAGTTTGGGCAATGAAGAGGCAGGAGACGATGCAAGTGACAACAGCTCTTTAGTTTATTGTGAATCCCAGCAAAAGCCAATAGGCAAAAACCTCTCTTTATATAGTATTTAGGCTGAGGCATCAACCAATCAGCAACGTGCATTTCCCGCCCAATTTTCCCTCCTAAAATTCAAATACATTACACTCCTCCCCTCCCAGAACACATTTAGCCATATTTACATAAAATTTGCATGTTATTTTTCCACGTAGTCACGCAGGTAGACAGGGCGTCTCCTAACTCTTTCTGACCTGTGCAAATCATTCCCTGGGAGTGAGTCGAGCGGGTCGGAGGGACTGTTTGTTCCTCCCAGCTCCTCCTCTGGGCCCTCTGGCCCTAGATTATTGGCAGAGTCGTCCCTGCTGTCCTCTGGAGGAGCCGGTTGGCGTCGCTGGACTTCCTCTAAATCAGCTAAGTCCTCCGATTGCCTCGGGATTGAGCTAGCTGTTGGTTCAAATATTTGGAAGTCAGGGTCTGGCTGTTTGGTTTCTGGATCGTTTTGCATTCTTTTTCGTAATTGATCTATGTGGCATCTCCACACTCGGCCACCCCTCAGGTCCACTAAGTATGACTTTGGGCCCGTCACTCCTACAATTGTTCCCCTTAGCCACGCTGGGCCCTCACTATAGTTATGTGCCCATACTGGGTCACCTGTTGTCATTGTTCTGGTTTTTCCTTTCGTGCTCTGGTACCCATCAGGGGAGTATGTTGGGTTTAACCGATCTAGGGGGTACCAGAGTCTTCTACCCATTAATAACTCCGATGGGCTGCGGCCGGTGGTCACACAGGGAGTTCTATGTTGGACTGCCAGGAAGGTGTCAATTTTGGATTGCCAATCTCCTGGGCTAATTCTAGATAGCGCTTCCTTGGCACTGCGTACAAAACGTTCTGCAAGTCCGTTTGTCGCCGGGTGGAAAGGTGCCGAGAGGACATGCCGGATGCCCTCTCCGGCCAAGTACCCCTTAAACTGGGTGGCCGTGAATTGTGGGCCGTTATCAGACACTATGGTATCGGGCAACTTGTGTGTCACAAATAAACGCCTCAAAACTGTGATTACAGCTTCAGCTATTGTGGTTTTCATGAGTATAATTTCTAACCACTTCGAGTAGGCATCTACCACAATTAAGAAGGTCTGCCCATGGAACAGCCTGGCAAAAGCTATATGGATTCTGGACCAAGGACCCTGGGGTTTTTCCCAATCCCTTATGGGGGCTGTTGGGGGTAGTGGCCTTGATTCCTGGCAAGCTTGGCATTTCCCTACCCGGTCGCTAATGTCTTTATCCATTTGTGGCCACCACACATAACTTCTCGCTAGGCTTTTCATCCTCACGATCCCTGGGTGGCCCACATGCAATAGTTCCAAAACATGCCCTCGTAATTTCTCCAGAATAACCACTCTATCCCCCCATAACAGACAACCCCCTTGTACCGACAGTTCCGAACGCTTCTTTGTAAACTCTTTAAAACGATCCCCCGGTGCAGTGGGCCATCCCCTCTGCACCCAACCGATCACAATAATATCTTTGTAGGATGCCCTAGTCACTTCTGTGGATGTGACCGGGTCAGAGTCCAAAGAGTCAATTAACAAGACAGGTGTCCCTGGGGTCGGGTCTTCAATAGTCTCTGGCAATGGGCATCTACTTAAAGTGTCCGCATGTCCCAAGTCCTTGCCCGGTCGGTGAGACAGTTGGTACGAATATGCTGCCAGGAAAATAGTCCAAGGGGTCAGCCTGGGTGATAATGCAACCGGTGTTGAAAGGTCCCCCGCCAAAAGTCCCAATAAAGGTCTGTGGTCTGTGATTATTTCAAATCGCCGCCCAAACAGATACTCGTGGAATTTTTTAACCCCAGAGACTATAGCCAGGGCTTCCCGGTCTAGTTGGCTATAGTTCCTTTCTGTTGCGGACATCGTGCGGGAAAAATATGCGATAGGGGCTTCCGAACTGTTCGGTAACTTGTGGCTGAGGACAGCCCCTACCCCGTAGGGTGATGCATCACAAACTAGTACTAATGGCATTATACTGAATTAAAAGGCTATCGCTGGACAAAAGTTTCTTAACGCCTTCAAATGCCTTAGCCTCAACCCTGCCCCAAGTCCATACAGATTTTTTCGCTAGCAATTTATGTAGTTGTTCGGCTACCGTTGCCTTATTTTTTAAAAATACCGCATAGAAGTTTTCAAGCCCCCAAAATGCTTGTAATTCTGCTTTGTTTTTTTGGGGTGGAGCCTTTCTAATGGCTCGCACTTTGCTCTCAGTTGGGTGGATGCCTTCCTTATCTATCCGGTAACCCAAGAATTCTACAGATTCAACTCATATCTGGCATTTGTTGAGTTTAACCTTAAGCCCTGCAGACCTGAAAATGCCCAAAATCTTCCGCAATTTGACCCCTAATTCTTCCAAGTTTTCTGCTGATATCAGTACATCGTCAAAATATGGGACTACTCCCGGTAGACCCTGTAGGAGCCGTTTCATGAGGTTTTGGAATAACCCAGGGGCTACACTAACTCCGAACTGAAGTCGAGTGCATTTAAAAGCGCCCCAGTGTGTGACAATCGTCTGTGCTTCGGCTGTTTCGTTGTCAACTGGTAATTGTTGGTAAGCTTGAGCCAGGTCGAGTTTGACAAAGACCTGTCCCTGCCCTAACGAGTGCAACAAATGTTGCACTATGGGGACGGGGTAAGCACTCGTTTGCAATGCTTTGTTAAGCGCTGCCTTATAGTCAGCACAAATATGGACTGATCCATCCGGTTTAACTGGGGTCACTATTGGTGTCTCCCATTTTGCATGATCGATGGGAACTAATATTCCCTGGTTTACTAATTTATCTAGTTCCCTGTCAATCTTGGGTTTGAGAGCGAACGGAACCCTCCTAGCTTTTAATCTAATGGGAGCTACCTGGGGGTCTAAATTGAATGAAATGGGGGTCCCCACGTATTTGCCCAGGCTGTCTTGAAAAACTTCCTCGAATTCCCTCAGCAATTCGTCCTTCAGGTTGACGCCACTTCTGTGAACTCCGGTTATGCCCATTCCCAAGGCTCAGAACCAGTCCAGACCTAGTAAGCTGGGCAGGTTTCCATCTACGATGGTGATCGGCAGGGTTTTCTTGAAATGTCCATATCTCACTCTGACCGACGTGACTCCTCGAACAGGGATTCGGTTTCCTTGGTAGTCTTGCACTCTCAGCTTTTGGGGTTGCAGCTGGCGTTTTGCGACTTTTGGCAGGTCCCTCGCGATGGTGTCCCAAGACATAATCGTGATTGATGAGCCGGTATCCACCTCCATTTTACACTGCACTCCTTCGATGTAGGTCTTAGTGAATATTTTCTTTTCTAGCCGTGTCGATGCGTGGCCCACTCGCACAGTGGTGTGATTCGACTTTGCGCCTTTTTTGAACTGGCCAATCCCTGGCCACTTCGCGGAACCGGCGCCCTGTTGATTGGCCAGTTTGAATTTTTGGCGGGAAGGTTGGGAGGCTCGGCAGGCCTGAGCTATATGTCCTTTCTTTTCACACTGCCGACAAATTGCGTCCTTGAACCTGCAATTCTGTTGTTGGTGTTGACCTCTGCAACTCATGCACTCATCACGGTCGCCTCTTTCCGGCCTCCCGGTGTGGAAAACCTCTTCCTCTTCTTCATCTTCCCATTCCGCCTGGATCTCTTCGCTGTGGACCGGCGTTGCTTTCGCTGAGGAATTTGGTGTGGCTTCTGTAAGGTTTCCGCCGCTTTGGTGGACATCTCATGCGCCCTGGTCTCATTCAGGGCTATCGCTAGGGTTAGGTTGCTTTTCGACAGCAGCCACCTCTGTAGTCGGATGTCCCTGACCCCACAAATGAGTTGTTCTAATAAAGTGTCCTCCAAGTCCCTATACTCACAGTGGGTTGCGGCTTTCCTTAATGCGGCCATGTACATACTTATCGATTCGCCCTCTCGCTGAACTCTTTGCCTTAGCTCGAAACGTTGTACGAACTTCGATGGCACCGGCGCGTAGTGTGCTCATAGCATCGTCTCTAGCACTGGCCATGGCACCGACTGGACAGGCGTTGGTTCCGACATGTATCGAAGACTTCTGGCCCACAGTGGCTCAGGAAGTAAGCGCGCTTCCGATTATCCGATACTCCTTGCAGTTCTTTGGCTTCGAGGAAACACTCGAAACGAGCCATGTACGACCCCCATTTCTCCTTGGCTGGGTCGAATGGCGCTGGCGGCGTATAGCTAGACATCGCTATGTATCCGCTCAGGATGACTGGCTGGGTTTGAAACTAAGTTGCTCCTTCAGCTCTTTTCCTAGTCTCACTGCCTTCAATATCCCATCCTTGTCGCCAGATGTTGCGTTGGGGCAATGAAGAGGCAGGAGACGATGCAAGTGACAACAGCTCTTTAGTTTATTGTGAATCCCAGCAAAAGCCAACAGGCAAAACCCTCTCTTTATATAGTATTTAGGCTGAGGCATCAACCAATCAGCAACATGCATTTTCCCGCCCAATTTTCCCTCCTAAAATCCAAATACATTACATCTCCGAAAATAAGCCATCCCTGAAAATATTTAAACGCAGAGTTGGAAATCAGGTAAGACGGCAAGAGGAGCCCCATCTTGCTCTATGCGCCCCAAAATAATAAGATCCCGAAAATAAGGCCAAGGGCTTATTTCAGGGTTCAAAAAAATAATAGACAGGGTCTTATTTTCGGGGAAACACGATACCATTTTCTCCAACCACGTATGTATTTTTGTCCAATATTTCTTTGGTTTTACACATATTCATCACATATGATAATACGTCCCTGGTGTCTGGTTACATTTCCAACATTTGGTGGACATACCTTTAAACATCTTTGCTAATCTTGCCGGTGGTAAATGCCACCTATAGAACATTTTATATAAATTTTCCTTATATGCAGTTGCCATTGTCAACTTACAATTTCTTTTCCAAAGTTTTTGCCATTCATCTAAATCTATAGTATATCCAAAGTTCTTTGCCCACACTATCATTGTTTGCAACTCCATCCTTAAGCAACATGATCACTAGCTGAAAAATCACATGACCACAATGTGCTTACAACCTCACTTCCCCTTTGGAAGTTAAGCCAATCTTTGAAATTCATAAGAAAACCTCAGTTTTACTTCCATGTTTCTCCTTGTCGCAATCAGGTAGAAAGCACACAAATATCAGTCCCCTAACCATAGGATGCTGCAATGGTTGTAAATGCGATGATTGGTCTCAAAGCTGGTTCTTTTTTAAAAAACCATTGTAACTTGAATAGTCACTAAGCAAAGCAGTTGGAAAGCGAAGACAACCAACCTGTGCAGTGCTCAAAGCGTATTTTCTCCAACTGAAGCTATCAGCAAATCTTCACTGGTAGGCAATTTGGGTTTGAAATTATAGGTTCAACATGCAAACACAACAAAGGAGAAAGTGGAATATGTTACCCCCAACCCCAGCACAGACTGGCCATTGCTAATACGAAGCTCACAGAAACCGTGGGATAAATACATTTGTTTCATAAATAAAATAAATGAATTATAAATGCATACCTACTGCAGAGGGTAAGGAAGGTAGCAAAGCCCAATTTTTTTTCATTTCTCTCTGGACTGCACTGTTCTTTGCAACCCCACCTATCTACCCACATTAAGGGACAAGTCCTTTTATCCTGTTTATTTGTGCAAAAGGGTTGTCTAGTGTTACTTCACATCTAGATTTCGCACAGAGCAAACCCAGAAAGCATTTCTGCTTGAAGGGATTGCAAATAGAATAAAAAGCACAGGTCTCCTTGCTCTGTGGAGGTAAAGGTCAAGCACAAGTTCTCAAGCTTTCTTTGTACTTAAAAGAAACCCTAGCAAAACCCTGATTAATTTTGCAACAGAAGGAGGGGATTTTGTAATTCTCTGGAACAAACTCACCCCAGTAACAGTTGCTCTTTGCTTAACTACATAAAGTTTTCCCTACCACTAATCAAAATGGTGTAACAGGAAAACGGATTTGCTTGTTTACATGCTCTGTATTAAAACTGTATGTGGGGGGGGGACATTTGTTTTATCCAAGTGACTTTTAAAAAGATCAACTGACAATATATGAGCTGTTGAAACAGATTTCTGGCAAAGTGGGAGAGTGGGGAATTAGAAGTGTTTTGTAAGTGTGGAGACTGTTGCTTTCATCCGAAACCAATCTACCATTTTAAAGCGTAACTCAGGGAAGTCAATACCATGAAAGATGGCCTATTGGGTTATTGGTTATGAGATTTGTGTATTATTCGTTTACGATCATGAAGAGTGGGAAATTTCAGGGGGACAAAATACAGATTTTTTTCCCCCTACTCATTAATTTAAACGCAAACAGAATTGTTTCTTTGTTTTATAGAAAACTTTGGAAAACAAAAGAACCTAAGGAGAAGAAATAAGAGCCAGAAAAATAAATCTTCATATTATTTTTTGATCTCTAACATTCCTTAACATGTAGAAGAAATTTAGAATTTGTTTGTTTGTTTGTTTATTACATTTCTACATCATCCATCTCACCTAAGTGACAGTTTATTTATTTATTTATTACGTTCCTACACTACCCATCTACCTAAGTGACAGTTTACAACAATAATTAATAATACATGACTATAATTATTATATTGAATTATTCAGTGTAAAAGTATTATACTGAGTAAGAATTTGCAAAGAAATCCTGGGGGAAAATATATACTCCTTGTCCCAAGCTAGTGTAGGAGATGACCAGGATGAGCCTGTCGGAGGGGATCAAATGCCTCATCAATCATGAGTCCCTGAATACCACAAGAAATCTAAGTCCAACCCACCTTGAATTCCTTTTTATTCTTAACTCCTGCTAATTTTCCTTGACCGTTAGTAGCTCAGATTCTTGTAGAGTGCTTAAGCTTGCAATTAATTTTTATACTCATTTGAACTGTCTGAATCTCCTCATTTCCCCAGCGCTTGACAGCTAGGCCTCTTTTAGTGCCTTAGCATCGTGGTAACATACTGACAACCTGAAGACGTTAAAGGATAGAGACAGGGATTAGAAACTGGGCCAAGTTATCAAGGAAGAATATGGGCAGGAAGTGCCTTCAAGAAAATGAAAGCTCAGAATCAGCTGAGGTTAGCAAAGAATATATTTAGGCCTTCAACATCAACTTCTGCTCTATATCTGAATCCAAATTAAATAAGATAATGGTTGTCTTGCTTCTAATTGAACAATCCCATGAAAGGAGAACCTCTCTAGATAATTGATTCCATTATCAAACTTCTTTCCCCCCCCCCCCCTAACATTCAGGCAATATTTGCTTTCCTTTAATTTATTCCTACATTATTCAGAATTCTACATTCTGAAAAAAAGAGATAACAGGTTCTGGAATTTCTTCTGTGTGACGTCCTTTCAGGTATTTGGAAAGTGTTATCACTCTTTCCATCCCTCAAATTAAAGTTCCCCAAAATTATTGCAGAAGGGATTTTGGCTCCAGACGGAGGATTGTGACAATATATTCAGAAGAGATAGTTTGGTCCGAGAGCTTTACAGCAATATCCTACACATATTTACTCAGAAATAATCCCCACTGTGCTCAGTTGGATTTACTAGTCGAATATGTGTTTTGCAGCCTAAAAGCAACATTATTTAAAAGGTAAAGCTATAGAGAAAATAGCCATTAATGACCAAAAATGTGTGGCTATAAAAATTCCCAGCATGTTTTGTATTGTCTTGTACTTAGCCAGTCCATTTTTTCACTGCTTCCTATGGTAATAAACAACCAGGGAACTGTTCCCTTTCTAACCACTGAACATGACTGCTTTCTGTCTTACCCCTTTCACATCGGAAACCAGGCAGGAAATAGGTTCTCACCAGCTTCTTCTCTGGTAAAGTTGTACTACTAACTACAGAATACAAAATATTGCTAGACCAATTCTTGATTCATCTGTCTAGAATCCATTGGATAGCCATTTGTCTGAAATGGTGTAGGGTTTCCTGCCTGGGCAGTGGGTTGGATTAGAAGACCTCCAAAGTCCCTTCCAATTCTGATATTATTATATTATATAACCCGCACTGCATATCGGACATTAATACAATTGAGAAAGCCCAGAGATATTTCATGAGAAAAGTCCTCTATTCATCTGCTCACAACAGAATATCTTATGCAACCAGACTTGAAATTTTGGGCTTAGACAACTTAGAACTATGGCACTTTCGGTCCCACCTAAGTGTAGTACATAAAATTATCTGCTACAATGTCCTACCTGTCAATGATTACTTCAGCTTCAACCACAGCAATACACGACCACAATAGATACAAACTTAAGGTAAACCACTCCAAACTCGATTGCAGAAAATATGACTTCAGTAACAGAGTGGTCGATGCCTGGAATGCACTACCTGACTCTGTGGTTTCATCCCCAAACCCCAAAACTTTAACCTTAGACTGTCTACTGTTGACCTCATCCAATACGTAAGAGGTCTGTAAGGGGCGTGCATAAACGCACCAACATGCCTACCGTCCTTGTCCTACTGTCCCGATTTATTCGTATCCATTTCATGAATTCATAATCATGTTTATACAGTTCATGTATTCATAATCATGTTTATAATTTTATCTGTAATCTTATATATGCCTGACAAAATAAACAAACAAACAAACTTCTTGTCCTTCCTCAAGAACATCAATTTTACACATTTCCCATAACTGTACAAATTTAGATTCATTTCATCTACACTTCCAACACATTGCCTACTTCCTGATATGGAGACATACACACCACAAGAAAGCCCCTCTTGGTACCGGTTATCCAATCTACACAAAGTTGGAATATGGAGCCCTTCTTTCTCTTTCTCTTTCTCCCTCTCTGAAATCACTTTGAGTGTTCCCATTTCTGCTCCATTTCTTGCAAATCGGGGGGGGGGGACCCTCATCATTTCTGCTGCATTACGAAGTTCATTTCAAGAGCGTACAGTTCTGAAAAATAAGAACCTCTCCCTGCAGGGAACATCTTGTAAAGTAGATTTCCTACAGAGCAGCTCCCTCCTCCTCCTCCTCCTCCTCCTCCTCCTCCTCCTCCTCCTCCTCCTCCTCCTCCTTCTCCTCCTCCTCCTCCTCCTTCTTCTTTTTCTTTTTTTTTTGCAAGGGTAGCAGAACTCTTTCTGTCGTAGATAAGGCACGGGGTTTTGCGAGCGTGTGCACAAGAGGTCTCCAAATGTCAGCCCCTTTGGAGATATGAAAGGCAGCAAACTGGTGTGACCTCATTAAAGGTCTTGTTTCAATCTGCCACACTCTACAGGAGCCGCAATCCTGAAGTCAATCCCGCAATCCCACCGCCTTTTTTTCATTTGGCACCTCTGAGCCTGGAAAGACCTCTTTGTAGAATTGAAGCCGCTGTCAGGCGGGCAAAAGTTCCATACTGGAGGGCAACCTTGTTTAAAGTGTCTTAAAATACCTAATTGTGTGGGAAGAGCTCCCCATCTCCACCACCACAAAATTGCCGAGTGTTTTCATAAGAATGAAATACTCTGAAGAATTTAATTTGTGATTTGACTGTCACAGTAAAGAAAATCACCTGGAGATGTCCATCCCCCACCCCCGGACTGCATCATCACTTTTATGTCCATTTGCATTTTAAGTCTATGAGAACACTGAGTCTTGATATGTTGCCTCCAACTGGAACCTATGTACTTAGTGCAGGGGTGAAATCTACTTACCTTCCCAACCGGTTCAGAAGTGTGCGCTTGGACCTTCTGTGCATGTGCAAACCCTTCTGCGCATGCACAGAGGGTAAAAAACTGATAACTTCCTGGTTAAAACCAGGAAGTAACAACAACTGGGCGGGTAGATGGAGCCTCGCGCCGCCATCACTTCTCCAAACCACCAGCCACCATTGCTACCAGTTTGGCCGAACTGGTCTGAATCAGGAGCATTTCACCCCTGATTTAGTGAGGAGAACACCATTGTTTCTTAAAACTGAATTCATATAGAATCATAGGGCAGGAAGGGTTCTTGGAGGTCTTCTAGTCCTGCTTCTTGCTTAAGGCAGGAGTCCTTATACTCTCCCAGACAATGGTTATCCAATCTTTTCTTGAAAATCTCCAGCAATGGAGCACTCCCACAATTCTGGGAACAAGTAGTTCCATTGTGTTAAAATTATGTTTTACCGACAAAAAAATAAAGGGAGACTATATTATAAATCTATTTCAAGCTATTTAGCTTTCATCAGCTAGCCGTACCCTTTTGGGAATCAAACCCGGGCTACTTGCATATTAGGTAGATGTATTAACCTCTCAGCCACAGGCTCTCCTCACTTTCTCAGCTATATAGTAGCAGGGGAAAGATTAAGTAGTTGTGGGGGGGGGGGGTTTGGTCAGGGCAACCTGGTCTACCCAATTATGGGCCTGCTTCCGTTTTCTCCTTTCAGCCCCAATTCAGGAGCCTTCACAGGCAGTCGCTTTCGCAACAAACTATTTTTGTATTAAATTTATGTTTTACCGACAAAAAAATAAAGGGAGACTAGTATAGATCTATTTCAAGCTATTTATCAGCTAACCATACCCTTCTGGGATTTGTATCTGGGCTACTTGCATATTAGGTAAGCATATTAACTTCTATGCCTCTAAGGTTATGGCTAGCTGATGAGAGCTAAATAGCTTGAAATAGATCCATACTAGTCTCTCTTTATTACTTTGTCGGTAAAACATAAATTTAACACAAAAATAGTTTGTCCCAAAAGCGACTGGCTGTGAAGGCTCCTGGATTGGGGCTAAAAGCAGTGTGCTCCGTCCCATAATTGACTAGAGCAGGTTGCCCTGCCAAAACAACAAGAACAAGCAGTTCCATTGATTAATCATTCTGAAATTCCTCCTTAATTCCAGGGTGACTCTCCCTCTGACAAGCTTCCACCCATTGCTTCTTGTCTTGTCACTATGTGAGAGATAGCTGGCTCCATAAATTTGACGAACTAAAAACTAATCAAACAAATAAATAGTACAGACTCTTTCTTTCTTTCTTTCTTTCTTTCTCTTTCTCTTTCTCTCTTTTTCTTTTGCCTTCTTTCTTGTTCACCATCCATTTCACAATTATGTAAAGTGAAAAACCACCATTTATCAAAAAAATAAAATCACAATGTCCAAGGTCACCAAAAAAACCAACACTCAAAACAATGTAAGAAGGCAACATTAATCAAGAGAGCTCATCTAACCATCTAGCTCAGATGCCTTGGAGTGAGGTTCATTCCTCCTTCTTTAATCTTTCCATCAATACCATCCCAGAAAAAACTAGAAAGAACAGCAAAAAAAGACACCCAACCCTTCTGCAGAGGTCAGTGCACATAAAAGACCTTGTAGAGAAATGAAGGGTACTTCTTCCTAGACAAGAAATAATAAGATCTCTCTGAAATAAAAAAAAAGGGGGGGGGGCTCTTGCAACTTTCCTCAAGATTGGTGAGCTTTGCTGGCTGAGGAATTCTGGGAGTTGAAGTCCACAAGTCTTAAAGTTGCCAAGGCTGGAGACCCCTGTTCTAGAGACAATAAAGTATTTTATAGAAAGAGAAGCCAAAGAGATTAATTTAACACAGAAAAACAATTTTAGGGAGATATGAGTTTATTATTGATGTAGCTGGAAAGCACTTATAATGAGCTGGAACTAACACTTGTATAGCTAAGTTGCCCAATCCTTAAGGACATCCCTCCCATTTATTTTCATTAGCAGCACAGTAGAGACAAGTAGGTTTCACTTCATCTTCTGTAACAAAGAAAGTTTCCCAAGGATTTCCATTCAGTTAAATCTGTGCACATTTCTTCTGAATCTTAGCAGGATCAGACTTGGTTAGTACTTGAATAAGAGTGTACCAGAGAATATCACAGCTTGTCAAAAAGACAATGACAAATGACTTCCATACTGCTGCTAAAATAATTACATGGGTACGAACTTGAAGTCATCAGATGCTGAGCTTGACTTGAAGGAGACTGTACTTCTTACAACTTCTCCCAAGTGCAGGCAAATGTAGAACAGCAAATCCAAGACAAATAAGAACACGAATAATTTTTCAAGGACATATTTTAAAATCGTCACTTGAAATGTGCAGCTTGCGATGATGTTTGTGGGAAAAGCACAAGCACACACACACACACACACACACACACATTTGAACACTGCAATATAACTGTGTAAATTTTCCTTAATTTATATAAAATCAGTAGTCTGGGAAATGTTGAACTCTTGATGAAGACAAACTTTTATGAAGATTTTCAGAGGAAAGTATTAAATGAAGGTGTTTAATAGAGAGAAACCAAGATAGCTCAATCACTGAACGATAAATAAAGGAGGCTAGTAAGAAATACGTGATGTAAACAAATATGTCTGTGAAATTTCAAAAGTCCAAGTTCTTTTGAACATTAAAAACCAGATTTATGCATATTTCTCAACTATTCCTCAGCACAAACCTTGCCGAAGATAACACTGCAGGAGTCAGGGATATTAAAGAAGTTTAGGACATGGTTGTAAAAAATGTGATAGCAATAGCAATAGCACTTAAACTTTACAGCACTCTCTGTGCAGTTTGCAGAGTCAGCATATTGCCCCCAACAATCTGGGTCTTCATTTTATTGACCTCGGAATAGAATAGAATAGAATAGAATAGAATAGAATAGAATAGAATAGAATAGAATTTTATTGGCCAAGTGTGATTGGACACACAAGGAATTTGTCTTGGTGCATAAGCTCTCAGTGTACATAAAAGAAAAGATATGTTCATCAAGGTACAACATTTACAACACAATTGATGATCAATATATCAATATAAATCATAAGGATTGCCAGCAACAAGTTATAGTCATACAGTCATAAGTGGAAAGAGATGGGTGATGGGAACTATGAAACGATTAATAGTAGTGCAGATTCAGTAAATAGTCTGACAGTGTTGAGGGAATTATTTGTTTAGCAGAGTGATGGCCTTCGGGAAAAAACTGTTCTTGTGTCTAGTTGTTCTGGTGTGCAGTGCTCTATAGCGTCGTTTTGAGGGTAGGAGTTGAAACAGTTTATGTCCAGGATGCGAGGGATCTGCAAATATTTTCACGGCCCTCTTCTTGATTCGTGCAGTATACAGGTCCTCAATGGAAGGCAAGTTGGTAGCAATTATTTTTTCTGCAGTTCTAATTATCCTCTGAAGTCTGTGTTTTTCTTGTTGGGTTGCAGAACCGAACCAGACAGTTATAGAGGTGCAAATGACAGACTCAATAATTCCTCTGTAGAATTGGATCAGCAGCTCCTTGGGCAGTTTGAGCTTACTGAGTTGGCGCAGAAAGAACATTCTTTGTTGTCCTTTTTTAATTATGTTTTTGATGTTAGCTGTCCATTTGAGATCTTGCGATATGGTAGAACCCAGAAATTTGAAGGTTTCTACTGTTGATACTGTGTTGTCAAGTATTGTGAGAGGTGGAAGTATGGAAGGGTTTTTCCTAAAGTCTACCACCATTTCTACGGTTTTGAGTGTGTTCAGTTCCAGATTGTTTTGGTTGCACCACAAGGCTAGTCGTTCGACCTCTCGTCTATATGCGGATTCGTCATTGTCTCGAATGAGACCAATCACTGTTGTGTCATCTGCGAACTTCAGTAGCTTAACAAGGAAGGATGGAAGGCTGAGTTAACCGTGAGCCTGTCAGGATCAAACTCCAGATTGTGGGCAGAGTTTGCCTGTAATGCTGCATTCTAACCACTGGACCACCAGGGCTCTAAAAATAAAACATAAATCACATATGTTTCTTAGAGCAAAAAACAATTGAAAGATATTCCTGTCAAATTTTTAATTGTCAAAAGAATTGTAATTTTCAGGTTAAGTCCTTCCCTTTTTTAATTACTTTCAGACTGTGTTCTATGTGAACCTGAGATACTAGTGGTTGGAAGTGAAGCATCATCTATAATCTGACGCCATTCTCAAGAGACAAGGGAATACTCAGGAGTGCTTGGAGACATAAGCAGGTAGGAAGAGCACCAGGTACACAGCAATTTTTACAACACTCTCTTCCTAATGGTAAAAATAAGAATAGCAGCTTGTTATTGGACCAAAAGGAATCCCACTATAATTAGGATAACCATATAATTCTGTTCTGCAGGGAGTCATGTAGCCCATCATTAATCTGTCCACTTGCCGGTAGGAAACCAACGGTAGAAGAAATTAAATACTGCTGTGTCTCTGCAAGAGAATACTAATCAAATGCATTTTTAATAAAGCTATAAACTAATAATAATCACCCTTTAGTTGTCCTTTCTAAACCACTAGAAAGTACTTCTGTGCTTGGTTTTGTCTAGAGTTGCTTTAAGCACTCACAAGATACATTTTGTACAAAACAAAGCAAAAATCAGAAATTTTCAAAGGAATGGTGATCAGCTTTTAGTTTCCCCCCACCCCTCTTTCCAAAGGAGATTGTGACCCAGCCTCAGTGCATTTCCATTTTCCTCAGAAATGAAATAAAACAGCCACTCTGAGCAAGCTGAGAAATAACTTTAGAAGCACAAATCCTTTCAGAGAGTCAATTCTACTTCACCACTAAAAAGCTGTTGAAAACAAAAGTCATGTGTACACCTATAATCATAGGGATAATTGTCTCCAAGGCCTCTTTTCCCCCTTTATCTTCAACTTAGAAATTTCTCACTCTAATTGAAAGACGGTGGTGATGGGAACAGAACAAAGAAACTAGAAATCAGAAATTGCCCTTTTTAAAAAGCTTTTGAGCCCATGAGAAAAGAGCAGAGGTCTGAATTTTTGTCAAGAAGGATTCACAGGTGATTGCTTGGTTTGCTCTTTTTGGTTTTGTTTTGTTCATTTATTTACACTGTTAGGTGCACTTCCTCCTCATTCTAGTCAATAAAATTAGGGAGCGGATTTAGCTTTCTGTCATTTCAAAGTTCATCCACAAACTGAGGAAATCCATATTGTGAAGTATGCTTGGAGGCCATTCTCCTAATATTTTCAAGGAGGGCCTTACCACCGTAGCTTTAATCAGCTGGAACCTTAATTTCTCCCTAATGTAAAACAAATTTTACACAGTAAGCCTTATCTTTTTTTAGCAATATTAACTTGATGACATTGACCTGATCCTCTTAGCACAGTGAAATATCTTTACATTTAAGCATTTCTGTCACTTTGATCACCTCAAAGACGTAACGATAAGCAGCTCTGTGATTTCTGGTATGGAATGGAAGGGAAGGGAAGGGAAGGGAAGGGAAGGGAAGAGAAGAGAAGAGAAGAGAAGAGAAGAGAAGAGAAGAGAAGAGAAGAGAAGAATAAATAGAATGGAATGGAATGGAATGGAATTCTTTATTAGCCAACTGTGATTAGACATAAAAGGAATTTGTCTCCGGTGCATAAGCTCTCAGTGTACATATAATCGGAACCTACAATGATGGCGAAGAGTTTTTAGGAAATTGTCTAGTGCAGGTACTGCCCTTAGAATCCCCTGAGCATTATGTGTATCTTTCAGTCATTATTTTGTCTTAATTGGGTAAAGAGACTCTTCAAGTGCCTCACAGAAGGAAACATATAAGGAAGCAGGGATTACCCAGATTTTTAAAAGATGTCAAAATTAGGGGTTGGATACAGTATTTTGGAAAAAGGTCACAGAATTTCCAGCCTTCTTTTATCAGTAAGATTATTAAGACAGAATCTATGAAAAATAACCATTTTTTTCCTCACATGCGTTTGCAGACTAGTCTAAGCTGCTGCTTACTAACAAAACCCACTTGATCTCTTAGTTATTTATTTAATTTATAATTAATAAAATTATATTTAATAAAATGTTTAAATAAATATTTATTTCAATTTTATTTATTGGAATTTGTCAAACAAAAACAAGAACAAGAATAAGAGAATAAAAATACAATGACAGGGCCGATAGGCACGCTAGTGCACTTACGCATGGCCCCTCTACTGACTACTTAAGTATGAAGTAAGATCCACGGAAGTCAATTTGTGACTGATCCTGTGAAAATTTGTAGCTGAGACAACTGAATCAGGTAGGGCAATCCATGTTAAAAAATCATATTTTTTTACAGTCAAGTTTAGAACAATTTACATTAAGTTTAAAGCAGTTGTTCACGTGCATATTATTGCAATTTAAACAGAAAAACTCATTTACAGGTAAAACCTTGCTACACAAAATTTTGTATGCAATACCTACAGTAGGTCTGACCGCAAGTTCTAAGTTATCCAAATCGAGAGTTTCAGGCATAGTAGCAAAAGGAATTCTATTGTGTACAGAAGAGTGCAAGACTTTTCTCATGAAATACTTCTGAACCCACTCGATTGTACTGATTTATGTTCAACATTTTTTGTTATTTTTGCAGCCTCTCCATAATCTCTCCCAATGTTACACTTTAAGGACTCTTTAAGTAAAGAAGGAGCTTTGAGTGTGAAGAGTTGATTGGACAATGTGATGAACTTGTGGGTGTGGGGCAGGGATATGAACTGTCAACTGGTTATGGAAAACCTGGAAGCTTTCCCAGCTGTGCCAACATGACATCTCTAATGAATTGGAACTTTGAGGAACCTCAAGCCTCAGAGCTTTATTTCATTGGGGGTGTTCCTTGGAACCTTGACACCATGTGTTTGGTCATAGTAAAGTGTGGCCAATAGATATGTAGATTTAAAGACTATGAAGACACCAGTGGATTAAAAGTTGAAATGGCTTATTGAACAAAGTGAACTATAAGAATAACAAGTTGAATTATCAAAGATAATATAAATAGGAAATATTCAGGCAAAACAACAAAACAAAACAATGGAAGGATGTAAATACATAATTGAGTCTCAAGATTCTTCAGAGAGAACAGTTTATATCAGCCAGTATGCATCACTTTTCCCAGGAATCAGACCTACTCTCAAGGGTCCAAGCTCCAGACTGATACCAGTAGGAAAATGCCACATGCTTGAATGCAAACTGGGTTTATTCAGCCGGACTCTGGCATGCAATGAGTTCATTCAGTAGCAAAACAGCAGTCTGTAAAGTCTGTTTGAAGCAGGTCTGTTAGATATGAAGTCAGCAGTGGGAGCGTCTGCCTCCCAGCGCCCTAAATAGGCACACCATGCCTCTTCTCTGTGCTGGCCTTGCCTGGTGGTTGTCATGTGCTGAGGCGCCGGCCCAGCTGATTGTTGGGCCAGAACAGCTGCTCGTCATGTTCTTTGCATGGCCATGCCTTCGCACTTTGCAGCTGAGCCTGCTACTGCTTCCACCACCGCTGAGGTCGCCATAGTCGCTGCTACAGCCGTCCCAACCCCCTGCATCACTGGTGCTCTGCAGTCGCTGCTCTGGCGTTCCTGACACACACACACCCCCACATCATCAGTGCTCCTTCCTGCCCCGATATGGCAAGCCCCAGGCCTCGAGGCTTGACAACTACACTGAAACTCATTCTCAAGAAAATCTCCAAGTTTGTGTAATAAAAGTTTGTTATTGAAGTTATTCATACTTTTCATGAAGCATATTGAATATTTATACCTCTTGCATAGCAGGAATCAAAAATTTATGTTAGATAGTATGGATCTATCAAATCTTCCTGTAACAGGATGTTGAAAAAAATAATAGTTTTCAGCTCAGTTGCATCTGAAGATGAGAAAACAGCTAAGTGGGTGAAACAACTAATGAGGGGAAGAAAGGGAGAAATTCAGAAAGTTGTTTTAAAAAGTCTAAAGCCTTCCTAAGCCATATGAGCACAGGAAAGCACAAAGAAAATAGATGCATGCCACTAAAGTCCTTTGCCAAAACAAATGTATCTTCCACAATAGGAATAGCCCAAAATAGTTGTATTGCACGAGGAAAATGGAATAACTGAAGTTAGACACAAACCTGATGAAAAACCACAGCAAGCAACACAACACATACAGTATACCATGGTACAATATTTACTAAAATGAGCAAATGGAGATATTTTAAGATTTGTGACGAGTGATAGAAAGTTGTGGGTAGAATGTTGTGAATGTGTGTTCAAAGAAGTAGAATAGGCTTTGTATACAAAAGAGCTTCTATCCATTTTGTATATAGCATTGAAAACTTGAGTATATTAGGAGATGCCTAAAGCTAAGTTGAAAACAGTGGGAATGGGGAAGTGAAGAATTAGGTATGCTAAAACAAGAAAAAAAAAGGTACAGAATGAATGGAGGAGAAATAGATACGGATTAAAATAAAAAGTGGGCAACCAGTGTGAAAGAAATTGAGATGGTTTAGTTAGAGAGAAAGAACATATGAGGGACACAGAACAAATGTATATGGAAGAATGAATGGGTTGAGTCACGTTTGGATGGAGTTGATGAGATCCTCCAAAAGAGGAAATAGAAATTTAAAGAGCAAAAAGCAGTGTTTGAAATTTCTGTGTACATTGAAGCAAAGATGATTTGCAAAGATAGAAATGTAAGCGAGTGAATGGTGTTGGTGAAAGCTAGTTTTATTTATTTGTTTGTTTGTTTGTTTTGTATCCCACCTTTATTATTTATTAGTTTTACAAATAATTCAAGGCAGCAAATATATTCAACATCCTTCTTTTTCATTTTTTCCTCCACAATAACAACCCTGTGAGGTGGGTTGAGCTGAGAGTGAGTCGCTGACCCAGAATCATCCAGTTGCCTTTCATGGCTAAAGCAGAACTTGAACTCGTGTCCTCCAGCTTTCTAGTGGTGTCTTAACCACTAGACCAAACATAAAGTAATAGATAAAACATATTTATATCTCTGGTTCCATTTCTTTTTCTCATATTCTTTTGGCTTATTAATTTTTTTTGCTCTTTTTTGTGGAACATTTCTTACCTAGAAGAGTATGGTAGGCTGGTTATGTATGTAATAGGAAAAAATAAACCTCTTTCTATGTGCACGAAAACTCCTTTTCTGTCATTCACACCACCTGAATCCTATTTCTAGTTTTGGACAAGCAACTATGCTTTGGGGAGATCCAGGGCACTCCCTTTTTGGGCAACATACAAGGGCCTGGTTATCACATCTGCCAACAACTCTTTGAAGCAGCCATTTCTTTTCCTTAGATTGCGGGCCAATTGTAGAGGCCATTAGAGACTCCAAGCTGGTATCTGAACAGTCTAGCACAGGAGTCAGCAACCTGCGGCTCTGGAGCTGCATGTGGCCCTTTCACCCCTCTGCTGCAGCTCCCTGTCACTCAAAATATGCATCACAACTGCCAATGTGCGACATCTGCCAGCACGCAATTTACTGAGCTTTTCAATCCCCTGATAGGCCAACCATGAATAAATCCAAGAAAAGAAAAGTTTCAGAAAAAAACAAAGTTTAATTCAACTATGTATGCTAGTTTTGTGGCTGCTCAAGAAATAGCCAGGCACGGAAAGGGTTTTGTGGTTCCCGGTGTTTTCTTTTCTGTGGGAAACGGGTCCAAATGGCTCTTTGAGTGTTTAAGGTTGCAGAACCCTGGTCTAGCAGCCAATCAGTTTCTAGGCTTGGTGCTAAATGCAATGTATCCAGAGGAGGAGGAAGAGGTGGAGGAGAGTTTATGTGCCAAGTTACTTTCATACCATTTGAAAATATTATTTCTGATAAATAAAATAAAAGAAAAGCCAACATTTCATAAAGTTATATATATAAATATCTATATATATATACATATATATATATATATATATATATATATATATATATATAGGTCTTTGGTTGTTGGGTTTTCTCCGTGTAAAATTGGAAGTGTCTTGGCGGCGTTTGACGAAGTCTCATTCGTCATCTTCAGGCTTCAGCCGTGCTTCTGGGAGCAAGAAGCACGAAGCTGAAGCCTGAAGATGACGAATGAGACTTCGTCAAACGCCGCCAAGACACTTCCAATTTTACACGGGAGAAAACCCAACAACCAAAGACCTATATACAAACACCGTGAAAACCTCAGAAAACATATATATATATATATATATATATATATATATATATATATATATATATATATATATATATAAATATATATATATATATATATATATATATATATATATATATATATATACACCATGGCTCTTCATGGCAGGTCCTCAAGCTTTCCTGGTATTTTTTCCTCCTCCAAGAAAATTGACCTGACTAGAAGGGAAAACAGGATTGTGTTTTGAAATCAGATTTTCTCCTTTAAAGATTCTCTAGTTTTGGGTGCAGAATTCCAAAATATTTTGGATTTGGAATCTCCGAAACCACAACATTTCAACCTTAATTCTTTATCTTTCTTTATCTCTTTTGACAGTTTATTCTTCATTATGATCTGAGTTAATCTAATCTGCTTCATCACTTAATTTTTTTCTCCTAGTTACTACCAAGTATAAATTGCACAAGCTTCAGCTGTACCTAAATCCAGCATAACCTCATCTTATTTCATTGACAGTGGGAAGATAAAAATAGCTAAGATAATATCCATATAGTGACAGAGAAAGTCCAACACAAATACTTCTTAGGTTTTGTTACGGCTGAGGCTGACCATGTTCTGAAAATAAGGACAAATGAAATTACTTTTCACTTCCTTTTTCAAGCATATGTTCAAGGATAAGAATAACTGTATGAACCAGTTCAACTAAAATGACATGATTTATTAACCTCAATATTAAATAAATTGCTTTGTAAATCTAAAGATATCAGGCCATAAAGTAATGGGCCATGCCCCTGCTCCAGTAAAAGTGGCTAAAAGCATGAACTATAAATGATTCATCGACATTAATGGTGAAATAAAAGAATTCTTCTGTAATGATGAAACAAAAGTCCAAGAAGAAAAATCCCCAAAGCCTCAAATTTAAGGGAGAGGTATGACACTAGTAATTACCTCAGATGCATTCTTTTGATGAATATTCTGTTTTGATGAAATTATTCACGTGCAGTTGCCAGTCTTACACAAAAGGTTGGTTTGCAAAATGATGACAACATGACAAAACAAGTCTATTAAATATACATTCCTTTGTTTAACATTTTTATTGATTTATAAAATATTGTAAAATACAAAATACAGAAGTAAAAGTATACAATATACAGTATACACAAGTAAAAGTACAGAAATAGAAAAACAATGGGGGGGAAGGAGGAAGAGAAGTAAGGAAAGATAATTAAATATCTATTTATTTAAATATACATTCCTGATAGTATAGAAACCATTTGGGATTATCCTATGACACACTTGACCCTATACATGAATTCCCATATTCCTTGAAAAACTAAATATATTTGATAACATACACAACCACTGAAGAAATCTGTCTTTCTCACTTCTTTGTTTCTGTTTGGTTTCCTGCAATAAATTTGCTTTTAAAAATAAGTCTACAGGAATATTTATATTTTCCAAGATATATTTTTGCAATAACCATGCATTACTCAGTTCTGCCTTGGACATGGATCTCTTACAAGTATTAATCTCAACTTGTAAAACTTTATTTAATTACACATTTTACCGACCATTTTAAATTTAAAGATTTAAAGATTATTATGAAAAGCTGTATGAGCAGGAAAAAGTTTCAGAAGAGACAATTAAACAATATTTGGACAAAGCGGAATTATTTAAAGTACCTGAAACAGTGAAAGCTATGCTAAGTGAACAAATATTAATGATGGAATTGTCAGAAGTGATTAAGAGGCAAAAGAACAACAAACACCAGGACCAAATCGGCTACCGGCAGAATTTTATAACATTTATAAGATACTTTAGGCCAAACAATTTTGGAAGCCTATAATGAAGTATTGTTTGATGCGAAGGTACCAAATTCATGGATAGAAGCAAACATGACTCTTATTCCAAAAGAAGATTCAGATTTAATATAGATAAAAGAATTATAGCCCCATATCCTTACTGAATGTTGATTACAAAATATATGCTTCAATAATAGCAGAGAGGCTAAAAAAGGTTTTTAAATGAATTTATACATCCTGACCAAAATGGCTTCCTGCCTAAGAGACAGATTAAAACCAATATGAGAATGATTTTAAATACACTGGAATATTATGAAGCACATCCTGGAAAACAAATGGCATTGATCTTCTTAGATGCACAGAAAGCATTTGACAACATAAATTGGCAATTTATGTTGTTACAATTAAAATCTATGGACTTTGGTGAGAGATTTATTAACATGATAAAGGCAATATACCATAAACAAACGGCAAAGGTGATGGTAAATGGAGATATGACAGAGAATTTTAATATAAAAAAGGCACAAGACAAGGATGTCCACTATCACCTTTACTATTTATATTGACATTGGAATGGGTTCGTTCACCCCAACCAGTCTTCTAGTTCCTCATTTCACTATCTCCAGACACTACCGGGAAGTGACCTGGGCTTGGTGTAACACCAGTGTCTCTGGTTGTTGTCTCAGCATCCACTGGCAGGATCTGCATCACTTGAGACTTCTCAGGTGTTGCTCGTGATTGTCTCCTTGTTCTGTCCCTGCTCGGAGATGGTTTTGGAGCTGGTATTGGCATGGAGCACTCCACCACCCAATGTCCCACCTGGTTGCACCTAAAACAACAAAACAATGGCCTCCGGGCCTGGTCAGTAGTATTGGGAGTCTTTATCTCCCGTGGGGCCAGAGGCCAGTTTACCGGCCTTTTTTGCTGACCTGTTGTCCCGACCCCTGTACTTGAAACTCTCTCAGCCCCAAGTGCAGGTCTCTCGCCGCTTGGAACCAGTCGGTTAGCCAAGGAAGCAAACCACAATACACACATGCCTGCCAGATGTCCCGGTCCAGCCCCATGTGAAATTGGTGAACCAGAAGACACTCCAGCTGTGCCCATAATCAGCCAGCCGCCTTCCGGAATTCCTGGACATACTCCTTGGCAGACCGGCCCTTCTGCTGGAGTGCTATTAGCTCCCCCTCCGCCACCTGGGCACATGACTCATCCTCAAACCTAGAATGGAGAGCCTCCAGGAAAAGTCCCATGATCACAAGTTCTCGTGCATGGTCACTATGCAGGGCAGCCACCCAATCCGCCGGCTCCCCGTCAGTACTGCTGTAATAGCTACCACCATCACCCACTGTGATGGGTAGTACTGTCCATATAAATCCATGTGGCTTATGACTTGACTAAGAAAGAGGGCCACCCAGTCTGAGGTACCATCGAATGTGGCCTGGATTGCCGGCGGACCCCAAAATGCCTGCTGAGGCCACATCTCTGGGCCCCACAATGGAGCTTGTTCTGATGTTCTATCCACACCAGCGACTCTTCTATTCCCCCTTACGTGGCACTTGCTCAGCACTCCTAATAGCCTCCCCCATAGATGAACCCTGGTCCCATGGCACTGGGCGCTCTGGAGCTCGACTGGGCACTTGGTCCCTCTGGACCTTCGGGCTGGCAAGGTGGAATTGACTTTCCGAGCTGGGTCCCAATGCTCATTGCCATGACACTGGAGGCTCCAACCCTGTAGCCCAGGGCTGCCAAGATGGAACATCACAGAAGCTTGCCTCCCCAAACCATTCCTGCAGGATGTCCATGGTGTTGCATCCAGGCCCCATGGAATAGCTCCACTCACCATCCTCATCCTCTGTCCAACGTCTCTCCCTCCACTACTGGAAATAAGTTCCACTGGCACGAGGGGGCACTGTCATCCTAGGCCCTGCAACACCTGTGAGAGCCGAACTATGCCACCATTCCCCCGTGGCTGTTTGTCCAGTCCTAGGCTTCTGGCATGGTTGGCTCTCCTCTGGGTATTATATTCTGTGGGTTCCGTAATAATTGAGGCTCCACAGATGTTCACACATAGCGTTTATTTTTAACTCACAGAGACCAGCAACAACACAAGAACAGCGCGCCTGCTTTGACAGCCCTTTTATACTCGGCTGTCAAAGCGGGAGCCAATCAGAACAGAACAAGAAACCATCTCCACCACTAGGGGCCGCCACTGCCGGTGCAGGACATAACACTGGGCACCCTGCACTCTGTGTCTGATGAACCTTAGGCCTCACCACTGGCTGTTCAGTGCCCTATAGTGTCGCCTCTTCCACTGGCCCTTCCTCTGCCACCTCCTCCACAGCATTCTCACTCCCTGTCCCTTCAGGGGATGCCCCCTCTGCCATCCTCCAAACTTTGAACGTTTAAACAGGAAAATGAAGGAAGAGCGCTGACTTTCTCTCAGCCTGTCCTCTCCAGGTCTGTGAGGTTCCAAGCAATACTAGCAGCCAGAGAAGGTTGCAAATCTTTATTTGCTGAACATATCCTCAAGGAAAAGCAAGGTGAGTATGCGGGTCAAAGAAAGTGCTGAGAGCAACCGTCTCTCAGCGCTATTTATTCATTTAATCCTGCGTAACCAACATCCGGTATCTGTAAACACCCTCCCCCATCAGCTGTTCGTCAATGTTTTCATAATTCCCGCCTTTCCGCAGCTTTCCTGAGCTCTGTGACGTCATCATACGCTGACAAACCATGCTGGGAGCTGGGAACATCTTCCCCTTCACTGGTTGGGATCCAATGCCTCGCAGTCAGCTTTCCAATGTCAGCTATCCGCTCAGTGCCCTAATCAGCCTCCCACCACCATCCTGACTCCATTTCAGGTAGTGTCCGCCGCTGCAGTTCCCACTCCCCCCCACCCCACCCACTCCTTGTTTGTCGAGTCCCGGCCAGGGCTTGGCATTAAAAACTTGAAAGATAAAAAAAGGAAAAGAAAAGAAAAATAGGCCTTTCTAAACAACCCCACAGGGTCTATTTATGGAAGTCACCTCTTTGATTCAATCAATATAGTGATTGATGCATGTCCTATTTGCCTTCATTTTTGACACAAGGAAGGGGGGAGAAAGATGAGCCCTGTTAAATCAAGGCAAACACCTACTTAACGTAACATCCTTAGGCACTCAGTACTTGACCCAAATAAAGCCTTGAAGCTCACAAGCAGTACATGAGAAAGGTAAGTGTTTAAAAATGCTGCTTTTCATTCTAGAAATCATTGATAGCGGTGTGCTCATGTGAGACTAGGGTGAAATTGACAATTGTGGCCATAACTTAAAAGTGAGCCAAGCACATACACAGAGAGGACAAAAGCCATGAATCTTGTCAAAAACATCCATCAGAAAATAAACAAGAAGGAACCGAGTCATGAAGAGCCAAAGGATATATAAACGAAATGTCATTAGAAATCAGAAAAAGAGAGGCTGGGCACAGAGTGCAAGGAATCCCTAATCCATCAATGGCGACCAGGTTTCCAGATCACTGAGGTAAGGATTTTGGGATATAAAAAGAGGTCTTGAAGCCCAGCCACTCTGAATTGTTCTGGGTCTGGACTTGGCTTGTTTTTTATTATCAACTGTCCAAGACTTACGAGACCGCCTGCTGTTACCCTTTGCCTCCCACCGACCCGTACGCTCTCACAGAGAGGGTCTCCTCAGGGTGCCGTCCACCAAACAGTGTCGGCTGGCAGCCCCCAGGAGTAGGGCCTTCTCTGTGGGGGCAGCGACGCTCTGGAATGAACTTCCCCCTGGCCTACGTAAAGTGTCTGATTTTCGGACCTTCCGTCGTGAGCTCAAAACACACTTATTTATTCAAGCGGGACTGGCATAATAGTGTTGAATTTTAAATTTGGGGTTTTGCTAATATTTTAAAATTTTAAAATCCAAATTTTTAATTATCAGCCTTTTATAATCTGCTATGTTTTAAATGTTGTTTTAACTGTATATATTTT
This sequence comes from Ahaetulla prasina, assembly GCF_028640845.1. Taxonomy (NCBI): domain Eukaryota; kingdom Metazoa; phylum Chordata; class Lepidosauria; order Squamata; family Colubridae; genus Ahaetulla; species Ahaetulla prasina. The sequence goes on from NC_080539.1 coordinate 220,169,574, forward strand.
GTGTTTTATCTTTGTCTGTACACCGCCCTGAGTCCTTCGGGAGAAGGGCGGTATAAAAATTTAATAAATAAATAAATAATAAATAAATAATAAAAAGTTCGTTCAGCTGGATCAGGTAAATGGAGATATCTGTATGAGTCAGTGAGAGCATGAAAGCAACTAGGCCGTTGGTTTGAGAGCAACTTCATACATGAATCAGTAAAGCTTGGCTGTGGCTTTAAATTGGTCAGGTCTCCATGTATTCAGTTTATATTTATTTGTTTATTTAATGGCCCATCTTTATTATTTTTATAAATAACATCAAGTGGTGAACACATTTAATGCTTCTGACTCTATTTCCCCCACAACAACAAGGTATGTTGGATGAGGGGGAATGGGACTGGGCCAAAGTCACCCAACTGGCTGTCATTCCTAAGACAGGAGTAGAACTCACCGTCTCCTGGTTTCTAACCTGGGGCCTTCACCATTAGACCAAACTGGCTCTCATTTAGAATCCTGAAAGCCTCAGTGTTCCACTCAAAGTGATTTGCAAGTGTGCCTAGTTATTTCTCCTCTTCAACCAGAGTTGTGTGCTCTGGACCACCCAATCCACAAGCCTCCATAGGCTGTGAATGTGGACTGAAGAACGGTAAGTCCAGCTTGGCAATTTTGTAACACATTATGAATACATCTAGGTGTCCATTACCAAATCAGGTTGAATTGAAATCTATAGCTTTACTGTGTATTGTGTAAAGAAATGACTGGGGCAGAGGCTGAATCTCCTTGCTTTTTATTCCATGGATGAGTGCAGGTTCTAGCATTGTGCATGAAAGAGAGAAAATATTTTATATTTTTTGCAGTCTTTCTAACAGGTCCTTCAAGCTTCAAACATTAACAGGTTTTCGTGTATAGAAGTCACAAGCATCCTTTTTTGTTTGCTTTCATTTCTGCACCTTTTCAGCACTTATCACAAACCAGGGCTATTCATTACATTTGTCACAAAGTGAAAGCTAAAGCAACAAATCAATAGATGAATGATCCTCCATTCATTTGTGACTCCTTTCCTTCCTTCATTATAATTTTCCTTTGGTAGCAAAAGTAACAACTGAAGTTAAATGACTGAGACAGTGACAGACGAGAGCCTGGTTTTTGTTTCTGGTTTTGTTTTCTGATATATATTTTTTTATTTCTTTAGCAAGCTCTGGACATCATTTGCATTGGGGTTATTTTTTAGTCCAGGTCCTGGACATCATTTACTTTTCATGTGGAACAAAGAGTTATGGAAGAAATAAGGAGATTACTTTTTTTTTTTAATTGAAAAAGTTTTACAGTTTTTTTTCCCCTTTCACGCCTCCCCCCCCTCCCTTCACAAACCCCCCCCCCCCGACTTCCCGGAACAAACACAAGGTATAGTTAAAAATAAAACAAACATATGCTAAAAAAATTTCCCTCCCAACTCAATTATACTCCTACATAAGGAGATTACTTTGAAAGGTTCAGGAGGGACTTTTTGGCTGATGTTCTTAAACCTTTGGATAAATAACTTAAGGCAGGGGTGTCAAACTCAAGGCCTCCGGGCCGGATCTGGCCCGTGGAGTGCTTAGATCTGGCCTGCCCTGGAAACAGTGAAGGACTGGCCCGCAGTGCCTCTGCCAGTGAAAACAGAGCTCAGGAGAGCCACAGGAGGCTGTCGCAACTGAAAACCTGGGCCACCACAGACACCCCCGACACGAGTGATATTGAGCTGACCATGCCCATCCCAACCATGCCCAAACGGCCCCTCAAGGCCAGACAGAATCCTGATGCGGCCCTCAATGAAATCAAGTTTGACATTCCTGATGTAAGGAGACCCAGATTACAGAACTCAGACCTTGCTCCTCAAGATGTTTATTTTGATTATCTGTACTGATAAGGAAACAGAGAAAACACATAAGACTCCAGCTTTCTTACACTTGAATATGAACTTATACTGGTCAGACTAAGGACTTTTAATTTAACTAATATTTGATAATAAAGTTACAGTGCTCTATGCTATATTAGTTTATGGGGAGATTTTGAGGGAAATAACTTCCTGCTTGATAATTTAAAGTTTAAATCGAAATCCTGTTAACACCTTAGGCACCTGGTAAGAAATCATTTGGGGCAATCCTTTCAGAAAGATGTACATTTAAAATTTCATCCCAATGGGATTAAGGGGAAAAAAAAGCAAGAAGTTACAGGAAGCAGAAAAACTGCTGAGTTCCCTATTGAAAATAGCACAAGAATATTTAACTAGTAAAACAACAGCATATGAACTCCTGACACAAATGTGATTTGAATGAATAATTAAACAAACAAGGTTTATAATAAGGAACCTGAATGGAAAGCAAAAAAGAATACTGGGTTCCTGTTTATGAAAATCACTATTCTCTAAAGAGATAACAAATAATATGGCACTGAAACTTATTTGTTTGTTAGATTCCTACCCATGTTTCTTTTTATTCAACACTCAAGTCGTATGCCAACCGAAAGACAAACTGTAACCAAAGGCAACATTAATTTATTATTTATTTATTTATTTATTTATTTTATTTATTTAGATTTTTATACCGCCCTTCTCCCGAAGGACTCAGGGCGGTGTACAGCCAAATTATAAAACAGTACAATATACAAATTAAAACAAGGACTAAAAAAAACATATTCCATAAATGGCCGAAATTTAAAACCAACAAATTAAAAACCCATAAAATTCATAAATAATAACCCCAATTAAAATTATTTAGGATTTAAAAAATTTAGGCCAGTCCCGCTTGAATAAATAAATGTGTTTTCAATTCACGGTGAAAGGTCCGAAGGTCAGGTAATTGACGCAAACCAGGGGGAAGTGCGTTCCAGAGGGTAGGAGCTCCAACAGAGAAGGCCCTTCCCCTGGGGGCCGCCAGCCGACATTGCTTGGCGGATGGCACCCTGAGAAGACTCTCTCTGTACGGGTCGGTGGGAGGCGTAAGGTAACAGCAGGCGGTCCCGTAAGTACCCGGGTCCTAAGCCATGGAGCGCTTTAAAGGTGGTAACCAAAACCTTAAAGCGCATTAACTCTGAGCTCAAACATTAATACATCTGTATCTATGGCCTTCAAATCAGTCTTGCCACCAGAAAATAAAAAGCCAAACCTCTGAAAGTATTATTGATAGAGAATTTTGAAGAACATCCTTGAATCGTTATTCTTGTCTCCTTCCTCTTTCTGAGACAGAGTGATTGGCCCAAAGCCACCCACCTGTCTTCATGCCTAAGGCAGAACTCGAAGTACCATCTTCTGATTTCTAGCCTAACGCTTTAACTACTGCACCATGATGGCTGTCAAACACATTTAACATCAGAATTAAAATTAAATATAAAGATATAAAAGAATGTAAAAGCTTTGCTGAAAATGTGTCTTTCTGCAATATTCCTGAACACCAATAAAGGAAAAATGTTTGTAGCTCAGGGTTGAAATGAAGGGGTCTCTAAGGTTGCTTGTTTTCGTCATTATCCAAACTAGAGAACATCATAGCACTAGCACTGAAGATGTTCCCTAGTTTGGGTAATGAAAAGTCTGCAAGAACACAAACAAGCTCAAAGAGCACGAAGGACCCCTCATATTCCTGAATATTGGGACAATAGGAGCCCCACCCCAATAAAAAATTCCTAGGCTGTGTGTTCCACAGCCTCAAAGCCACACTGGAGAAGGCCTTTTCATACATATCAGACAGTCAGGCTTTTAGCAGGGTGTGTGTGTGTGTGTGTGTGTGTGTGTGTGTGTGTCTAAGAAAGGATCTCTTCTGCAGTCTAAATAGTCCAGCGGGTTTGTAGTAGACCCCTCTGCAGACAATCAGGGCCCAAGCCATTAAAGGCCTTAAAGATGAATACCAACATCTTGAGATGTGACCAGAAAGCAATTGGTAGATAATGCACATCTTCCTTTGCAAGTTTAAGAATCCCAGTCAAAAGGGATATGGGACAAAGGTGCATTCTAGCTCCTCTCCTTTTTCACATTTTAATCGATCCCCTCATAGACAAAATTGAACTATCATATTTTTTGGTGTATAAGAAGCACTCTCCCCCCCACAAAAAAAAGTGGGTGGAAATGTCTGTGCATCATATACAGCGAATGTTGCCAAAGCCCCATCCACCCACTGCCCCCCCCTTCTGCCTCTGCCTCCCAGCAATTTGCCTCCTTACAGCAAACAGCCTGGTCAGCTTCAGCACAGACTGATTTAGCACGAGCAGCTGATTGGCGGTTGGATCTGCCTCCCGGAATACCACCGATCAGCTGTTCCAGGCTGCAGGGATCACCACCACCATTGCCGCCCATCGCCTCTCCCACCTATCACCGCCTCCGCACACACCATTTTTGGCCTCCACGTGTCCTGTTTTCAGCCTCCACATGCCCCATTTTCAGCCTCCACCTATCCCCACCACCTGGAATGGGCCAAAAATGGAATGTGTGGAGACCGAAAATAGGGGGCTCAGAGGCTGAAAACAGGACATGCAGAGGCTGAAAATGAGGCACGCAGAGGCGGCGATAGGTGGCGGCAGCAATGGGCAGTGACAGTGGCGATGGGTGGTGGCAATCCCCGCAGCCTGGAACAGCTGATAGGCGGTATTCTGGGAGGCAGAATCAACTGCCAATCAGCTGCTTGTGCTAAATCAGGCTGTGCTGAAGCTGACCATGCTGTTTGCTGTTTGCTTCAAGGAGGCAAATTGCTGGGAGGCAGAGACAGTTTTTTTTCCTCTCCCCAAAAGCTAGGTGCGTCTTATAGTCCGGAGCGTTTTATAGTCCAAAAAGTACGGTATCTATCTCTTCACCAACCTAAACTGGGAAAGGGGCACATCTCAGTTCTTCCATATGCAGATAATGCTGTGTTGTTCTCTCAGAGGCAGATTGGCCCAAAGCTCACACTTAATATACTTGCTGAGCACTGTCAAGAAGAATCAGCAACTCGAAAACCAAGGGATTTGCCAAACGCCCCAAGAAACATGTCTGGCATCTAAACAACCATCTAACAGAACAAATTAAGACCTTCAAATACCCAGGGAGTCTTTCCCATGCTGTGGGCAACAGCAAATCCCAAGCTATGTCATTTTAATGGCACCCAAAACAGCTTCAGCTCTATGATTCATCTGTGATTCATCTATATCCCCAAAGAAGATCGGCACATAACTGAAGCCTTCAATATCTTCTCAGCCAAGATCTGAGCTCAGCTCTTTTTTCCAGTCCAGCTGGCCCCTTACTTATTTCTTCCCCTCAACAGTGTTCAGTTTAAGTTTCTGAAATCTACCTGCCAAGTACCCAAACATTTCAAACATGGTGAAACCAGCCTACTCAAATTGAAACTTCTTGCCTAGATTCATGTCTTTCCACATTAGCTTAAGCTTCTTTTTCCCTTTCAGTCTACTTGGCCCCTTTAATTATGAATGACAGCTTCCAGTGTCCCGGTGTCAGGCAATACATAGAAAATTAAAATCCTATGGCTTCTCATGGGCAGCCATCATTCTGATGGGCTACAAAAGAGCATTAGCCAGCCATAAAGAACTTAAACTAACTTATAGACTTAGTACTATCAGATTTGTCACTCTTGCCGGGGTGGGCTTCAAAAATTTTAGCAAGGGGTTCTCTGCCCAGTTGCTGGGTGGGCATGGCCATGGTGGGCGTGGCCTAGTCAGTCTCCTGCACCACAGCAGGGGGGCTTTTTGCCCTCCCTGGGCTCCGGAGGCTTTCCTTGAGCCTCTGGGAGGGTGAAAAATGGCCTCCCCAGGTCTGGAGGTCCGAACTTCTGGTAGACCCATTTTTCACCCTCCCTGAGTCTCTGCACACCACCTGCACTTACCTGCATCCAAAACGGGCCACGTGGGGACTCCTGGGTGGGGTGGGCAGGGTGGGGCCAGCCAGGAGTGGGATTTGGGGATTCTCCAAACTGCACAGAATCTTAGCCTCCAGGAGAGCTTTTTATCAGGTTCGCCTGATCCGCCAGTTGCGTCCCTTCCTGGACCGGGATGCCCTATGCACGGTCAGTCATGCTCTTGTTACCTCTCGTCTGGACTACTGCAATGCTCTCTACATGGGGCTCCCCTTGAAGAGCACCCAGAGACTTCAGCTAGTTCAGAATGCGGCTGCGCGGGTTATTGAGGGAGCGGTTCGGAGCTCCCACGTAACACCTATCCTGCGCAGACTGCACTGGCTACCTGTTGTTTTCCGGGTGCGCTATAAGGTATTACCACCTTTAAAGCGCTCCATGGCTTAGGACCGGGCTACTTACGGGACCGTCTACTGCCGGCCTCTATCTTCCAGCGTCCGGTGCGTTCCCACAGAGAGGGACTCCTCAGGGTGCCGTCAGCCAAACAATGTCGACTGGCGGCCCCCAGGGGGAGGGCCTTCTCTGTGGGGGCTCCTACCCTGTGGAACGAGCTTCCCCCCGGGCTTCGACAACTACCTGACCTTGGGACCTTTCGCCGCGAACTTAAAACCTATTTATTCCGTTTGGCTGGACTGGCCTGATTTTAAATTCTAAATTTTAAATTTTAATTGTGGGTTTTAAATTTCTGCAATTTTTATGGGTTGTAATATTATTTTAAATTTTTTGGCAAATTTGAATCAGTTTTTTAAGGGTTGTTTTAATTATGGTGTATGTTTCTGTTTGTATTTTATTTGCCTGTTCACCGCCCTGAGTCCTTCGGGAGAAGGGCGGTATACAAATTAAAACATTATTATTATTATTATTATTATTATTATTATTATTATTATTATTATTATTATTATTATTGTTGTTGTTGTTGTTGTTGTTGTTGTTGTTGTTGTTATTATTGTTATTATTGTTATTATTGTTATTATTGTTATTATTATTAGCCAGAGGTTCTCCCGAACCCCTGCAAACCCCCAGCAGCCCACCCTGTCTCTTGCCTAGAAACACCTTCTGAGCCCTTTCACATGTTCACCCAGCTTCATAATTTAGCTGCATAACAATCCCTAAATTTAGAAGGGCTTTATCTTTGGCTAGATCCAATGCAGTGGTGGGTTGCTACCAGTTCGCCCCGGTTTGGGGCGAACCAGTAACAGCGGCAGCAGGAGGCTTCACCCACCTGCCCAGACGCTTCTGCGCATGCATGCGCACCCACGAGCGAACCAGTAACAATGGGATTCGGAACCCGCCCCGATCCAATGCCCTTCTAACAGCAGCCATGGAAGGGAGATAATCAAAAGATCTCTTTTGAATGGAGATTGATTTTATGTAGTGGAGGAGCAATTGAAACACTGGAATATGTTATTTGGTATTTCTCCCTCTATACTGACTGTTAGAAGGAATAACTACATATTCGCACCTATCACCAAATATCCTGGTTGCACTGATTCCTGTTATCTCAGCTTGTTACTGTCAGATAAATCTGATTCTACTTTATGATGGCAGTGAAATATGTTTCGTAGTCTGTATAATATGCCTTTTTTTTTATTCAAACCTCTAGATGTTTTCCATTTGGAAACATTTGAAATGCAGCTGTCCATGTAATCATTATTTTATAACAATATATTATGTCCTTGCTGTCAATTGATTCTTATTTCTGCCTTATCCATTATTAGGTGCCAGAGTCATTTTAACAATAGATAAATAATTGGATGCTAACTTTTAGTTTTCAAACCACTAATTACAGAAAAATCTATAATGATATAAAATGGAAAAGTAGAAAAAAAAACTACAAGGCTATAAGAAAAAGTATTCATATTTTATAGGTAGTAATTTTAAACATACTTCTAAATAGAACATGTTCTTACTTTTGCAAAGAATATCTTCATGATTATTATCATCTATTTCAGAGCTAGATATGAAGAAGAGTCTTTTTAACAGATATATTTTTGCAGTGAACATCACTGTGTTGTATTTAGAACACTTAGGTCTTGGGTCTTAGTTTTAGATAATTTGCAAGAATTTCAAGATTATAATATTTATTCACTCTGTTATTTTAGGATAAACAAAATGCAGAAAAGTTCTTTTGTTATTCTGCCATTGTTTTGTAATATTTTATTATCTTGTCATACACAAACTTGCTTGAGTTCTTTGCATCTTTTAACAACCCTAGAAGGAATGTCAGGAAAGACCATTAACTCTTTGCTGGAATATTTCAGTGTAATTGCTTGCTGGAAACCTGCAAGATACATCATGTGCAAATCTTTGAAACATCCCATTATAACCGGATTCAAACTGTGATCAGAATTAAAACTGGATTGAATTTCATATGCAGCATCCAGTAATTCCCTGGATTTAAATATTTAAATAGTTCCTCCAAACATCCCTTCATGAGGGCCACTAGTAGTTACTTAGCATCTTTTACATAAGCGAAATTTAAGATTCTAAGAAAATTGGGATTGATCTGACCTTGAACATGAGCCAGTTTATTTTATTTATTTATTTATTTTATTCAATTTTTATACCGCCCTTCTCCCGAAGGACTCAGGGCGGTGTACAGCCAAGTAAAAAATCACAGTATAAATATTAAAATATTAAATTAAAACAAACATATTATAAGGTGGCCGAATTTAAAACCATTTAAAACATTAAAATATAAATAACCCCAATAAAATTTTAGGCCAGTCCCGCTTGAATAAATAGGTGTGTTTTCAGCTCACAGCGAAAGGTCCGAAGATCAGGCACTTGACATAACCTAGGGGGAAGCTCGTTCCAGAGCGTAGGAGCTCCCACAGAGAAGGCCCTACCCCTGGGGGCCGCCAGCCGACATTGTTTGGCGGACGGCACCCTGAGAAGGCCCTCTCTGTGAGAGCGTACGGGTCGGTGGGAGGCAAAAGGTAACAGCAGGCAGTCCCGTAAGTACCCGGGTCCTAAGCCATGGAGCACTTTAAAGGTGGTAACCAAAATCTTAAAGTGCACCCGGGAGACCACAGGAAGCCAGTGCAGACTGCGCAGGAGTGGTGTTACACTATTACCCGCGCAGCTGCATTCTGGACTAACTGCAGCCTCCGGGTGCACTTCAAGGGCAGCCCCATGTAGAGAGCATTGCAATAATCCAAGCGGGAGGTGACGAGGGCATGAGTGACCGTGCATAAGTTCGCCTTCACAGGCTACCAACTCAATATGTTTTTTTCAGGTCTGTTTTCTTTCTTCTCCCCAAGACTAAGGTAAGATTCAAGACCCAATCCAGCACCTTCTCCATTGTTTAGGATAATAAAATATTGGGTCAATCCTGCCAGCAACAATAGATACTCTAATACAGGGGTCTCCAACCTTGGTCCCTTTAAGACTTGTGGACTTCAACTCCCAGAGTCCCTCAGCCAGCAAAGCTGGCTGAGGAACTCTGGGAGTTGAAGTCCACAAGTCTTAAAGGGACCAAGCTTGGAGACCCCTGCTCTAATAAGCCTTCTGAATTAGGTTTCTTCATGTCATTGTGCTTTCTTGCAATTGAATAATAGATCTGGCAGTTATACAAAAGGCAATGCGGATGGCAATGCTCCAAATAAAGGATCCAACTACAGCTGGAAGAAACCCAATTTTGAGAGCTGAGCAATGTGAAAATTCAGAAAACCAAATTAATTTCATTTCAGGGCTGAAAAAAATGATAGCTACTCTTTGTCAAGGCCCCTGGAAATAAGTTAGAAGGGAAGCTTTCCCAGCAAAAAAAATATATATATATATTAGCGGAATCTGTTTCGGAGGAAATCGGAGAAGGCTACAAAATGGACAGCTGAGCCTCTAAGATGAATTTGTCTCGTCGCATTGATTTGCCGCAGGAATAATGATGGTCAAGGGAGCTTTTTAAATGTCCTCCTGTCTTCCACCTTGCCACTGCAGGTCTCTTTAACCAGAAACTATTTCACTGTCCTCCTTGTTGCAAGGCCTGTCATGCTGAAATAATACAAGCTGGCTCAACAAAACAAATTTCCCTTTAGATTTAACATCCTTCAAACAAGCAGGGAGGTTTTGCACTGCTTATGAAAACTACACTTAAGGAAAAGCATAAACCGAAAGTAAGTTTTCCATGGGTCAACTGCTTATACGTTCCTCCATATATATTTTTTAATTTGCATTTATATCCCGCCCTTCTCCGAAGACTCAGGGCAGCTTACACTATGTTAGCAATAGTCTTCATCCTATTTGTATATTTATATACAAAGTCAACTTATTGCCCCCAACAATCTGGGTCCTCATTTTACCTACCTTATAAAGGATGGAAGGCTGAGTCAACCTTGGGCCTGGTGGGACTAGAACCTGCAGTGATTGCAAGTAGCTGTGTTAATAACAGACTGTCTTACCAGTCTGAGCCACAGAGGCCCCGTGTTAGCCCCATTAGTTAGGACTAATGGGGGTAAATAGCAAATCCGGTATTTGCCCTGATAAGCAACATTAAAGGAGATCCAGTCAAGAATGGCTTCTGCCCTTATGTATTCATGGTCAGTTTTAAATCTTCTGTAACAGAGTTATTAACTCTTGGAACTCACTACCTGACGCTGTGGTCTCTTCTCAAAATCCCCAAAGCTTCAGCCAAAAACTGTCTACTATTGACCTCACCCCATTCCTAAGAGGTCTGTAAGGGGTGTGCATAAGAGCACAAATGTGCCTACCGTTCCTATCCTAGTGTTTCCTTTCATTATATCCAATTAATATAGTTATTACATACTCATACTTATATATATGCTTATATATTATATAGTTGTTACATGTCGATGCTTCTATATACTGTTGTGACAAAATAAATAAATAAATAAATAAAATAAGTTTTAGATGGCATGGAGAATTCAGCTAGTACTGCTGGCAGAAAGATCATAGTAGAGTAAACTTTTGCAGTTAAGGGGTTCAGGCAGTGGTAGGATTCAAGTAATTTAACAACTGGTTCTCTGTCCTAATGATTTATTCCAACAACCAGTTTGCTAAACTGTTCAGAAATTTAACAACCGGTTGTCCTGAAGTGGTGCGAACTGGCTGAATCCCACCACTGGGTTCAGGTCAGAGTTTTATAGCACCAGATGTGGGTCACTCTGGTGTTTTAAAGCATCTGATCCTCACTAAATGGAGCGTTTGAAGTCACCTTCGGCATCTACACGAATGGTGCTACCATACATCTGAAAGTAAGGCAGATGATCACAGGATGTCCTGGTGATCCAGCAAAAGAAGGGTTTGAATTGTCCTACCGCAATTATGGCCATTTAAATGGGTTTACAGATGAATAGGCATATACAGGATTGCACTGAGAACTATGCTTAGGGTTGTTTTTTTTGTTCTTCTGTGTACCTATCTTATTTGGAATTGATTTTAGGAGAAGAGCAGGCTACATTTTCAAAATTAGATGCTGCAACTCAGCCTCCTAATAACTAGCAGAATCTTCAGCAAAATGGCAACATCCCCTGAAAAGGTGGGCCCGAATGCTTTAAGTCTTTTTTCCCCCCTCACTTTCTGGAAGATTTTAAAGAAGTTTAAGAGGGAAAACTTAACTGATGAATCTCCCAGCGAACATGTATTCCAATTCTCTCTGTTACCTAATGGTAAACTGGCTATTAACACCGTACTTTTGGCTGGATTTCTGGAGGATATACCAAAATGAAGTGTAGTAACAGAAGAGTTTCACCCCCTGGAATCCTTGTGTTCTCATTTGTACTCTTATTATCATGTTTTAAGCAGAATATTTGGTGACTAGTCTCAAGAGTACTTGAAGAGAGAATATGAACTGTGTCGAGCTTGTGTGCACCCCTTATAAAGGTAAAGGTTTCCTCGCACATATGTGCTAGTCGTTGCCAACTCTAGGGGGCGGTGCTCTTCTCCGTTTCAAAACTGAAGAGCCAGTGCTGTCCGAAGACGTCTCCATGGTCATGTGGCCGGCATGACTCAACGCCAAAGGCGCACGGAACGCTGTTACCTTACCCCCAAAGGTGGTCCCTATTTTTTCTACTTGCATTTTTACGTGCTTTCGAAACTGCTAGGTTGGCAGAAGCTGGGACAAGTAACGGGAGCTCATCCCGTTACACGGCAGCACTAGGGATTCGAACTGCTGAACTGCCAACCTTTCAATCGACATCCTAGCCCCTGAGCCACCCTTTTGCACCCCTTATAGATGAAGGCTATAATTTAGCCTTTCATTATATGCATTAGCATATAACTCTTTCTGAGTTTAGTAACATGTCTAAATGTCTAGATGTTTAAAGGGTAGCATAATAATGCAACAAAGTCATGTTGGCATGCTGAAGCACTAAGAAAATTCAAAAGTTCTGAAGGACATTGGTTAAGAAGATAAATTGTATTTTTCTATGGAAACTTGAACCTGACTCAGAAGTATAATTTTTGAATGAGCTAAAAAGTGTCTTCCTTTGCAAAAATAACAGTCAATCCTTGAATACCTGACAAGTACAATATTCAGACAAAAGGCTGAAGCATTTAAAAAAAGGCTTGTAGGTTAAATTAATTGAGGAAAATGCTGAACTATTTTGAAATAATTATATAGATATTTGGGAGAGTGTTTTGCTTGCAAATGTAACTTGTGATAGAAGGAAAGAAGCCCAGGTTTCTGGGTATTAAAATATAGAAAAGATTTAAATCACAGAGACAGCAACTTTATGATTCAATTCATTTTTAATAGGATATATCTTCAAAAGTGCATTGACTGATTTAAATCTCTATTGACAGAGATACATTTATTGACTATAACATGATTGAAGGAATTTTATGTGTTCATGTATATCTCTTTCTTTATGCCTTGCATGTCATATACATCCATATGTATATAAAAGATAACTCAAATAGAAATGTTTAAATTTGAATTCCGGCTAGCATCAAAATAAAGATAGAGTTAAATCTATTTAATATATTATCCTATTCTGTGCAACTCCATTAAAAATATTTTTGACATCTCCAGATGGTCTACCCTATGAAATGAGAACATGATGCAAGGATTTACCCCAGTATGTTTACTTTACTGTCTTCCAGTCATTAAACTATGAACAAAATCATTGTGTACTGCCTACATTCAACAGAAAATTTGAATCATGTTATTAAATGAGCCACACTGGTGCAGTGGTTAGAGTGCAGTACTGCAGGCTACTTCTGCTGACTCCCGGCTGCCTGCAATTTGGCAGATCGAATCTCACCAGGCTCAAGGTTGACTCAGCCTTCCATCCTTCCGAGGTAGGTAAAATGAGGATCCAGATTGTTGGGGGCAATATGCTGAGTCTTTAAACCGCTTAGAGAGGCTGTTAAAGCACTGTAAAGTGGTATATAAGTCTAAGTGCTATTGCTAAATACACAAGGAAAATTTAATTATTTTGAGTAAAATTTATAAACACATGCTCTCACTTTTAAAATAGGATGAGTTCAACCATACAGTTACATGAAGGATCCTAAATTAATTCCAAATTCATACCCAGCTGTTGGAGTTGATGGAAAGGGGCTCTTAGAAAAATAAATATGGGACAAATTGAGATCGAATTCATTTTCTGCTTCCTGAAATGTTCTATCAAGCACATAAGCAAGATAGAAATGTATCCCAATTTTCTGAAAAACAGAGATTATCTCCTTATAATTACCAGCATTGTTATGGTATTATTCAACTAATGTTTAACCTGGGGAATAAAGAGAACAGGAATATGCCTTACTGGCCTCTTCAGTTACCCAATTCTTAATTAAATGTTATGACCCTCAGGTTGTATCCAGAGATGGTATTGAAATACATATTTGTATTTGGGAGGAAAACAAAATAAAGCAAAAACTCCAACAAAATGGAATGGAAGAGCATATGCTTTGCAGGTAGAAGATCCCAAATTCAGTGTGCAGCAACTCTATTTAGGGCTACAGAAGGCTTCTGCCTGGGATCTACAAGTTAATTAAGTAATGCTGGTGATATTTTCCACTCTGAAAGAGTGAGGCAAAGTCTCTCTTAGCCACCAATGCGCATATCTGTAGATCCAGTCACATAAAGTCTAAACCAGGGAACGTCATGTTGGAGTCACACAGGAACATGTGTGACTTCTGAAACTGTTGGGTGTAGTCCACAGAAACCTTATTTAGTTTCAAACTATCAGTTTTATAACTGGTGGTAGATTAATGAGGGCATTTAAGTTGCTACTTTTAATACGTTGGACTGAACAGTTTTGGAAAGTAGCCAACATTCTAACTGTAGCAAGATTCATGAAGTTCTCCAAATCATGACATTTTGTCTACCGAACTACCTATTTCTCAATTAAACCCTTTAAAAATAAGTAAGGGAGAGAATATGATGTTGTGATGTCAAAAGCACCGGAGTAATGTTAACGCTGAAAAGAAGCCTTTCGCTATTTCAAACAAAAAGGCTAGTTTTTTTTTTCCACCCAGGAAATATGTAGTTCCATAGTGCCTGGTATGCTTTGAATAAATAAAATATTATACTGTATTTCCCATTGTTGGTATATTTTTTTACACTTATCGAGCACTTGTAGAAGGCTGAAACCTTATCGGTTCCTGAAAATAAATGTTTATTAATTAATGGGGAAAACAATAATAACATATGAAAAGATCAAAGCATTGAATTCTATGCTGTTGGGTCACAACAAATGTGTAGCAACTTCTGACCTTAATCAGTGCATGGACCATAAGGAATAAACTAAAGCCAGTCTCTTCCTCCTCAGGCTCCTGGCCTTCTGACTAAAGCTAGGATAAAGTAGAAAATAAATTAGAAGCTAAAAATGTATGAAATCACAAGATAGACTTTTTGTATTTATATAATCCAGTCATTACTCTTGTTTCTAGAATTTCAAGGTTAGAATTTTCTCATAGAAATATTTTCATCTGAACGAATGGCTAATGAAATCCTGGTGTATTATTCTACTTCTGTTTGTGTGTGTGTGTGTGTGTGTGTGTGTGTGTGTGTGTGTGTTTGTGTGTAAACTCACAGAGGAATAAAGGCCATTTAGGCTAATGAGTAATAAATCCATACTAAGTGGATTTATAATTGATATTCAATTATCCAAACCATAGATGCAGAGGAAGTCCAATCCAGTATCTGGCAACTGTTAGGATCTGTAGGGAAAGAAGCAAGCTAAAAGTGCAAGATAGACATGCTGTTTGTCCATGAACCTCCTGGCATTTCCCCTGTTCTGATGATTGTTCTGGATGGAGACAACCTAAAAAAGAGTTAAAGGACTGCCTGAATGAGCAGATTCATGATGGGAGATCCTCCAAGACTTCTCATTACTGCTTGATAGGTTTGGAGGAGACTAGCCTAGATTTGGATAGCAGGCATACTGGTTTTTTGTTGTTGTTGTTGTTGTTGCTGTTTTTTTAGAGTGGGGTGTCCTGGCAAATCTGCAGGATTGCTTACTTCAGTTGGAAGTGACCCCCTCCAATCTGTTCATTCAAACCTGGATGCTGAGAATGTACCACTGTTTGACCCCAGGGGAGTAGAGGCTAGAGATAATGGAACATTCTAGCTCTGGAAATCCATAAACTCTTCCTAATATTCTAAGCTTTTGGGAAGCATCTGGCCAAAAGCTCTCCTTCAGCACCTTGGACTGATGAGGAGCAAGGGAAGTTGGCTCTTAAAAGTTGGTTTTGGGCTGAGGGTATGTGTGTTTTTGGGGGGTGGGATTGGGTTTTATGTTCAGTTTTTGTAAATTGCTGGGACTCTTTGGGAAGTTGGTAATAAAGATCTAAAGCGGTGTTTGTCAAACCTGGTAGGCTTCAGGTGACTAGGTTGAAACATCACATTAGTCATGATGTAGTTTGCTCAGTTTTAAATCATTAAATGCCAAGTTGTCAAAGGTATTTGAGTACAGCTCAGGAATAAAATTAAAGCATTCTTGACAGTGGCCCTTCAGCCTCTCCAAAACAACACAATCCACTGCCTCTTGGACAATTGCACAGTATGGTAGAATACTTATGATAGAGGAATAATGCTTCTATATGCTACACTGTTTATATGTTTTATAAACCATATAAAATTACATGTGTCATTTTACAACTTCATCATGCTACTGACTCATCTTCAGTCTATAATCAACTAGTGTAAGCCGACATAGTGTAAGCCGCCCTGAGTCTTCGGAGAAGGGCGGGATATAAATGCAAATAAAAAAAAAAAAACTAGAGTCACAAAATCTTTTCCAAGCATGCCATTTCCAAGCTAGTATTCCCTATCCAATAACAATGCGCAGAATTATTTTTTCCCTAAATCAGAAACATGGCAATACATTTTACTGTTCAAGGACAATACTTAATATCTGGAAGAAACTGATAGCAGCAGAGTGAGTGTGGCTATATCACATCGCTGGGGATAAATTACTTTTAATTTAATTTAATTTAATTTAATGTATTTATTTATTTATTTTTATTATTTTATTTTATTTTTATTTTATTTTATTATTTTAAAAGGGAGGGAATTCGGAGGTTTTCCTTATTAAACTCCAGATATTAATTCTGGCAATTGCTAGGAGTAAAATTAATTTGAAAGTCCCCCCAGAAAAATCATATGAACCCAGCTAATTGTATATAAATTCATTCTGGCCCAGGGTGATGTGAAAAGGCAGCCTAGAACTGCTAGAGCATTAGTTTTTTTTTTTTTTTTTTTTTATTCAAAAAGTTTTTATTAGTCAAAAAAGGTTTATACAAATACATATCAGGTATGGTAAATTTTCATTTTTCTTATCTAAAATAAGAATTTTACTCAAATTTTTTAACACATACAACAGCCATAAGGCAAGCAGGTGACACGAAGTAGCTAAGTTTGCAAATTTTAAATACGTAATAAAGAAGAGTCAAGAATAAACAGAATATCGTACAAAAGAGAATAAGGAAAACCAACACAATCCCAAATATCTTTATCACTTCCTAGTTTTGGATCTCAGAACTCTGGGTACAGCCTGACCCAACTCCAGGGCCGCAACAGCGGCAGCCGCTCAGCCCCATGATCTATAACCTCCCTTCTTCAATTCCTGGGTCATCTGATTCCAGGAAGGCTTTGTGTTCCTCCACATAGGCCGTAGCCTCCGCAATTGTACTGATTTTTTCGTAATGCCCTCCCGAAAATCATCAATCCCTCTGGCATCAGCCATCTGAAGCCCACTCCTTCTGGTACAATTTGCTTGACAAAAATAATATTTCTTTCTTTTTCACGTACCTGTCTGGGAATCTGCCTCAGAATGGCTATCTCCTGCCCCTGTAAATCAGTGCCCCACTCCTATGTTTTCTAAGAATTTCATCTCGTCTCTCTTCTCACAAATTTGACATGAACCTCTCTGGGAACTGCATGCGTGCGTGCATATTGCAATTAACTCTATAAACTCGATCCACATCCCAATTCATGAAATCAACACCTCTCCCAAGAAATTCTCCCAACAATTTAGTCACAACATCTCTCAAGTCTTCTTGGTCCACTTCTTCCAAATTTTGAAACCTAAGGAAATAAGACATTTTATCCATCTGTAGTCCAAGCACAGCATTGCCTGTCGTCTCCTCTCTTTTCTGCACTGCCCGCATCTCACCCTCCAAACCTTCCACTTTCTGCTTGTTTTCTGCTGAAACTTGTTGAGTATCCTTTAAATCCTTTTGGATAGTCACAATTTCTGCTCTTATTTCATCCAATTTCTTGTCCATATTAGATAACTTTTCCAAAATTCTCTCCATCTCTCCAGCAGTTGGTCTCTGACCTTTTGCCATTAAGGAAAAAAAAATACAAAATCCTCAGGCAGGCACGGTATCCTTGTAATTTCCTCCGGATCCACCAGGGGGCACTCACAGGAGCAACGAGTCCAGAGTACAGTTAGTCAACCAGGAAGCCGAAGGGAAGTGATGTCATCAAAATTCTCATAGTGAAGGCGGAAGCTGGGCGCCACCACTGTTCCCCAGAAGGAGGGGGGGCCTCAAACCTTCCCTCCTAAATTTCTCCATCACCTCTTCTCTCCAGAGCTCCACAAAACCGGTAATCTTCTTATTTTAAGTTCTCCTCTCTCCAGAATAACTCGTGCTCCTTCCAACCGCAGGGGAGAAAAAACCCCCCCGCACTCCGGAGCAGTCCACTCACGTTTACCGATATTCCCTTCCCTTCTCCTCCTCAATTCTTCTCCGTGCCCTGTTCACCACCAGGCTGCTGCAGTTATAAATCCAATGCCCCGGTGTCACCGGGCACAGCGGCCCAGGCGACGACCAAAATAATGGCCGCGGCCTGTGGCCTCCGAACCCCGCCGAGCCTAGGACGCGCCAGCATCGGTCCCCACAGTCCTGTATGTCGGCTGGGAGACCCCTGGCGAGCCGTCCGTGCGGCAGGTGTCCTTTTCGGAACACCTGGCCCCTGAGGGCCTCGGCGGCGGCCGGATTCGGGCGCTGGAGGCAGGAGAAGCCTTCCAGACGTCCGTTGCCGCTGGATACCGGAAGTCGTCTCCTAGAGCATTAGTTTTTCACTGCCACTATCAACACAATTTAAAGGCAGCCTAAAGGGACCTCTACCAAGAAGAATGAATACAGAGAACTAGCTGGTATATAAGCTGCCAAGTATTAGAGAGTTCCTTTGGTACATGATAATTTGGGTCTCTAAGGCACCGTTTGGACTTTTTTTCAGCTGCAAACGTTAACACAATGAATAACTGATGTTGCATTTTCACTAGAGAGAAATGGGTTGAAATCCCTACTCACTTGTAAATTCTGCGGTGACCTTGAGCTATGCCATAACTGTGGATTAGAATAATAAAGGCTGCAAGGAAATGGTGTAGAGGAACAAGACAGAAGCTGTGAAACCTTGAATGTCTTTCATAAAGTACTATAATAAATCATCATACACTGAACTCACACTCTGACTTTTTGTGTTGCCCAGAATGCATATCTCCAGGGTAAAGACAATGCATAAACCCTACTTAAACTTCAAGAGGCAGAGTGTTTTAAAAGTATTTTGGATACGCATCTCTACAAACACACAGTTGAAAGATCTTGATGGGACTGCTGATATTTATTAGATGCGATAGTGAAGCAGTAATTAAAGACTTTACGTACAATTCTGCTTCTAACAGGGCCATGTTATTGGGGTAATATGTGTATATGTATTTTTCTTTTTTTTTTTCAAATTACCTTTGAGGGTTTGTATTTCAAAAGGCTACTCTGCAGTTCCCTAAATTTTAGTAATTTCCCTTCCCTTTTTAAAATTAGTTTGTTTCAATTCAGACGGCTCTATAATGACAGTTTCTTTGTTTAAGACACAGTTCATTGTTTGGTTTCTAAGTGTTTCTGTTACACAAAATTGCTTTGCTTAACAAGCAAATGTTCATTTGTAACCAAATAACCTGGTCACTGAGACTCCACTATAAGTATGTGGCATGGCCCCACAATCAAGGAATTGTACAACCATAAATCCAGAGTGAGAGAAGATAGGTGGTTAAGAGACAATGAACCACAACAAAGGGAGACTATGTGTGTCACCTTGCAATTCCAGGCTCACACACTCCATGGATACAACCTGCCTTACCTATCCTATTGCCGCAAAGTCAGAGTGAAATAGGGCTTTGCAAAATGCAAACGTTACTGCAAGATTTTAAAACAGGGGTCCTCACCCTAAGGCTGAAGGCCTCAAAGTCGCCTAAAGGTTACTACTAACTTGTAAAAAAATTTATGGAACAGAAGGGAATAACTTTGAAACTATTTTTTTTTAATCCTGGCCCAGTGGTGAAATCCAATTTTTTTTTACTACCGGTTCTGTGGGTGTGGCTTGGTGGGTGTGGTGTGGCTTGATGGGCGTGGCTTGGTGGGCATGGCAGGGGAAGGATACTGCAAAATCTCCATTTCCACCCACTCTGGGGTCAGCTAGAGGTGGTATTTGCCGGTTCTCCGAACTGCTCAAAGTTTCTGCTACCGGTTCTCCAGAACCTGTCAGAACCTGCTGGATTTTACCTCTATCCTGGCCCCACTGACATTTGATAGTCCAGCTCTAAGGCCCATCCTGTATAAAAGTCTCCAATAACAACCTAGACTTGGCTGTGCTATTATAAATAAAAAACATTTTGGGAATAGCCTATCTGTAGCATGTCAGCATCCAAAGTTGTTTCTTGTTACGTATTGTCTGCACTACTGGATTGACTTTAGTGAAGCTTGATTGGTCTTCATGGGTCTTGGTTCCCTTCATGGGTCTCTCTCTTTATAAGCTAATAAGTGCCTAATTCCTAACTCTTTCCTTTACAGTCAAATGTCCCCCAGGTTGCTGTCTCCTCTTCTCATATAGAATAGTAGTAGCAATAGCACTTAGCCGTATATACCACTTCAAAGTGCTTTACAGTCCTCTCTGAGCAGTTTACAGAGTCAGCCTATTGCCCCCAACAATCTGGGTCCTCATTTTACCAACCTTGGAAGGGTGAAAGTCTTAGTCAACCTTGAGCCAGTAAGAATTGAACTGTTGGCAGTCAGCAGAATTAGCCTGCAATACTGCATTCTAACCACTGCACCACCACGGCTCTTACTAACTGCTTGCCTGCTGAAACCCAACACAAACATAATTTCAATAGAGCAGGAAACACATCGTATCAGGTTTTTCGCATCCTGTGGTACTGAAGTAGTAAAAACAAGTGCAAGTACAATGGCAGATCAGATTATCTTGGTGGTAAATCACCCATTCAACCTTCCATTTTGGTTTGGGGTATGTGACTGTGTGGTGCTTTGAAGTTAGCAAATCATTTTGCTAACTTTGTAAGCCACTTGTACATGAAGGATCAACGGCCAGATATGGCCCTCTACCTCAGGGGTAATCAACCTTTTTATACCTACCGCCCACTTTTGTATCTCTGTTAGTAGTAAAATTTTCTAACTGCCCACCGGTTCCACAGTAATGCGCCATGTATTGTCGTCTGCACGTGCCACTCGCGCAGATTGGGTTGGGGAGGGCACCGGCTACCAGCTCTGCTTGTCTGTTACAGCTGGGTGGTGTGGGGGGAGATGCGCAAGCTGTTCTGGGATGAGGCTCTTTTGTTTGCGGTCACACTATAGCGCCATTTAGTTTCACTTACATAACGTGAACTAAACTTATGCGCGGGCGATACAAATAGTATATTTTCAGAAATTTAAATTGTCACAGGGAATTTTATGAAAACCTAATGAAAATGTTTTTAAATAATGCTATGAAAGTTTTTTAAAAAGTCAATTATATTTAAAAAAAGGAAAGTGCTTCAGTATCAAAAGAAACCTACTGCCCACCATGAAAGCTGGAACACCCACTAGTGGGCTGCTTGACTACCACTGCTCTACCTGAAAAACAGTTGCATAACTTGAGTTAGAAGAACTAATGTGATGGAAATATTAAGAGCCAAGGTTGAAGGATAGGAACATGACCAATGGTGGGATTCAAAAAATTTTATTACTGGTTCTGGGAGCGTGGATTGGTGGGAGTGGCATGGCTTGGTGGGCATGGCTTGTGGGCATGGCAGGAGAAAGATACTGTAAATCTCCATTCCTAGCCCACTCCAGGGGAAGTTTACTGCAAAATCCTCATTTCCTCCTGATCAGCTGGGACTTGGGAGGCAGAGAATAGATGGGGGCGGGGCCAGTCAGAATTTTTACAACCAATTCTCTGAACTACTCAAAATTTCCGCTACCGGTTCTCCAGAACTGGTCAGAACCTGCTGAAACCCACCTCTGAACATGACATAGCATTGGGGCTGGATTGCTGCCAAATGCTTTACAGTCTAGCTATCCATGTAATTTGAAGCATCCAATTTAATCTTCCGTTTAGTGAGGAATGGATTATTTTTTTAAAAAAAAATCCGTAAACATTAAATTATTGAGAATTTGCCTTATCCACCTTAAATGAGCCACAGATATTGTTTCTCAAGCCTTACTACCTACTTTTTTTCATTTTATAAGGAGGTGACCTGAGTGACAGGCAACAGGTGTCTATCTTGCTGTGGGGGGGGGGGGAATCCATTAAGGACAGTGTTTATGATTCAGTAGCCAAGACCATCTGGAGTGGCTGTTTAATAGGGTTCCGTAAAGCTTGAAGAGTTGATTCCCTTCAGTGAAGTCTAATACAAAGTGTCCCTTTGAAACAACCTGTAAAAATCAAAGCAGCCACATTGCTTGACTTCAAGACCCTGTTCTGATAGCCAGAATGAACTTCTGGGTGTTTATTGGAAGTTTTTGAGCCCATTCCAACTGCCTTGACACAGCAAATTGTGTTTCTTCTGTGGCATCAAATACTTCAAAAGCCGAAGCACAGCTGCTTCTCCCACCTCTAAGTCACTAGCCAATTTTCCTCTAACTCACTAGCCAATTTTTCTGCAAAAGCTCATGCCTTAATCTGACATGTCTCCTCTTTGAAATAAAGCCTCACTGACTTCAATGTACAAATTTACAACCCTGCTCACTTGCTCAAGAATAAACCCACTGACTTCAGTGATCTCACTGACATTTTTGTTGCTGAGGGAAAAGGAAACTATTCACCTAATAAAAGACAAATCCCATAATTGTTTGTATAATTCGTGGCCATCATTAGATGCTAACATGCCTGCAGTAGACAATTGTTTAAAAAAAGTTTTCTGGTTGATTCAGAAAACTGTTCTGGAAAGTGCATCTGTAACTCCAAACTTGTGTAACCACTCCCTTAAAAAGTCTGGAAAATTTTGATTCCAGTATATGCGGAGGATATTACATGGCAGAAGATTCAGTCTGCACTAGTCATATATTGTTTCTTAATACTCACTGAGGAGAAGGACCAATTGAAATATTGGACACACACACACACACAAAATGGTGAAATCCAAATGTTTTTTACAGATGTTTTAATGGTTCTGTGGGCGTGGCTTGGTGGGCGTGGCAGGGGAAGGATACTGCAAAATCCCCATTCCCTCCAGAGGTGGCATTTGCCAGTTCTCCGAACTACTCAAAATTTCCACTACCGGTTCCCCAGAACCTGCCAGAACCTGCTGGATTTCACCCCTGACACCCCACCCCCTTGCAAAGTAGGTTCAACTGAGAAGAGTGGAGTTACTCCCAAGTAAGAACAATGAACTATGGACACTTATCTAGATATTACACTCAACTGGGGTGACCTTACAACTGTACAGGTAATCTTTGACATACAACCATCCATTTAGTGACCATGGTCACGTGATCTAAATTCGGATTCTTGGCAACTGGTTCATATTTATGACAGTTGCAGTTGCTTCTGACAAGCAAAGTCAATGGGGAACCCAGATTCACCATGTTATTAATTTTAACAACTTTGGTGATGTACTTAACGGCTGTAGCAAAAAAGGTTGTAAAATGGGGCAAAGGTCACTTAACAACTAGCAACAGAAATTTTGGGCTCAGTTTAAATATATACTTTGTTCATCAAATTTTTCTGGTGCTATACCTAATTTTAAAAACATTCAGGTTTAAGATCTCCTTAAATGTATTAACAGCAGCGAGGATTGTATTTGCACAGCACTGGAAAAATGAAGAAATACCTCTAGATGAAGAGATAATTATTGAGTCTGTCATTTGCATCTCTATAACTGTCTGGTTTGGTTCTGCAACCCAACAAGAAAAACACAGACTTCAGAGGATCATTAGAACTGCAGAAAAAATAATTGCTACCAACCTGCCTTCCATTGAAGACCTATATACTGCGTGAATCAACAAGAGGGCCGTGAAAATATTTATAGATCCCTCACATCCTGGACATAAACTGTTTCAACTCCTACCCTCAAAACGATGCTATAGAGCATTGCACACCAGAACAGCTAGACATAAGAACAGTTTTTTCCCGAAGGCCATCACTCTGCTAAACAAATAATTCCCTCAACAATGTTAAACTATTTACTAAATCTACACTACTATTAATCTTCTCATCATTTTCATCACCAATCTCTTTCCACTTATGACTGTATGACTGTAACTTTTTGTTGCTATCACTAAGGATTAAATTGCAACCTATGACCATCATTTGTGTTGTAAATGTACCTTTGATGAAGGTATTTTTTTTCTTTTCTTTCTTTTTCTTTTATGTACACTGAGAGCATATGCACCAAAACAAATTCCTTGTGTGTCCAATCGCACTTGGCCAATAAATTCTATTCTATTCTATTCTATTCTATTCTATTCTATTCTATTCTATTCTATTCTATTCTAATTAAGAAGATACTGGACCGTGCAGAAACGGACAGACTGACACTGAAGATTAAAGAGAAAGAAGATACAGAATACTACCAAACATGGAATTTATTTGATCAATGGCTGGAAAAAAGGGGTAAAGATTAGGAATATAATTTGTATTTTTAAGCAAAGAAATTTTTGGCTCAGTTGTGGTTGTAAGTCGAGGACTACCTATATAGATATGAACAGACATAGGATGTAGGATGTAGGATAAGGCTCCTGCTATTTACCCGCAGCTAGATATGTCTAAAGTAGAACAAAGTACACACAAATATTGAAATTTAGTGATCAAAGCCAGCCTACTGCTTCAATATAACACTTTTGTTCCTTTTTTTCTTTTCTCATTATGTGAAGCCCAGATGAATCCTGAAATGACTTGAGAATGAAATACATGTTTTGTATTTGCTTGCAATGAAGCTTCCTTATTAAAATGAATGTGCCCTTTAATAAGACATTACAGTTTATTCTCCTGTTGTTCTTTCAAATTTCCCTGTATAAGCCATAGAGACGCAATTTCTTAAAAAGCAACAGGGATTGTCGGAACCTATTTAACATTTTTATGTACAGACTTGTATGATGATGTTAGAAACAGCAATTTATGCAAGGGCTGAACACAATAATTATTCTGGTGTCAGTCTCAGCATCAGAAGCAAAATACTTGGATTTCCTCTAAAGAGAGTTAGGTCTCTTATACTCAGTTGGACAGAACTGAAATACAAGAGAGTTTGTGTTTCATGCCAGGCATTTGAATATAAATAGGCTGCTTCAGTTCTGCTATTCTTCGTGAAACTCACCAAGGACTCCATGAGCAACAACTTAATTTCTCCATAAAACACCCCTATGGGTACATTTGCATTGAAAAATAGCAGGCTGTCAAAACTACCAGGTGATATTAATAGAAGCGGAAAGATCTGAACCCAAATCTCAAATCAAGCTTAAAAAATACCCATTATAGTCATGTATTTTACCTGGACAGTTTTTGCAAAGCCCTTGCTCCAGGGGTGAAATCCAGCAGGTTCTGAAAGGTTCTGGAGAACCGGTACTGTAAATTTTGAGCAGTTCAGAGAACCAGTACCAGAAAATGTGAGTAGTTCAGAGAACCAGCAAATACCACCTCTGGCTTGCCCCAGCATGGGGTGGGAATAGAGATTTTGCAGTATCCTTCCCCTGGAATGGGGTGGGAATAGAGATTTTGCAGTATCTTTCTGCTGCCATGCCCACCAAGCTACACCACACCCACCAAGCCATGCCCACAGAACCCGTATTAAAAAAAATTGGATTTCACCACTGCCTCACTCTTTGGAGAAGGCTCTAATACTGGAAAAGGTGGAAGGAAAGAGAAGCAACAACATGGATGGACTCAGTTACAAACTCAAGGCAAACCTCTCCAAATTCAATTGCAGGAAATATGGTTTCTCATATTTCGGTTAGAAATATGCTCTACCCGACTCGGTTGTTACAGCCTCAAACCCTCAAAGTTTCAACTTCAAACTGTTTACCATGGACCTCACTCCCTTCTTAAGAGGTGCCATAAGCACACCAGCGTGCCTACCATCCCTGTCTTACTGTCCCCATTTATTTGTATTTACTTCCTTTGTTTATGTTTATGTTCATACCTATACTTGTTAAATGTACATGTCTGACAAATAAACAAACAAACAAAGAAACAAACAAACAAACAATGGGTGCTCCATTAGAAGTCCTGAAAAACCAGGTTAGGGGCAGGTCGTGGAAGAAATCCATCTATGCCAGGGGTGTCAAACTCATGACCTGTGGGCCAGATGCATCACGCGCTGGCCAAGTCCACTCCCATTTTAGCAAAGGGGGGAAAGTTGCAATACATCATGTGACGTGCCACGAGTTTGACACTCCTGATCTATGTGGTTTCTAAGACCACAAATTTGATTGTACATAATCAATCCATCAGTTAGAAATTGTAGGATGTTACTTTAAAGTCTGGTTATTTGTTTACTTAGTTATTTAAAAGTTTATATGGCCACCCATCTTATATCGATCTCTAGAAGGTCCCAATAATCAGCAGTGATGTCCTCACTCAGTTCAGAGGAAAAGGAAATAGAGATTATCTGGTCATACATGCAAATTCCTCAGGAGGGTAGGCTGAACAAGATAAAGCCAATAGCAACTTGCCAATAGCAACAAGGAGCCATGGTGGCGCAGTGGTTAGAAGGCAGTATTGCAGGCTAATTCAACTCACTCAGGTGCAAGGTACAAGGTTGACTCAGCCTTCCGTCCTTCCGAGGTGGGTAAAATGAGGACCCAGATTGTTGGGGGCAATATGCTGACTCTGTAAACCACTTAGAGAGAGCTGTAACACACTGTGAAGTGGTATATAAGTCTAAATGCTATTGCTAATAAAAGGAAGCCATTAGATTTCTTCAAATTAATATGTGTGATCATAATGTTTGAAAAATCTTCTATGGATTCATCACAGAGAGGTCACAGAGCAATTGGGACTTCTAACGTTAAGAATACAAAAGAAATTTCCCACAGATTTCCACGGGAGAAGCTTTGCGAGATCTGTGAAATCAAATCTATCACACCATTATTAAAGAAGCTGCTTAATATTTGTTTGGGAGGGATGTGTTTAAAAATAACAGAGTAAAATCAAAGACATTTACATTTTCATAGAATGACATCAAGAACATAAATATTAAAGCTTTTGCAAGGGTGCAAAATCTGAGAAATGTCCCAACAAAAGCTTCATGTTCCAGAAAGCAAACGTTAATATGGATTTTCAATGGTTTTGAAAATACTTTAAAATCTTTTTTTTTTTTTGCACATCCATTAAAGAAAACAGAACGCCCTCGGTGCTTAATCAGACACAAGACAGATTGGATTTATACTGATCTACATCGCTGTTTGAAGTTTATACTTCTGCTTCTTTTACAGCATGACCTTTCCCTAAAAATAAATTTGCTTCACAAGAATACTACCTATAAATCCTACCTATAATCCTACCTATAAAAGACAGTAACGGAAAAGAAAGGGATGCAAACCCAAATGCCTCAGGTATAATAGGCCATTTAACTGCCACAAAAGAAAATCCTTTTTTTTTTTTTTGATAAATCTGTTACGAAAAAGTAATTTCTGTTCCAACTTCCTGTTACTGGGTGGAAAACACCTCCTCTAATCTATGTGGCTCCAGCTTTCCTTGGGTTGCTATTATAAATAGGTTCACTTGTAAACATCAGTTGAGAAGGACTAAGCACACGTAACAAATAAATCCAAAACACATGTCTTGAGTTCCAAATTTATTTACAGACCTGTTTTTGCCGTCAATATATTACTGTTTAAAAATACCCAGACTGTTGAATCACTGCAGTAGACGACACGCAAAACCTGGTGAATGACTTCTCAACTGAGCCTTAAATCTTGACAGGAAATTACGGCTAGCCAAAATTTCAAGTACTTGTCAGTAATACTATGGTGCACAGTTAGTGTCATAACCTGTCATATATCCTTCTACACCCCCCCCTTTTTTTTTTTAGAAATACAAACCAAATTAATAAATGATGCTTAACATCATTTTATCCAAAATAGGTTTTGTTATTTACTATGAAATCTTTAAGAGCCGTTTGCTTGTTTATTTTACAGGAAAAAAAGTGGATTTTCCGATCTATTATACCTTGCAGATAAAAATGTATCTAGGTAAAAGATTTTATATAGCTTAATGGAGAAAAAAACAGACAGGTGCTAATTGAAGAAGTATAGAAACTAAGAAATGGGTGTTGCAGTGCCACTAATAAAACTGAGCAGGATTTAATATGGGGATTCTAGCAAATTAATGGCTAAAAATGATGGAATACCACAAGGCTGATGGGTTTTTTATTATTATTTATTTCTCACTTAGTTAGTAATTCCTTATGTTCAGCTCTGCCCTTGATAGTTGAGAAGAAGAATACCTATCACCTGCACTCTTCTTTTAAAAATTGACTTTTCAAGGGGCAGAACTATCAAGAGCATTGGCGTGACAACAGCTGAAGGGCCTTTGTCAACAGAGTTAGAGCTTTGCTAAGAGAATGATATGTTGACAGAACATCCAGGCCATGCAGACAGAAAAGCCTGCCGTCAATTTGCACAGTTATCTGTAACAACCTCAAGTGCGAATGTAGGATTATTCAAGCCACAATAAAGGTGTGAGCGCTGTAATGTATTTTGAACTTGAGAGGGAATTTTGGGTGGGAAAATTACACGTTGCTGATTGGTTGAAGCCTCAACCAAAAGAGTATTTAAAAAGGGGTTTTTGCCGGTTGTGTTTGCTGGGGTCACAATAAACTAAAGAGCTGTTGTCACTCACTGGTCTCCTGCCTCTTCATTGCCCGAACTTAACATTGGCGACGAAGGTGGGATGTTGAGGCAGTGAGATTGAAAAAAAAGAGCTGAAGGAACCAGGAATTCGAAAACCCAGCCAGTTTCGAAGGCGGAAAATAGCGATGTCCAGCTACACGCTGCCAGCGCCATTCGACCCAGCAAAGGAGAAATGGGGGTCGTACATGGCTCGCTTCGAGTGTTTCCTCGAAGCAAACAAACTACAGGGACTCTCGGACAATCGGAAGCGAGCATACTTCCTGAGCCACTGCGGTCCAGAGGTCTTCGATACGGCGGAGTCACTCTCAGAGCCAACGCCGGTACAATCGGTACCGTGGCAGACACTACAAACAACACTTCGAGCGCACTACACACCGGTACCCTCAAAGTTCGTCCAACGTTTCAAATTGAGGCAACGGGTACAGCGAGAAGGCGAATCAATAAGTGTGTACATGGCCGCATTGAGGAAAGCCGCAAACCACTGTGAGTACAGAGATTTGGAGGATTCCTTACTCGAACAACTCATTTGTGGGGTCAGGGGTCAGGGACATCAGACTACAAAGGCGGCGGCTGTCTAAAAGCAACCTGACTTTAGCGATAGCCCTGGATGAAGCCAGAGCTCATGAGATGTCCACCAACGCGGCGGAGACCTTGCAAAAGCCAAACGCGCAGGGTGCCAGGACAAAGACTACACCGGTCCACAGTGAGGAAGTCCAGGCCGAATCGGAAGGTGAGGAAGAGGAAGAGGTGTTCCACACCAGGAGGCTGGAGAGAGGTGACCGGGACGAATGTGTGAGTTGTGGGGGGCAACACCAATGGCAAAACTGCAGATTCAAGGACGCGGTTTGTCGGCGGTGTGAAAAAAAAGGACACATAGCTCGGGCCTGCCGAGCCCTCCAACCTTCCCGCCAAAAATTCAAACCGACCAATCAGAGCGCGGGAGCAGCGAAGCGGCCCGGGATTGGTCCATTTAAAAAGGGCGCGAAGTTAAACCAGACTGCTGTGAGAGTGGGCCACGCATCGACACGACTAGAGAAGAAAATATTTACCCAAGTCTACATTGAAGGGGTGCAGTGCCCCATGGAAGTAGACACTGGGTTGTCAATCACAATTATGTCCTGGGACACCATCGTGAGAGACTTGCCAGCGATCGCTAAACATCAGCTACAAACCCAGAAGCTGAGAGTGCAGGACTACCAGGGGAATCGGATCCCTGTTCGAGGAGCCACATCCGTCCAAGTCAAATATGGACAATTTAAAAAGACCCTGCCGATCACCATAGTAAACAGAACTCTACCGAGTTTGCTAGGGCTGGACTGGTTCCGAGCTTTGGGCATGGGAGTGACCAGGGTCCACAGGAGCGACGTCATCCTCCGAGACGAATTACTGAAGGAGTTCGAGGACGTATTCAAGGATTGCCTGGGCAAGTACGTGGGGACCCCTATTTCTTTCAACCTTGACCCCCAAGTCGCCCCCATCCGGTTAAAGGCTAGGAGGGTTCCATTCGCCCTAAAGCCTAAAATTGACCGAGAATTGGACAAGCTAGTAAGCCAGGGAATACTAGTCCCCTTCGATCATGCAAAATGGGAGACACCCATAGTAACCCCAGTCAAACTGGACGGATCGGTCCAGATTTGCACTGACTACAAAGCAACGCTTAACAAAGCATTGCAGAAAAGTGCATACCCCGTTCCAGTGGTGCAACATTTGCTACACTCATTAGGGCAAGGGCAAGTCTTCGCCAAACTCGATTTGGCCCAAACCTACCAGCAGCTACCTGTAGATAGCAGCACAGCTGAGGCGCAGACAATTGTCACGCACCGCGGGGCTTTCAAATGTACGCGACTCCAGTTCGGAGTTAGCGTGGCCCCAGGGCTTTTCCAGAACCTAATGGAGAGATTATTACAGGGCCTGCCAGGAGTGGTACCATACTTCGACGATGTATTGGTATCAGCTGAAAACTTAGAGGAACTCGGGGTAAAACTAAGGAAGGTGTTGGGCATTTTTAGGTCTGCGGGGCTTAAAGTTAAGCTCAACAAATGCCACATTGGGGTGAAATCTGTAGAATTCCTAGGATACTGAATAGACAGGGAAGGGATCCACCCCACGGAGAGCAAGGTACGGGCCATTAGAAAGGCCCCAGCCCCCAAAAATAAAACAGAATTACAGGCATTCTTGGGGCTTGTTAATTTCTATGCGGTATTCTTGAAGAATAAAGCAACAGTAGCCGAGCCGCTACATAAGTTGCTAGCAAAGAAAGCTGTGTGGTCCTAGGGCAGAGAAGAGGCTAGGGCATTTGAGGGGGTAAAAAACCTTTTGTCCAGCGATAGCCTCCTCATCCAGTACAATGGCACGTTGCCACTAGTGCTAGTTTGCGATGCTTCACCATATGGGGTGGGGGCCATAGGTTACCGAATGAAGCCTCAACCAAAAGAGTATTTAAAGAGGGGTTTTTGCCGGTTGTGTTTGCTGGGGTCACAATAAACTAAAGAGCTGTTGTCACTCACTGGTCTCCTGCCTCTTCATTGCCTGAACTTAACAAGCGCTAATTTGAATAAAATGAAAGTTTTGATGGATAGACGTCCGTGCAGGTACAGATAGTCCTTGACTTCCAACAGTTTGCTTAGCGACCGATCAAAGTTACAACGGCACTGAAAAAAACTGATGTGTGACCGTTTTTCATACTTATGACCGTCGCGGCAGTTCCGCCGTCACATGATCAATATATACAAATAGAATGAGACTATTGCCTTATACACTGTAAGCCACCCTGAGTCTTCGGAGAAGGGCGGGGTATAAATGTAAACAAAAAAAAACAAAAAAAAATTTGGATGCCGGTGTGTATTTATGATGGTTGCAATGTCCCGGGGTCATGTAATCACCTTTTGCAGCCTTCTGACAAACAAACTCAATGGGGAAGCCAGATTCTCTTAACAACCAGGTTATGAACTTAACAACTGCAGTGATTCACTTAACAACATGGCAAGAAAAATCGCAAAATGGGGCAAAACTCACTGAACAAAGGTATTACTTAGCAATGTAACTTTTGGGCTCAATTGTGGTTGTAAGTCAAGGACTACCTATGGTTCTCAGTTAATGAGGGTAATTGGGACTGGAATTTACATCCTAAGAGATGCATTCATAAAGTGCAACGTCATGTGACCACATTGCTTAGCAAGGGAAGTAGTGGCACTTCCAGTTGCTGTTGTTATGTGAATCTCACAGCTTTGTTAATTTGCAATATTGCATGTTTGCCATTTGTGACCTCCTTCTAGCTTCCCCATTGACGTAGCTTGCTGCAGTGACTGTGGGATGATGCAACCACTCAAACTTTGAGGATCACTCATGAATTCAGCCCAGTGGTGAAATCCACTTTTTTTTTACTACCGGTTCTGTGGGTGTGGCTTGGTTTGCGTGGCAGGAGAAGGATATTGCAAAATCCCCGTTCCCTCCCCGCTCAGGGGCCAGCCAGAGGTGCTATTTGCCGGTTCTCTGAACTACTCAAAATTTCCGCTACTGGTTCTCCAAACTGCTTAAAATTTCCGCTACCGGTTCTCCAGAACCTGTCAGAACCTGCTGGATTTCACCCCTGATTCAGACACCTATTTTAACTTTACCCAGTTGCTGAACAAATGGCCATTAACTGAGGATCACATGTGTACAGCAGGGGTCTCCAAACTTGGCAACTTTAAGACTTGGGGGCTTCAACTCCCAGAATTCCTCAGCCTTCATGAGAAGTTTGACAGTCACAACAGCGAGGGGTTGAAAAGTGGTGCAGGCCTTTCTTAAGTACACTAAGAAGCCATTCACAAACCAACTGAAGGGCTTATTGACAACAACAGAAAGAGTGTGCAGGTGCTTATGCACAATAATCCTGTCCAAAATCAGACCTAGTAGACCGACCTACCTACCTACTTACTTACTTACTTCCCTCCTTCCTTCCACAGCTGCCTTAACCACACACCGAACTAGCTTTCAGCCCACCACCTACAAGAATTATAGACTATAAACAACCATATGCAGATCATCCTACATTCAGTTAAAGAACAGATAAGAGAAAAATTAATATAACTACAACAGCTTCTTTTTAAAAAAACTACAAAATAAAACTTAGAGCAAATCTGTCATAACTCCAAATATATCATAAACTCCAGTTTACCACAATCTCATTATCTCTCCTCTGTTCCTTCTTCCAAGTCAAACTTTCCCAGCTGCTCTTTCAGATACAAATTATTGATCTGCTGTTGTTGTTTTTTAGCCATCTCTACAAAATGGCTGAATAGATGAGTTTTTAACAATAATAGTGGAGGGGAATAAAATATCTTTTTCTCCCAAATCTCTAGCCTGAGTCTTACCCAGCCATTTTTTCACGCTTCAGTGTCTTCTTATCAACCTGTACAGGCAGACTATAACAGACTGTTTGCATATGGGGAAGGGGACTGATTAACATTTTTTTTCTGACGTCCTTGTTGACTTAAACCTCTGAGAACTCATTTCCCCCTGAAAATCCAAAATCTAAAGACAGCATATATCTATCAATATTATATTTCAGTGTATAATTATATGATCACTCAGAATCAATACATTTGAGATAGGTGGCCATATAAATGGAATAAATGAATATATAAATTTAAACCAAACTCCAGTTCAGACTGCTTCAAGATTCCGTTTAATCAAAGATGTGTCCCAAAGAAGGAGCATCAAACTGTATGCAACTGTTTGGACAAATAATTAGCATTGAAGTTTTTTTCGTGGAACAAAACAGAAATTTGGGGGCTGGTATAATTAAAATGTACAGTTCATATTTGGTAGGATTGCATTTGTTTCCAAATAAATTACAGAAAACTTTTGGGGAACAGCTAATATTATCCATAGCCTGCTATTCTCACAAAGAGGAAAAACATCTTGTGCAGAGTTGAACCAGAATTAACTATGTTTTAAACCAACATTTAATATAATAAATTGTAATTATAATAATAAATATTTCCAGTGGACACAAATGGACAAAATCAAGTGGTTGGATTTTGTCACATTCCACTGCTCTTCTTCCTAAAAATATTGGTCTTAGCCTAATGTGAGTCATGACTGAACAAAGAAAATTAATCCCTGAAACAAAATTACCAGATATCTGAACGGTGCAAAGGAGAACACAGACTAACTAACAACTTTCTTGGCATCTATGACAAAAATTGACGGCAAAAATTGCTATATGTGTGTGTGTGTGTGTGTGTGTGTGTGTGTGTGTGTGTATGTGTTTTCTGAGGTTTTCGCGGGTGTTTGTATGTAGGTCTTTGGTTATTCGGGTTTTCTCCCGCGTAAAATTGGAAGTGTCTTGGCGACGTTTCGACGAAGTCTCATTCGTCATCTTCAGGCTTCAGCTTCGTGCTTCTGGGAGCAATGTGTGATTGCAGCTGTTTCTTCCTTTTTAACTGCTAGTGGGGGTTTGAACTGATTGGGTGGGGGCTTGGTTGTGCTCAGATTAGTCTGAGTTGCAGGGAGATTTGAGCTGGTGAGCTGCATTGCTGTTGTTTGGCTTCGTGGTCGTGGTCATGCTATATCTTCATAGTGGGTGTCAGTCTGCTGCATGTATATGTATATGTGTATATATATATATATAATAATATATATATACACATGTACACAGAATTATTTTTCCACCATTATAAAGACTTGTTTTTCAATTGCAATATTTTTCTGAAGAGTCTTCATTTTCAAGAAAATACACTAGCAATAAAATAAAATCAATGACAACATTCCTTCCAAATGTATGGGAATTATATGAACTAGAACTATAGCAATAGACTTACAGTATATACAGCTTCATAATGCTTTACATTTACAGCCTTCTCTAAATGGTTTACAGAGTAAGCATATTGCCCTCAACAATCAGCATCCTCATTTTACTGATGTCAGAAGGATAGAAGCTTGAATCAACCTTGAGCCGATGAGAATCGAACTGCTGGCAGTCAGCAGAATTAGCCTGAAATACTGCATTCTAACCACTGCTCCACTGTGCCATCACAGCTCAACTAGAGAATGTAGTGATCATAGATTTGAGGGGGTGGGTTGAAGCCAACTGCTGGAATCAGGAAATAAAATAAATCTAGGCTGTGGAGCCTCTTGATGGACAAAGGAAAAAAAGAAACAAGATAATTTCAAGGTCACAAGACATAAAGGTTTCTTCAATGATTACTGTTGTAAAAACAGTTTTAAAAAACAACATCCAAAGAAACTTGAAAAGCCACAATTATTAGTGACTGGAAACTCTTATGGAGTTTTTGCTTAAAAGAAAGAGAAAAAATGAGCTTATGATTTATGGGTTTGAACATTAGGAAGGGTAGCTTATGGAAGAACAAAATTATGTGTAACCTTGAGAGAGAAGTTAAATATAAATGTACCGTGTTTTCCTGAAAATAAGACCCTGTCTTATATTTTTTTTAACCCTGAAATAAGCGCTTGGCTGTATTGCCATGCGTTCAAAAGCCCGATGGACTTATTATCGGGGAGTGTCTTATTTTGGAGGAAACAGGGTATTTCTAACAGCCATCAAGATCAGAAGCCACTTGTTTATAATCTCCCCCCCCCCTTTTCTTCCTTTTCCCTTCCTTTTCTATTTCTTCTGCTTTTTTAAATTTCCTTTTCTCACTGCTCATTATTTTTCCTTATTTTTTTTTTATTTTCTCTTACGGCTTTTAATTTGTTAGAAAATTCTTCAATAAAAACTACATCTATACAAAAAAAAAAAAACATTCAAAAAAGCGAGACAACATTTGATTTTAAGGCTGCCAGATGGTAAACCTGAGGATACAAAGAAGGACATATCCTCCTTTTGCAGGACATCTGAAACCCTACCCTAAACTCAACAATGTCTCTGAATCTCAGTGAGTACAAACCAGTGGTGGGATTCAGCCACTTCGGGAGAACCGGTTGTTAACTTTCTGAGCAGTTTGGTGAACTGGTTGTTGGAAGAAATCATTAGGGCACAGAACCGGTTGTTAAATTACTTGAATCCCACCACTGGTACAAACCAACAAGTGGGTTTTAGTTTAATGTTAAGTTCTAATATCCCCAAGAGACATGGAAAAATAGAATTTTCTCCTAGAATTTTTTTTTTTAAGCAAAAGAACTATTGCACTACATTCAGTGGTGGGTTGCTCCCAGTTTTTCCAGTTCTTGCGAACTGGTAGTAAAAGCGGCAGGAGGCTCCGGCCACCCGCCTGGATGTCATCATGGACAATCTGTGCATGCGCAGAAGCGCAAGCACGTGAACGAGCAAAGCAAGCTTGCACGTGCGCTCCCGTTGCGAACTGGTAGTAAAGGTAAGTAGAACCACCCCTGAGTATATATTTAACTCATTGCTACAGCAGCTCATCCGTCTGGAACCCATACCACATCTCTGACATTAATACTATCGAACGCGTCCAGAAATATTTTACTAGAAGAGTTCTTGGCTCCTCCGAAAACAATAAAATACCACCAGGCTTGAAATCCCGGGATTAGAAAACTTAGAACTCCGCTGACTCCAACATGATCTGTGTTTAACACACAGAATCATCTATTGTAATATCCTTCCTGTAAAAGACTACTTCAGCTTCAATCGCAACAATACAAGAGCAAACAATAGATTCAAACTTAATGTCAACCGCTTCAAACTTGATTGCAGAAAATATGACTTTTGTAACAGAGTTGTTAATGCTTGGAACTCACTACCTGACTCCATAGTCTCTACTCAAAACCTCAAAATCTTCAACCAAAAACTGTCTACTATGGACCTCACCCCATTCCTAAGACGACTATAAGGGGCGTGCATAAGAGCACAAAAGTGCCTACCGTTCCTGTCCTATTGTTCCCTTCATTATAGTATTATATGCATACTTATACTTTTACTTATATATACTTTTTCTCTCATGATGGGTTATTGTTTATGTTGATGATTGTATATACTGTTGTGACAAAATAAAATAAAAAATAATAATAATAAAATATCCCTAAACTGATTTTTCAATCGGACTATATTCAATTCCAGTTGAAGATCTGGGTTTTAAGATCTGACATGCTTCTGGCTTCATTTGCAGCCTGAGAGCAAAACAGTTCTTATTTGAGTTGTTCCAAGATTTAAGTCAACAAAAAAAAGGGATAGTCAACAGGCTATCATGGGAAAGCATTAAACAGCCTGCAGGTGCTTTAATTCGGGGGGCGGGGAGAGCAGATTTGGGAGGAAATGTTTAACAAATCCAAGCAGCTTAACTCAACCATAATGTATACACAAAAATAAATACTAACAAAGATATTATCCATTAATCTGTTTTGAGCATTGTTGGGTCAAAGTGAAAAATCTCCATCTCTGACAAATCATGTTCCTACCTATCTGTAAAATATATATTTGTTGGAATATTACTATGGATAATTTCCAGTTTACTTACAACCAGTACATTCCCAGTTAGTGAAGAACTACATGTTACTGGTGTGTGTTGGTGTGTATGTTTATTACACACATAACAGCAAACATAACTGTAAAAATATAACAAAAATCAGGGAGAAATGGGGGAGGGAATGTGAGCAAAGGCAACGATTTACATTATTCACTAGCCTAAGTGCATTTTAATTTTAATTTTAAATTTTAAATGGTTTTATGTCGGTCTATGACCGTTTTAGTTAATTAGGCCCATTAAATATTTTGTTTTAAATTTGTTTTAAATTTGTTATTTATATTTTGTATATTCTCTGTTTTTAATATGGCTGTAAACCGCCCTGAGTCCTTCGGGAGAAGGGCGGTATAGAAATTAAATTATAAATAAAATAAATAAATAAATATTTATATTTCTGTATCTAATAAAAGGGAGAATACTTTCCAGAGCTGCTGACAACATACTGCCATTAGCAAGGACTGTCTCAAAAAGAGCGTCCTTTGATTATTGACACTTTCACTTTGTAAAATTTTGATAGATTTATGTTTTGCCTTTCCTTCAGGAGCTCAAGGTGGCATACATATGTTCCCTCCTGGCATTTTTCTCCCAACAACAACCCTGTGCAGTAGGCTGGACCAAGAGGTCCAAAGTCATCCATTGGCTCATACGGTGGCTGAGAAGGGACAAACCCAATCCCGGTTCAGCACTATGCACTCTCTTGGTCCTCGTAACAAAAGAAATCTTATATACACTCTACCAAATTACGTGTGATTTTGCAAACTTAAATGTAAGCCGACATCCAGTGAAAGAAAACGCTTCTGGGCTAGGTTCCAAAAATATTTTTCTGAGAGCCTATCGAGAATACCATAGGGGCGTCCCCCTCAAAGATACTCTTAATTTTAAAAATATATGTTATACATGCCCGAAGGTAGCCAATTTTCACTAAAGAAAAGGAACAGGGAATTAAAGTAATGCTTCTTGGATTGACTTCTCTCAAGCACTGCGTATTTCATTCCGTTCCCAATTGATTCCTGGCTCTGTGAAATCACTGAAGGGGCAAGGGCTTTCAATTGAAATGAAACTAGTCACATCAATATCTCTGTCTTGTGGCTCCATCTCAAGAAAAAAGACAGACAGACAGACACACAGGCACACACAAAACATATGATACATTGAAAGCAATGAAAGCAATAACAAGAGGAAAGTTTAGAAACTGAATGGCGGTGTTATGATGTATGTTTAAATAATATGGTGATAGGCATTAGAACAATATATTGAAACACAGAATAATTTAATAATGAAAGATTATGACTTAATATAAATGTGTACGATCATTAGAAATACATAAACTGGATGAATGTAACAACTATGATTAATATTACTAGTTTTATCTGCATTAAAACGTATAACACCCAGGTGCCACACTGTTCTCGCATTGATATGTATATGTAAAATGAAATAAAAAACTTGAAACAAAAAAAAAACATATGATACAATACAGTGGTGGGTTTCAATTTTTTTTACTACCGGTTCTGTGAGTGTGGCTTGGTGGGCGTAGCATGGCTTGGTGGGCATGGCAGGGGAAGGATACTGTAAAATCTCCATTCCCTCCCCAATCCAGAGGAAGGTTACTGCAAAATCCCCATTCCTTCCTGATCAACTGGGACTTGGGAGGCAGAGAATAGATGGGGGTGGGGCCAGTCAGAATTTTTACTACTGGTTCTCCAAACTACTCAAAATTACCGCAATTACCGGTTCTCCAGAACTGGTCAGAACCTGCTGAAACCCATCTCTGATACAATGGAAAGTATATGGGTTCCCAATATACCACTTGGAATCCCGATATACCACCTGGAATCATGTTTCCGGTTCCAAGCAAAACTAGAGCCCTGGTGGCGCAGTAGTTAGAAGGCAGTATTGCAGGCTAACTCTGCTCACAGCCTGGAATCCTGATTGGTTCAAGGTTGACTCAGCCTTCCATCCTTCCGAGGTTGATAAAATGAGGACTTGACATTATAAACCACCCAGAGAGTGCTATAAAGTGCTATAGGGTGGTATATAAGCTAAAATGTGATTGCTTACTGTAATCTATTGAAAGGAGCAATTCTCTTTGTCCAGGTTCTACTGCAGTCAAGTCCAGTTCTACTGTTAAGCAGAGAAAGGAGAGGAGATGCTTGCCCAAAGCACCAGATTCTGGGAGTTATAGAGTGTTTCTGGTCAAGGCCTTGTGTTCTCTTTGGGGCACCCAGCCTAGTTATCTGTGAGAACATTAAAAAAAGGTTCCAAAGCAGTTGGTTTCTAGCTGGGGAATGGGGAACAGCCGTTATGTCCAGAGTCAGTCTTCAGAGCAGACAACACCCCCAAATAAGTACTCATCAGCTCCCCAAACATAGGGAAGGTCACTTCATGGCTCCTCTGTACTGTAGTAGTACAGGTAACCTTCAGATTACAGTGTTGGTTTAGTGACTGTTCAAAGATAAAAATGACATGAAAAAAGTGACTTATGACTACCCCTCGCCCTTATGACTTGTAGCCTCCCCCAAGGTAACATGAGCAAAATCTGAGCGCTTAGCAAGTGACATGTATTTACAACAGTTATGCAGTATCCCGGGGCCATGTGATCACAATTTATTACTTTCCTAGCCGGCTTCTGACAAGCAAAGTCAACGGGGGAGGGGGAAGGACTGCATTTGCTTCACGATCACATAAGTCACTTATCAATTTCAGTGATTCACTTTTACAACTATGGCACAAAATGTCATAAAATCAGGTAGAACTCATTTAACAAACTCCTTGTCTAGCAATAGAAATTCTGGTCCCAACTGTGGCCATAAGTCGACGACTATCTGTACCAGACTAGGATGTATTGCTCTACAAAAACATGCCAACGATGTAATCCTAGTTTATGTCTATGTCTATGTAACTGATGATGTAATTTCAATAGCACTTAGACTTATATACCACTTCACAGTGCCTTATAGCACCCTCTCTGCAGTTTACATAGTCAGCATATTGCCCCTAACAATCTGGATCCTCATATTACCCACCTCGGAAGGATGGAAGGCCGAGTTAACCTTGTAAGGTTCACCAACTTCAGTGAGCTGTACATCATCCTGCTAAGTATATTTAGAAATAAGGCTTCATTAAATACCATATTTTTCGGAGTATAAGACACACCGGAATATAAGATGCACCTTAGTTTTGGGGAAGGAAAATAAGAAAAAAGCTGATTGGCAGGTGGATTGGCCTCCTGGAATACCTCCAATCAGCTGTTCCCAGAGGTGAATTTTAATAAAAGATTCCTTGGTTGTGAGCTCTGTGCTTTGCTTTTTTTTTTTTTGCTGTTTTTTCTGCCTCTGAAACTCTGTTTCAGAAAAAACATTTTTCTGCCTCTGAAAGCCTCCAAAACAGAACTTCAGAAAAAAAAAGCCTCTGAAGCTCTGTTTGGGAGCTTCTTTTCTGAAGCTCTATTTGGGGGCTTTTTTTCTGAAGATCTGTTTGGGGGCTTTTTTTCTGAAGCTCAGTTCTAATGCTTTTTTCAGCCTCTGAACCCTCAGTTTGAGAAGCTGGACGGGGCTACATTCGGAGTATAAGACACACCCAAATTTTCACCCTCTTTTGTGTGTGGGGGGGGGGGGGAAAGGTGCGTCTTATACTCCAAAAAATACAGTAGGTTTGATCCCCAATTTATATCTCCAACTCAGAGCCGAGGAAGTGTAATGAGAATTGCAATATTATCTTGGTTTTTTTGGTTTCTCTCTCTCTCTCTGTTAAAACAACTTACAGATCGGTAGATTTTCTAAAACTTTAGCTTGTATGACCAATAATTGACAATTACGGGCAATCAATGAGCCGAGCACCAAATGAGCTGCTTCATGGAAAAATTGGCAGACAGAGCAGCTCTAAAAGAGCCAGGTAGTTTGGCTTTCCTTTTTGTCACATCGTTTTCTCTTTAGTGAGCTCTCTGCCAAGTTATCTGAGCAGCAACTCAGCAAGATGCTTTGAAATGACTCTTCGGGAGCTCGTTTAACATTTCTTCTCGAGCAGGAGCCCCAAGTAAAAGATTCATCCTTGGGTTAGAAGAAGGTCACCTCTCCAGTTTGATCAATAAACTTGAAAGGAGTTTCCTGAGAAGCACCAACAAAATAATGTCATCGGAGTTATCTCAGAAATATTTCACACACTATGTTAGGAGTGCAATTATATGACCCACAGGATAAATCAGATCTCCCACCTTAATATACCGAGATTGAAGGTCCAGTCAGTCTTCTTATGGGATCCTTAACATCCCTCTGAGAAAGACTGAAAAAGAAGCATTGGGCAGAAGATTGATGGAGACAGAAAAGAAAGATCCTGAGAACTTGACTTTCTAACGCCCCTAAGCTGGTGAACTAGACACATGATCACCAGAAAGGAGATAGGTAGCTGTAAGGATCACGTGAAGTGTTAATACCACTTTACAATGCCTTGGTAAGGCCACGCTTGGAATACTACATCCAGTTTTGGTCACCAGGATGTAAAAACAATGCTGAGTTCAGAGAAGACCAACAAAGATGATTAGGGGACTGGAGGCTAAAACATATAAAGAACGGTTGCTGGAATTGGGTATATGTCTAGTCTGATGAAAAGAAGGACTAGGGGAGTCCCCGGACTGATAGCAGTCTTCCGATATCTCAGGGGCTGCCACAAAGAAGAGTGGGTCAACTTATTTTCCCAAGCACCTGAGGGCAGGACAAGAAGCAATGGGTGGAAACTAATCAAGGAGAGAAGCAATTTAGAACTAAGGAGACATTTCTTGACAGTTAGAACAATTAACCAGTGGAAGAACTTACCTCCAGAAGTTGTGAATGATCCAACACTGGAAATTTTTAAGAAGAGATTGGACAGCCATTTGTCTGAAGTGGTGTAGGGGTTCCCACCTGAGCAGAATGTTAGACTAGAAGACCTCCAAGGTCCCTTCCAACTCTGTTATTCTGTTATAGAGTATTCAGAAGCTATAAGTATAGGGATGTCTTTTGGTTTTCTGTTAAGTTTTGGTCACAGATGAGAGTTCCCATCAGGGAGGAGGATAATTTTGCACAAAACAACATTTCTGTGTGTTGCGCGGGTGAGGGTAGAGGTGTTTTTTGAGTTATTTTTGACTCCTAGACTAATCCCTGCATTTTTCTTGGCAAGATTTCAAAGTGGTTTGCCTTCGTCTGCCCCTTCCTAGATTGGAGAGAGAGTGACTGGCCCAGGGTCACCCAGCTGGCTTTATGCCCAAGCTGGGACAAGAATTCACAGACTCCTGGTTTCTAGCCTGATGCTTACCCTTAACTATTAATAGTAATAGTTATCAGTTATAATAATAGAACAGTGATCGGTCTCATTCGAGACAATGATGAATCCACATACAGACGGGAGGTTGAACAACTAGCC
Source organism: Ahaetulla prasina (assembly GCF_028640845.1). Taxonomy (NCBI): domain Eukaryota; kingdom Metazoa; phylum Chordata; class Lepidosauria; order Squamata; family Colubridae; genus Ahaetulla; species Ahaetulla prasina. The sequence goes on from NC_080539.1 coordinate 220,211,785, forward strand.
TTGTGGTGCAACCGGAACAATATGGAACTGAACACACTCAAAACCATAGAAATGGTGGTGGACTTTAGGAGAAACCCTTCCATACTTTCACCTCTCACAATACTAGACAACACAGTATCAACAGTAGAGACCTTCAAATTTCTAGGTCCTACCATATCACAAGATGTAAAATGGACAGCTAACATCAAAAATGTCATCAAAAAAGCACAACAAAAATGTTCTTTCTGTGCCAACTCAGAAAGCTCAAACTGCCCAAGGAGCTGCTGATCCAGTTCTACAGAGGAATTATTGAGTCTGTCATCTGCACCTCTATAATTGTCTGGTTTGGTTCTGCAACCCAACAAGAAAGACACAGACTTCAGAGGATAATTAGAACTGCAGAAAAAACAATTGCTACCAACCTGCCTTCCATTGAGAACCTGTATAATGCACGAGTCAAAAAGAGGGCTTGAAAATATTTACAGACCCCTCACATCCTGGACATAAACTGTTTCAACACCTACCCTCAAAACAACACTATAAAGCACTGCACACCAGAACAACTAGACACAAGAATAGTTTTTTCCCGAAAGCCATCACTCTGCTAAACAAATAATTCCCTCAACACTGTCAAACTATTTCCTAAATCTACACTACTGTTAATCTTCTCATTGTTCCCATCACCCATCTCCTTCCACTTATGACTGTAACTTTGTTGCTTGTATCCTTACGATTTATATTGATATTTATTTTATTTATTTTATTTATTTTTCATATTTTTATACCGCCCTATCTCCCTAGGGACTCAGGGCGGTTCACAACCAGATAAAAACATACATATAAATACAAATAAAACATCCATTAAAAAACTTATTATAATTGGCCGAATAATTAAAATAATAATAAAAATAATAAAATCCCCATTAAAACCAAATTGAATTTAAAATCTAGTCCAGTCCTGCACAAATAAATAGATGTGTCTTAAGCTCGCGGCGAAAGGTTCGGAGGTCGGGAAGTTGGCGAAGTCCTGGGGGAAGCTCGTTCCAGAGGGTGGGAGCCCCCACAGAGAAGGCCCTTCCCCTGGGTGTCGCCAGCCGGCACTGTCTGGCCGATGGCACCCTGAGGAGTCCCTCTCTGTGAGAGCGCACGGGTCGGTGAGAGGTATTCGGTAGCAGCAGACGGTCCCGTAAGTATTGTTTCCTGATTGCTTATTTGTACCCTATGACTATCATTAAGTGTTGTACCTTATGATTCTTGATGAACATATCTTTTCTTTTACGTACGCTGAGAGCATATGCACCAAAGACAAATTCCTTGTGTGTCCAATCACACTTGGCCAATAAAAAATTCTATTCTATTCAATTCAATTCTATTCTATTCTATTCTGAATATAATAGTTATAGTTATTATATAATAATAGTTTTACTATTAATAATAAATGTATAATAATAATAATTAATATAATAATTAATAGTAATTAATAGTAATAGCCTTAACTATGACACCAAACTGGATGGCTACATTTCTGTAGTTAAAACCTTTCCTTGAATCTCCAGACAGAAACATCCCAAAACAGAGTCTGCTTTCACAGCTAGGAATATCCAGGCTAAGAGTTGAGGAAAAACCTGGTCTCCTTTGTATCCCTTTCCCTGTGATCTCACTCTTTAGACAGCAAGTGAGTGCTGCGCTGGGTCTTGTCTGAACTCTAGCATTAAATGATGGAACAATGAGAAACCGCAGTCACGGTGGAGCCTTCAGGCTGAAGGAGCTTCCACTCTTCCTAGGGAGTCTCCCATTTCATAAGGGTTGTGAATGTGGAACAAAATAGTCTCAGGCCTCCAGACTTAGAGAGTTAAGAATTTAGTGGTGGGAGAGAGAGATTTGCATTCATCTAGTCCAGGGGTGTCAAAGTGGCAGCCCGCGGGCTGGATGCATCGTGTGCAGGCCACACTCACCCCAGCTCCATGAATGGGAAAAACATCATGAAATGTCATGTGATGGCAACATGACACGGCGAGTTTGACACCTGTGATCTAGTCCTTCGGCAATGGTGCAGAGGAGTGTTGGGCAACAAGTCCAAAGTACAGTTCTTGCTTAACAAGTTGCTTAGTGATTGTCCAAAGCTACAATGGACATCCTCAGAGCTACTTACAAGTTCTAGTGCCTCCCCACATACATAAAATCACATTTTGAGTGCTTGGCAACCGGCTCACATTTGCAGTTGTTTGCAACATGATCATATGATTGAAATTTTCAGCATTTGTGTGTGTGTGTATGTGGTGGTAGTTATCAGCATTGACTTCCAGTTTTGGGCCAAATAGACAAAACAGTCAACTTAATGACCATGGCATTTGTTTAACAACCGCCATAGAAAAGGTCGTAAAATCAAGGGCATTCATGTGATGACGAACTTAACATCATCATGATTTATGACTGTAATTCTGGGCTCAATTACAGTCCTGAGTCAAGGACAAACTGTATTACAGAAGCACATCATTAAACAGCAACTTTGTCAAAATACGAGTTGTGAGTGTGCAGTCAGTTAGGGCGCTGGAGCAGCAATAGACTCCCAGTGCTTTCCTTGGCTGTGAGCCTCAAAATCATCATCAGATGGACCTTTCCATTTCAGTGAATCCCCCCATTTAAAATGGACAATCTTAACTATGACATGAAGTGTGATTGTAGTGCAATCACACAACTCTTGAAGAAGAGGAAGAAGGAAAAAAACACCATCAGAACTATCCAGTTCAGTCATGGAAAGAGACATTAGGCACTTGTCATTTCTCTTACATATCAAGCCAGAGGGGGTGGGGAATCTTGGTTGGATATTTCTTCCTCTCATTTTCTTTTCTTCAGTAATCCAGGGACCGATGAGGACCAGGGAAATCATCACAACATAAACCTGTATTCCTTAATCTTGCTAAAAGTATAAAGAAGCCTAACGTTCACATTTGCAACCTTGACGGAAAATATGCATAAGTAAAATATGTTGTTAGCAGACATAAGAGCAATGATGACCTTGGTTCATAGATAGAAAAATAAACCTGGGGAAAGTTAAGCAGTAAAGATGAGGCCATCTGGGTTCGCAGGAAAATAATTCTTTCCTTATTTAAAGGATATAGGAAGATGGAAGATGGCACAAGATGAATTAATATGAGCTACTGAAACAGACACCTCATACATTATAAAATATTGTTTACATTTGCGGACACAGTTATGGCCAGGCATGATCCTACAGAGCCATACATCATAACACTGGACAGATGGTTGATGCGCAAAATTCCGTATAATGAAATGTTTCTTAAGGCACAACTAAAGTAACCTAAGCTACATGCCATAAGTTAAAGTCTAAAGAAAGCGTAGGGAGCCAATTTAGTGAAGTTGTGAAGGTACCAAGCTAGAAATGGGGAGATCTTGAGTTCTGGTCCACCAGAGGCACAAAGCCAGTTGGGTGACTCAGGGCCACTCATTGTCTCTCAGCCCTTAGAACATTAGTTCTCAACCTGTGGGTCGGGACCTCATTGGGGGTCGAATGGCAATTTGCCAGGGGTCACCTAAGACCATCGGAAATATGGGAAGTATACTTGCGAGTCGAAGAATCGCGTTCCAATGGTTGACTCCACAAGCCAGCTGCAGGCTCTTCAAATCGCTAGCCGAATTCGGCTTCAGGTGTGATCAATTAAAAAAGAGAGAAATCTTTGCTCTGATGTCTCCCTCTCAAACCAGCTGCAATCACTCCCAATCGCTAGCCTAATCTGGCTTCAGGTGCAATAAACTTAATAGGGGAGGAGTCTCAGCTTTAATGCCTCCGTCCTCAAGGCAATCGCAAGCAGTTCAGATCGCTAGCCAATACGGCTTCAGGCGCGATAAATTCAAAACGAAAATAATTTTATGGTTGGGGGTCGCCACATCGTGGGGAATTGTATTAAAGGGGTTGCAGCACTATAAAGGTTGAGAACCACTGCCTTAGAAGGAGGCAATGGCAAACCACCTCTGAAAAACCTTGGCAAGAAAACTTGCAGGGACATATTCAAGCGGTGACCAAGAGTCAACATTGACTCAAAAGGTGCACATACAGAGAGAGAAAGAGGCAAAGAAAACATAGGCCATATAAAAATGAATCTTACATACTAATTTTGACCAGAGTGTAGCATTCCACTGGGAAACATAACAAAATTAACAGAGACTTGCCGATTAAGATATGCATATTCCTACAGGCCTGGATGTTTAGGATTAAATTTCACTGAACAGAGTGAGTTTATTTAGGAGTAAAGATACAATTGCATTGTGGATGATTGAACTTTCCACTCTACTTATTACCCAACAATCATCGCCCTTACTTTCATTTATTAAGGAGGTTTAATGTGTATTAGTGTAATCAGCAAATTGATCAGGTTTTGTAAATGTACCCATGTGCAATATGTGAGTACCAAGGACTATTGCCAATTTATGTGATCCTTATACGATCATCCAGAGATAAAAGGTGCTAGCAACAGAAATAGACATTTGAGTTGGAGGGGGCACAATCTGGTATACAGAAAAATGCACATTTCTTGCATGCAGCCTGGGTTCCCTGTCATTTTTTTATGACATTCTTTGCACAGGATTTTGTATTAATAGTGCACCGAAATATGGCTGCCAACTTTCTGAAGAGTTCCCCTCCCCTGCCCACCCAAAAAAAAAAATTGTTTCTGTTCTTCAAGATCATTTTTAGGATGAGTTAGAGTTTCTTTCAGTCCTTTTCCTTGTTTTTTTTTAAAAAAATCCTTTTTGGCCCCCTGTGGAGTCTGCTACACTGCTATGCCTCTACAGGACACTTTTGTTGTAAACAAGAAGAAGAAGAGTGGGGAGAAGACACACCTGAACTGTCTCATACATTTTAAAATGAAAAATCTTCCTTGCGCCTTTCCATGCCACCATCGCCTGTAAACAGTCTGTTGAATTATTCTTCAAGGGGGGGGGGGGAAAGGCAAATAAGGCAGTAACATGAATTGGATTTCTATCGATTTATACATCCCTGGGGATCGCCAAACCAAGATGGATCAATAGTGCAGATTATAGCAAAGTTGCTGTTAGGTAAACACGATATGCACATATACTGTGCTTTTAAAATTCAAGCAGTGTGTAATTGCAACTTGAAATAATCAATTTGGTCAGTCTCATCCAACAAGAGAAATTATAATTGTTTGTTTCTTAAATAGTCCAACTTTCTTCTATGATTGGATTCAAGGTGGCATATTTGGGGTTCCATCTGGTTACCGCTACAGCCAAAATCTCCTCGGTTTTATTTATTTATGGATTTATTTATACTTGGTTTATAAGGAGGCTCCCTTGGCAAAGGGAGCCTACAATTTAAAACAATAAAAACAAACCAGAATACTAACAGAAACCTCGAATAAAGTAAAACATAAATAAGAAGAACTTTGAGTTTTAAAGATCTGGCCAGAGAAATGTCTTTTCATCCATTTCCTAAAACCGGAGAGAAAATGAAGGGCAAAAACCGCTCCTAATATCTGCTCTTCAGAATGTGTGTGAGACACAAGAGATGGACTTCTCTGGCCTCTGACAGCAGGAGCATCTTCCAAAAAGCATCTTCTTGCAGATCTAAATACTTAACCTGAAAGAGAAGGCATATCCTCATTCCCAATGTTGTCATGAAAATACTTTGCTACCAAGGACTCTGGTAGGGCCTCTGGTGGCTCAGCAGACTAAGTCTGTCTGTTATTAACACAGCTGCTTGCAATTACTGCAAGTTCAAGCCCCACCAGGCCCAAGGTTGACTCAGCCTTCCATCCTTTATAAGGTAGGTAAAATGAGAACCCAGATTGTTGGGGGCAATAAAAGTTGACTTTGTATATAATATACAAATGGATGAAGACTATTGCTTAATACACTGTAAGCCGCCCTAGTCTTCGGAGAAGGGCGGGATATAAATTCAAATTTTTTTAAAAAAGGACTTGGGGAGTGGGAGGTTATGGCAAATTGAAGATGGTTATGTGAAAGCAGAGCCAACAACTGCAGCAGATCAAAGAGCTGGTGAATAGACTGAAGTGTTGGAATTTCTCCAGATAAGGAGAGGATAGGAGATCGCCCACATGTGCTCCAAATGGCTGTTCCTTGCCAGAAGACCATAGGACAGTGGTTTTCCATGAGTTTGAGTGCATGGAAATGACAGGATCAGCCATTTTGCTCACAATCACAGCCCAACCTTTAGAAGGACACTACGTTCTCTTTCTAATTGTTTATTAGACATCTGTAAAGCTATTAGAGCCATCCAGTGAGTTTTATCTTCAACCCTGAACAAAAGAAAAATAAATAATAAAGAAAAATAATTCCCTTAAAGAATTTGAAATAAACATTAAAAAGTTAAATAAAGCTTTTTGTGGAAATATCCTGGCTATTGTAAGTCATAAGAAAGATAAGTATGATTTTAGCAGGCACTTAAGATTTTAAGCAGATATATATATATAAGCATATACTTATATACACACACACTGTATGTAAAACAAGAAAACAAGTGTGTGTGTGTGTGTGTGTGTGTGTGTGTGTGTGTGTGTGTGTGTGTACTGAAATGTACAAAATGATGCAAAACATTAAAGCATTGGAGTCAAAAATTAGTAATTAAAATATCAATATTGTCAGTAATGACATCTGCTTCTATCAATAGATTATGTCCAAAAGACATTAATAAAGGGGGAATGACAGATGTAGGACAAATTTAACTTGTCAGGTAACGGGAAAGTACCAAAAGTGGAACTACAAATGGCAGGTTAAAAGAATGACTTGGAAAAGCATACTTTACTGGATATATAAAAGCAATTAGCTAAAGTTTTAAAAAATAAAAAGGAAATACAAATGATAAACCAAGAGAATGACCTGGAAAAACTTTTCTTATTGGATCTAGAAAAGAAGTTTGTTAAAACCTTGAAGAAATCTGTGATGGAATAAATAAGAATAGAAGCGAAATCATGACAATATTTGATTGTATTGAAGATTAAGACTGTAGATCTAAACAGTATGAATATTAAGTTGGTTTATTTGATCAAGATTATTTATGTATATCTGCTTAACATAATGGATGGATGGATGGATGGATGGATGGATGGATGGATAGATAGATAGATAGATAGATAGATAGATAGATAGATAGATAGATAGATAGATAGATAGATAGATAGATATAGTGTGTGCGTGTGCGTGTGTGCGCACGCGTGTGTGTGTGTTTTGCTAACCATTCATTAAGGTAATGTGTAAGCAGAAGCGGTATTCAGCAGGTTCTGACCAGTTGGAGAACCAGTAGTGGAAATTTTGAGTAGTTCGGAGAACTGGTAAATACTACTTCTTACTGGCCCCGCCCCCATCTATTCTCTGTTTCTCGAATCCCAGCTGATCGGGAGGAAATGGAGATTTTACACTATCCTTCCCCTACCACACCCACCAAGCCCACCAAGCTACGCCCAGAGAACTGGTAGTATACCCTTCAGCTCCAGTCCATTGTCTAGCCAGCAAAATGGGTTTTTCTAATCTACGTAATGTGAAGGTCCATATTCACCATCCATAAGCCTTACTATATAGCCCATTTGTGTCACTTTGACCACAACTATGTTAATGCTTGCCAGGAGCTAAGATCTGCCTAGCTTTTCCTGGCTGCTTTAGATAGACTCCACACCAAGAAAGCTAGAGAAAGCTACCAACTGAGGCCTCCATATAATAAGCTTGTAGAGCCTTGTGAAAACAAAAGACTTGCCTGTCAAGGTCTTTGTTTCCACTACAGGTGTAGCAGACTGGTCTCTGTATAGAGGTCTACCGATCCTCTCTAAACCGTGCCTATCAGCCGTATATAGAAACAAATCTCTAAGAAACAGGTTGCTTTGCAGGGTCCTTATATTAAACATCTATTGTTGTAGCCACTTGTTAACTATCAACATGGGCATAGAGTAGAATGATCCTCTTATCTTGTGTCCAGCTGCCACATTTTAAAATGACTATAATGTCCAGACCCCTTTTAAGGACAGTATCATTTGGTATGGACCACAATAGTCCAGATACGAGAGGACTAAGGCAGTGGTGAAATGCTACCACTTCAAAAGCTACCGGTTCCTCCAAACTAGTATTTCTGATGATCAGCTGTGCCGCGTGATTTAAAATCACTAGGAAGCAGGAAATTCTGCTTTCTAGTGAATCTAAATCACGCGGCACAGCTGATCCCCCCCCTTGCTGTTCTACTTACCTTCCCAAGCCTCCTTTTTCTGATGTTTGGCACATACGAACCTTTCGTCGCGAGCTTAAAACTCACCTATTCATCTGCGCTGGACTGGGTTAGTTTTTAAACTTATGGGTTTTTTAATGGGTTTTATTCTAAATTTTTAACGGTGGCCAATTCAATAAGTTTTTTAATTATATTTTAATCGTATGTATATTGTATTATTTTGTATTTTTACCAGGCTGTGAACCGCCCTGAGTCCTTCGGGAGAAGGGCGGTATAAAAATTTAAATAATAAATAATAAATAAAAATACTGTACATGCGTGTGTGCACAGTGCGCATTTGGTGCATGGACTGTGCATGTGCATGCTTGGCACCACTTTGTGCACACCGCGCATGCGCGTCCAGCGAACCAGTGGCAAACCGGTTCAGATTTCACCACTGGAGTAAGGGATAGATAAATGGATTATAAATTATAAATGTTTTAAATAGATGCATATGTTTTCATGGAATGTCACTAGGTTTTTGTTTTTACTTTTTAGAAAATATTTTATGTTTTGATTTAATGTATTTTACAGTCTTTAAAATGATTTTATTGGGAGGCACGCAGAGTTGCCTGAAAGATGGGTAGCCATATGCATGTTTTAAATTGATAGATAACTGTTGCAAAATCTAACAAAGTTAAAAATAGTTGAAGTTAATATTCTTAACTTTCTTAGATTTTGCAACAGTTATCTATTTCAACTCCTTATTTAACTTATTTAACTCTATTAAACTGTTTCAACTCCTACCCTCAAAATGACGCTACAGAGCACTGCACACCAGAACAAGACACAAGAACAGTTTCTACCCGAATGCCATCACTCTGCTAAACAAATAATTCCCTCAACACTGTCAAACTATTTACTAAATCTGCACTACTATTAATCTTCTCATCGTTCCCATCACCCATCTCCTTCCACTTATGACTATATGACTGTAACTTTGTTGCTTGTATCCTTACGATTTATATTGATATTGTTTTCTGATTGCTTATTTGTACACTATGACTATCATTAAGTGTTGTAACTTAGAATTCTTGATGACCGTATCTTTTCTTTTATGTACACAGAGAGCATATGCACCAAAGATAAATTCCTTGTATGTCCAATCACACTTGGCCAATAAAAATTTTTATTCTATAACAAAAATTCTATTCTAACAATTGTGTTATAAATCAGGATATGTATCACACAAGAACCCAATGTCATTGAGAATCAAAGTGCACATGCGGGCTGCAGACCCAGTTGAATCCAGACCTTCAGGATATATTTGGGAAATGGGCCTTTGTGTGGGCAGCTGCTGTAGATACAGATAATAATAATAATAATAATAATAATAATAATAATAATAATAATAATAATAATAATAATAATAATAATAATAATAATAATAATAATAATAATAATAATTTAATTTATAAACTGCCCTTCTCCCGAGGGACTCAGGGCGGTGAACAGCCAGTTAAAATACAGGAAAACAAACAATATTAAAAAACAACCCTTAAAAAACTCATTCAATTGGCCAGAACTAAAACACAATTACACCCTATAAATTATTAAAAATTTAAAACCCCAATTAATCAAATTTTTAAAAAAAATTTTTTTTTTTAAATCAAGCCAGTCCAGCGAGACGGAACAAATAGGTTTTAAGATGTGATCCCATATCTGGCCACTAGCTGTTGCTTGCAAATAATTTCAAGTATAGAGAACTCCATTAGGCCCTATGTAAAGGCAAAAAAAAAAAAAGATATATTAGAATTTCAAATCATCCTTCCATTGGATAATATAAGGTAACAAAACAATGGACTTTCTATTTTGCATATTTTGCATCACAAAAAATGTAAGGGTCATTCCCTCTCTAAAAAGGAAAGCATCATTACTTTTTAGTACAGATTTGAGTCATTGTAAAAATAGAATTGCTTTCTAATGGCATCATACTTGGGGCTACAACATTCAGACCTATTATGTTTTATTCATACATTAAAAATTATACATTTGCTGATCTTCACATAAATCTTTTCATTTTTTTTCTTAAATTTACAGCTTTTGACATGAAGTTTGGCTTTTTTTTAGAGATTCACTGTTGGCTTTTCACTCATAAACTCCCAAATCTATTCAACCCAAAACTGTTTCTCCCTCTCTCTCTCTCTCTCTCTCTCTTCCCTTTTTTGAAAACAGTACTATTCTATGATTTAACACAATTCCATTTGGTCTCCAACTTTTTTTTAATTTATTTTGTCACAACAGTATACGCAAACATTGACATAAAAACAACAACATATCATATAAACATATATATAGGCTAAAATATAAAATATAGGCTAAAATGTGTATATATATAAGCAAAAGTATTAATCTGATATAATGAAAGGAAACAATAGGACAGGAATGGTAGGCACTTTTGTGCTCTTATGCATGCACCTATCTGTGCAGCCTCTTAGGAATGGGGTGAGATCAAAAGTAAACTTTCATTCCTTTTCTATAGACCAAATAATAAACTTGATTTGACTTGGTTTGATTTTTAGACATAGTCTATCTAATGTTGGTGTTATGTTTAAGTGTGACCTCAAGTCAAAATGAACAGTGATATATAGGCTGGAGGAAAATACAAACACACTCACACATACTGTGTACAGAGAGCAAAATTAACCTTAATATTTTGGCTGGATATCATTTCCAGTTCTGGTTGGAGTATTTTGGAGGGAGGTGAAGGGGAAGTTGACTGTCCAAATTGCATATTTTTAAAAATTGTGATTAATCTAGCATACTACACCAAAACATATAATAGACTCATTTTTTTGTGTAAGGTTGTTGTTGCTTATGTGCAGGGGTGGGATTCAAGTAATTTAACAACCGGTTCTCTGCCCTAATGATTTCTTCCAACAACCAGTTTACCAGACAGCTCAGAAAGTCTCCCAAAGTGGTGCGAACTGCCTGAATCCCACCACTGCTTATGTGCCAATACCATACCTCTCTGTGGAATTCCTTTCAGAAAGACTTACACAAAGTGAATTATCAATATTTCTTGAGAGCAGAAAAATGTACTTATCTCATTTAGTCTGGTTTGCTAATAGATTACAACACACAACTGTAGCTAGGGTATTTGACTGCTTCACATAGGTTGCCACTAACTATATGTATTATATGGTGAAGCCCTTCAATCCACCTATTTAAACTTGTGTTTATTAATAATTCCATAACCGCTTTATTTTTACAGGTTATATTGTGGAGAACGAGATGGCTGGATGGAGCCACTGAAGCAGTAGACATGAGCTTAAATTGACTCCAGAGAATGGTAGAGGACAGGAAGGCCTGGAGGAATGTTGTCCATAGTTTCACGATGGGTTGGATACAACAACAACCAAATTGTCCTCCGTAAACCAGTTCCTCAAAGCTGGTAAACTACAATATGACTCACATAACCATACCAACTAGCAGACCAATTGCTGTATATTTAATAGTTCTCAGCTGCTGGAAACAGCCGCATTAGTTTTTGCAATAATCTAACCAGGATATAATGAGAAAGGAAACAACATTGGCTTGGCTTTCTGTGTCTAAGTAGAACAACCGCTGACACACCATAGAAGTTATTTTTGCCTTCAAATCAAAGGCCCAATCTAATAATTTCAATAACAGTAATTCCATATACAGATGTATCATCTACTCAGTCTGAAGGTTTTCTGAAGCTGTGATCTATGTGGAAGCTATTCTACCAAAACTTCTTCTTCCCCCTCTTCCTCTTTTCTTTCTGTCTTTTTCTTTTTTCTTTTTTCTCTGTTCTCTGTTTTTTCTCTTTTCTCCCTTCTCCTTTCTCTTCCTCCTTCCCTTCCTCCTTCTCCTCCTCCTCCTCCAACTGTGCATGATATCACAAAAACAACGAAACAATTATAGCTTTAACAACTACTCACTGATCTGATTATTCTCTTTGTGTGTCTCTCCCCTTCTCTCCCTCCCTCCCTCTCTCCCTCCCTCCCTCTCTCTCTCTCTCTTTCTTCTTCCCCTCCTTTTCCTTAAATACTATATCTTTTAGTTTCTAATACAGTCTTGGAACAGAAATAAATAAACAATAAAGAAGCTATGGGGGGAAAGCCACCTGAGCAGAGGTGGTATTCAGCCAGTTCAGGTGAACTGGTAGCAGACATCACAGGTCCACCCACCCACCCCGACTCTATGCCATCCTAGTTAGCACAGTTTTGAGGCCGGGTGCATGCGCAGAAGATGTGTGCATGAGCAAAGAGCATGTGCGGAAGGCCGGGGGTATGCGTGGAAGGTGCGTGCGTGAAGCGTGCGTGAAGTGAGTATGCGCATGCACGCGGGGCGAAACAGTAGCAACAAAATGTGAAACCCGTCGCTGCACCTGAGAAAAATAATGTTGGGCAAATTAGTACGGGAGAAGTTCAATTGCTAATCTCCCAAGGTGGGTTGGGCTTTAAAGATTAAACACCTCTCATAAATCTTGTTCCACAGAATGTTTCCCAAAGAATCCTGGGAATTACAGTTTCCTAAGTATGCAAAAGATCCTCTGCTGAAATCTTTTAATTACCAAGAGCCAGAGTCCCCTAAGGGAAGAAATTACCTATCTGTGCAGCAGCCACATTGAAAGGTTAATTGCATCTACTCTCTGTTCACGTTAAAATTTGGCACTCTGAGGAAAATCTGCAGTTCCCTCATGTGACCATATGTTTAACAATCATCAGCCTCTATTACTGGGGTCCCTCAACACAAAAATACACAAACCTGGGTAGCGTGGAAAGCTATCATGTGAATTAGTTTTCGGTTCCACCAGAAAATTATGGGTAATGTATAAAAATTACCTTTTAAATCAGACAGAAGGGAGTCTTAATAGATCGCTGTTCTGAGTAACTCTCATCTATATAAACTGAGCATATGGTAATAGGACGTACTAACTATAATTACTAAGGGAACAGAACTGCCAGCTTTCTTTTAAACAGAAGAAAGTGGAGGAGGGGGAAGAACAATATGTCATCCTTAAACTGAACAACCAGTCATATTGAAAAGTGTCAGAAAAAGGAGCTCAGTAAACATAAAATAATAAAATATAATTTGTTGCACTTTCCCTAGGGTGCCAGGAAACAACATTAGAAATGTTGCAAAATGGTTTCATTTAAAATGTAGGGGACCCAATTTAAACTGAATTTGATAGAGAAGTAAAAATTGGAGCGCTTATGGGCAAAGCATCTTTCCTAAATCATATTTTAACTGCAAAGTTGTAAACACTTCCCCCCAATAATGGTTTCCAAAATGACTGAGCGGGGAAACTGCTTTTCACTCCATCATGTAGTGGCAAATCTAACCATAAAAATAGTTTCGTTTTTTTTATTATTTTATAATAGTTAAGTTTTCTTTTGCAAATGCCAGGGGTCTCTTCTTTTCCTCATTAGTCTCCAGTTCTTCTCAATTTATTAAAACTAGCTGTGCTTTTATTCCAAGCCAGCAACAGTACTGTATGCTGTTTAAATCCATTTCTTATTCTTTCTGTATCTGTCTGTTTTTCTGTCTGTACCACCCTTCTGTATATGAAGATGTTCCCTTTCCTGCATTAAAAAGAAGGACAAAGGTAACTGGATTGCTTTGGGGGGGGGGAGACAAGGTTTTTTTCTCTAAGCAAAATGACACAATCTAGCAAAAGAGGAATTATCATGGCATAAATGTACACATAATTCAAGAAGTCTGTTAGTGCCTGTCTGAAAACATTCCTTGGTTCAAAAATTGTGTGCAAAATGCATATCTCTGGGGTCATTACTACCAAACTAATATGCATTTGGAAACAATTATAGGGGGGAATGCATCTAATACTATGAATGTGTATATCAGAGAAAGTTACATATGATAATGGCATCGTTTTTTTAAAAAATAATAAACGTTTGCAGAGACTTTTCAAGACTTGATTCCAGAATGCTTGATGATGAGAATTAGATTTCATACATTTCAATGAGGAGGTTGGTTACAGAAAGTTCTTAACCTTTTTGAGGGTCACAGACCCTTTGAGAATCTGTTGAAAGGTACTGGAAAATATGCCACGGTAGGCTTGCTTGGAGAGAAGCAGTTTCCTAATATCATAATTTGATATTTTAATTTTTAATTTTTTTTCACCAATACCATTTTCAAAATAACACAAGTGAATTGTGGAGGAAAATATACACTATTTTTTTTCCTGCCGGTTCATATACCCCAGAAATTATCCATGGACATTTCAAGCAAAAAAAAAATGTGCTAGAGGAAAATTCAAGACAACCATATGGAATTCTCTGTCTCATTAGAGATTATTATTGCCTAGATTCCCCCCCCCCTGCTCTGCTTGATGGAAATAACCGAGTATTTCAGATAATGCATTTATTCAAGGTATTGTTTGCATTCCTCCCTTTTTGCCATGATATCTCCCAAACTGTGTACTAAATTGTATACTAAATTGTATACTATCTACTACTATACATGTATACTATGTACTATGTACTAAATTGTATACTAATTGTATACTATGGTGGAATCTGGTGCAGAGTTACAAGAGGGAGGGGTCGTTCCTAAGGAGCTAAGAGGGAAATCAGACTTGAATCCTTAACATGCAGGAAGAAGGCCAGACTGAACCGTCCCTAACAGTTCACGGGGTATGTCTGTGATGCCTGATTCCTGTCTATAGGCAAGTAGCAATAAAGAAACCACTGTGAGTAATTTCTTGTGATATACTTGGTTCCTAATCTTGCCAAGACCCAGAGGGGGTATTCAGCCAGTTCAGACCAGTTCTGGCGAACCGGTAGCAGAGCTCACGGGTGGGCCGACCCCCACCCACCTGTCCCAACGCTATGCCGTCCTATTTAGGCATGTTTTTGAGGCCAGGCGCATGCGCGGAAAGTGCACATGTGAGCAAAGCGCGTGCGCGGAAGACCGAGCGTATGCATGGAAGGTGCGCATGCTTGCGAAGTTAGCGTGTGCGCATGGGGCAAACAGGTGATAACAAAATGTGAAGCCCACCGCTGCCAAGACCCCCTCCCTCCTGAAACTTTGCACCAGATTCCGCCACATATGCCAGTGTAATACTAATGCCAGTTCTACAAAAGAGAAATGTGAGCCATCTTTAAATATCATAAATTAACAAAGCCCCCTTTACTACCATCTACCACAAGAACTCTTCTAGTGGGCCAGCAGTCAGAAGTATGGGTGGTCCTTAACTTATGACCACAACTGAGCCTAAAATTTCTGTTGCTATGTGAGGCAGTTGTTAAGTGAATTTTGCCCTCTTTTATGACCTTGCTTGCTGTATTTGTTAAGTGAATCACTGCAGTTGTTCAGTTAGTAACACAGTTGTTAAATGAATCTTGCTTTCCCATTGAATTTATCAGAAGGCCTCAAAAGGTGACCATCATACAATAGTATCCAAAATTGTGGAAACCTTTCGGGAAAAGCGTATTTTCTAAAACTAGCTAATAACACCACTTTTTTTTTTTAGTAGTACCATAAAATTATATATCAATGGAAAGATAATTTAATCAAGAAAGTAATGCAATAACTTTTATGAAGGATTTGCTATTAGAATAGCAGTTATGGTATAAAGAAGAAAAGTAAAACGCATAGAAAAAATGAGATATACAAAAATTATCACCATAGACAAAACGAGATATACAAAAATTATTACGTCAGTTAATACTTAGCTGAGTAACTTTTAGCATGAATTACAGCCTTACAATGTCTTCCCATGGAGTGAACCAACCAAGTCTTTTAGTTCTGCAGCTGTTATAATGTGAAACCAAGATTGAATGATTGCTTCTATTAACTGGGTTTTATTGCTGGATCACTTTTGACTAACAAGTTTCTTTAGTCGGCTCCATAGATTTTCAATTAGGTTAAGGTCTGAGCTATTCCCAGGCCATTCCAGCAGTGGAATATGATTATCTTGAAACTTCAAAAAAAAAAGTGGTGTTATTAGCCATCAAACCTCAAAAATACCCTTTTTCCAAAAGGTTTCCACAATTTTGGCCACTACTGTAAATATGAATTTATTTATTTTATTTTATTTTATCACATTTATATACCGCCCTATCTCCCAAGGGACTCAGGGCGGTTCACAGGCAGGTAAAAAAGCACATATAAATACAGACTAAAATAACAGTTAAAAAACTTATTCTACATGGCCGAATTATTAAAAAGCAATATAAATAATAAAACCCATTTAAAACCAGTATAAATTTAAAATCTAATCCAGTCCTGCGCAGATGAATAAATGCGTTTTAAGCTCGCGACAGAAGGTTTGGAGGTCCGGAAGTTGACGAAG